>NW_006922087.1:1706857-1710271 GCF_000298275.1 Orycteropus afer afer | reverse complement strand
TAATTGGATTGTTTGTCTTTTTGTTATTGAGGTGTTGGAGTGTGCTATAAGTTCTAGAGATAAGTCCCTTGTCAGATATGTTATTACCAAATATTTTTTCCCAATCTGTATGTTCTCTTTTGACTCTTTTGTTCTTGTATTTTCTTCCAAAATTCTTCTAGGGGTTTGTCTGTGTTTTCTTTGGTCTGTCTCTCAATCCTTTGAAGATACCTAAATATATTCCTTTTGAATTCCTTATCAGAGAGTTTCAATGCTGCTTCTTCCTCAGGGATGTGTTCTGGATCTGTATCCTGCTAGTTTGTTTCTACCACTTTATCTTGCTTCTTTGTGTGGACTGTGATGGTCTGTTGTCTCTGAGACATCATGGCATTATTGTATTTAGATCTCTGCTAACTGTTTGTGAAGAGCAGCCACGGGTGAGTGAGCTCTTCTTGATGGTTGTTTATCATTGGCTCATTGGTAGAGAAGGAAGTGAAGCTGCAGGAGGTGTGGGTGTAGTTGTGTTATATGGGCACTGTTGCTGTCTTCCACTTAGTTAAACAAAAATAACAATTGAATAACCATGAAAAAAGTAAATGGACAAAAATTACACTGTGTAATCACACAGGAACTGTAACCAAAAAAAAAAAAAAAAAAGGAAAAAGGAAAAAGGAGAAAAGAAGAAAAAAAAACTGAAATATCTGGGGAGAGGGCAATATGAGAAAAAAGGTAGAGAAGGAGAATAATGGGGAAAATGCAAAAAGAAAAACAAGGAATGTGGTTAACTATGAGAAAGAAAAAAAAAATGCAACCAGGAACAGGTAAAAGAAAAAAAGCTGAAAAGTAGAACCTGGGAGGGGAAGAATAAAGAATAATAGTAAAAAGGGCAAAAGTAATAATAATATTAGTAGTTTTAAACCAGACAAAAACAAACAATCTAAAAAACAGAAAAAAGAAAAAAAAAGTGGGGGCAGGGCAGGGCACCTGGGCTCTGTCTGAACACACAGATTGAGATGGAATTCCTGCCAGCCTAGAAAGTGGGTGGAAGTGAGGAAAGGCCACACCTCCATTCACCAAGAGGGTGTGGGGTATAAAAGTAACAAGGGGAATGTCACACCTTTCCAGTTTTCTGTGTCCCGAATGTCCTTGGGATTCCTGGCAAGTAGGGCCTGTTCTTAAATCCCTGAAATCTGGGAGAACGCTGTCACTTCAAATATCCAAAAGTCAAGCTGCTTGTAAACATTCAAAATGGCTGCACCTTCTGGACAGAGAAAAGTCCACAGCTCAGCCCACCCTGCTCTTCACTGCTTTCCCTTTTATTCCCAAGCCTCCAGAGCAGTCCTCCATGCAGTCCCTGCCTAGCAGGGCTGATATTTAGGTTCTTAGGTCCTACAACCACTCGGCAATATCCAAGCTGTCTTGCTGTCAGGATCGCTCCCAGATCACAGCTCTGCATGTCTCCTTTTTTTGTGTTTTCATGCAAATTATTCTGCTAGCTGGAGTTTAGTCCACTTCTATATCCTTCCCTTCTAGGGTCAGGGGTCCAGGATTATCTTCTGTATCTATGTTAATTGGTACCCCTCTTCTTTGTTGAAGGGGGTCTGAGCTGTCTTTCTGCCTATTCTGCCATTTTACCAGAACTCCCTTTTTTCTTTTTTTTTTGATGTATTCATTTATTGCTATAAATTGACCTCTGAGTACTGCTTTCACTGTGTCCCATAGGTTTTGGTATGATGTATCTTCATGTTTGTTTCTAGGAATTTTTTTATTTTATTTTTTTATTACCCAGTAGTTTTTGAGAAGTGTATTATTCAGCTTCCATGTTTGATATTTTTTCCTTGATCTTCCTTTTATTGATTTCTAACTTTACAGCATTGTGATCTGAGAAGATGCTTTGTAATATTTCAGTGTTTTTTAATGTATTGATGCTTATTTTATGTCCTAACATATGATCTATTCTGGAGAATGATCCATGTGCACTGGAGAAGAATGTGAATTGTGCTTTTGTTGGGTGGAGTGCTCTGTATATATCTATGAGGTCAAGTTGGTTGATTTTGTTATTGAGTCCTTCTGTATCTTTGCTGAGTTTTTCCTAGTTGAGCTGTCCCTCCTTGAAAGTGGTATGTTAAAGTCTCCTACTACTATTGTATATTTGTCTATTTTTCCTTTCAATTCACTTAATATTTGCTTCACTTATTTTGGACCACTTTCATTGGGTACATAGATATTTATTATGGTAATGTCTTCTTGGTCAATTGACATTTTCAGCATCATATAGTATCCTTCTTTGTCCCTTATGTTGTTTTTTACCTTGATGTCTATTTTATCAGAAATTAATATTTCTGCTTCTGTTCTTTTTTTGTTACCATTGGCTTGGTATATTTTTTTCCACCCCTTAACTTTTAATTTGTTTTTATCTTTGTGTCTTAGGTGGGTCTCTTGTAGGCAGCATATTGATTGGTCTTCTTTTCTTTTCCAGTCAGCCACTCCTTTTCTCTTGATTGGTGCATTTAGTCCATTCACACTGAGTATAATTAGTGAAATTAGTGATAGTTATGAATTTATTGCTGTCATTCTATCGTGT
Organism: Orycteropus afer afer; assembly: GCF_000298275.1. Lineage (NCBI taxonomy): Eukaryota > Metazoa > Chordata > Mammalia > Tubulidentata > Orycteropodidae > Orycteropus > Orycteropus afer. The sequence goes on along the minus strand of NW_006922087.1, from coordinate 1,707,708 downwards.
TTTTAGTCGTGTTGTTGGAGAGTTCCTTGGTCCAAATACTTTGCTGTGCTGAGTTCATTTTCTGATCAAGTGTTTCCTCTCTCGTCTTCTTTATTGTTGGCTTTGTGCTTACTAAACCCATATGTTTTCCTTCTTTCTGGATTTGCATAGGGGGATTGTTAATTTTCACTGTGGTTACCTTGCAGTGAATTCTTGTCTCTTTAATTTTGGAACAGTCTGTTCTATAGGGATATAGTCCTGTCTTCCTCCCCACTTGGAAGTGTTGTACTTAAAACTTTTGTTCCTTCTATTTGCTTTGTTGCTGGTATCATCTTCAGATTAACTCCCTTGTTTCTTGGTGTATGGTTTTCTAGGAGCTTATTTTGAGCATCTTTTTCTGATTTGGTTTTTGAGTGTTGATGTCAAATGTCATGATATTAATTTGCTGTTCTCTGTTGTGGATTCTCTATTGGAAGGACTTCCTTAAGCATTTCTTATAGGGTTGATCTGGTTTTCACAAAATCCCTTAACTTCTGTTTGTCTGAGAATGTCTTGATTTCACCCTTATATATGATGGACAATTTGGCTTGATATAGAATTCTTGGCTGGAAGTTCTTTTCCATCAGTGTTTTATATATACCATCTCATTGCCTTCTTGCCCGCATGGTTTCTGCTGAGTAATCAAAACTGAATCTAATTGCTTGTCCATGGTAGATGACATTTCTTTTTTCCCAGGCTGCTCACAAGATTCTTTCTTTGGAGGGAGTTCCAGCAAGATGGCAGACTAGGCAAAAAGACTGCACAGACCCTCTTCAACAAAGAAAAGGGAAACCAATTAACACAGACACAGAAGATAGTAGTGGACCACTGAG
>NW_006922087.1:1692353-1703462 GCF_000298275.1 Orycteropus afer afer | reverse complement strand
TTGGAAGGGGATCTGTGTAGCAGATCCTTGATAGAGAGGAAAAACAATGTGGAACAAAACTCAAAATCATTTGGAGAAAAAAAAAGGGGGGAACCAGGTTTGCTAGTCTGATAGAACCTGGTGGAACCACTGAGACTATGGCCCCTAGCTGCCCTTCAGTTCTGGAATTGAACCCACACCTGTGGTTTCCAGCTAAACAGAAGACAGGCATATGAGTTGAACATTTACCTGAGGTAGATACACTCCTTAGAGAGAACAATCATTGAGAAAGAAGAAATGCCTATGCACAGGGAGACAGCTTAGGGGGCAGGAGTCTATGGAGGGATGGACACTGGGAAGAGGTAACTATGGGGAGGAAGTGGGAGGGGAACTGTTGCATTGTGGTAAGCTGTGGTCAATGCCATGAGACAAAGTATATGTAAACTGTGAATTTGCTCTGTAAATCTTCACCCAAATCACAATAATTTAAAAAAAAAAAAAATTAAAAACCTGAGTGGGGGAAAATTGTTCTTTCTTTGTCTTTGGTTTTGGAGAGTTTGATTATTATATGTCTTGGTGACTTTCTCTTGGGATTTATCCTATACGGGGTTTATAGAACTTCTTGGATAAATATCTTTTCTTCCTTCATGATATGAGGGAAATTTTCTGTTAGCAAGTCTTCCACCATTTTCTCAGTGATTTTCTTTCTTTCTCTTCTTTTTTTTCCCCCTTTTTTGTTCTGTATTCCAATGAAACATATGTTGTTTCTTTTCATGTCATCCCATTTAACTCTTAGGTTCTCTTCATTTCTGTTAAGTCTTTGTTCTGATTTTTCTTTATACCGGCTGATGTCAAGGGATTTATCTTCTAGTTGGAAAATGCATTCTTTAGCCAGTTCTAGTCTACTCTTTTGTCCTTCCACTGTACGGTATAACTCTGTAATTTTAGTGTTATCTTTTGGATTTCTAACTGCTGTTTTTGCATAAGTTCTGATTGTGTGTTAATCTCATTGTTTTGTTCTTGAATGGTTTTCCTCAACTCTTCCAGAATACTATATGTGTTCTCCTTGATTTTGTCTGCGGTTTCCTTGAGCTCTTGTAGGGTTCCATATACATATTTTCTAAATTCCTTCTCAGATAATTTTATTGCCTGTTCTTCTTCCATGTTAAATGAGTTTTTGGTCTTGGATTTTACTTCTATTGTCTTGTCCTGTTTTTCTGTTTGATTTGAGGTTGTCTGTTGTTTCCTAGACATTTTGAAGTTGTTGTCCTTAACTGTTAGTTATGTATTGATTTGTTTCACCTTGATTTTATGTTAAAATATATTTGCAAGGGTGGAGCTGGTGTATTTTATTATTTTTTATTATTAATTCAGGTGTGCTGGGTTGCTCTGTAGTTTTCTTTGTGTTAATGGAATCACTGTTGGGTATGTGGATGCAGGTCTCTGTTATAAAGGGGATTTGGAGTTGGATGAGCAGGTGTGTGGTGGCTTAATGTGGTTCTCCTATTGGGTGAGGCAGGGGTGAAGGGAAAAAAGAGGAAGAAAAGAAAAAAACAAAAATAAGGCACCAGTTGTGAGTCCTCACTTTCTGTCTTTCTGTAATTGCTGCTGGTTCTAGGGTTTTGTTTTGAGTCTGCTTGGGGTGGCTACCAGTGTTGATGTTTTGTTGTCACTTACAGACCCACTGTTTTAAAATGGCAAAGACCCAATGGTTACGGGGCCACTACTTTCCACTTGGATTGGAAAGCCACAGAAAACCTATACCCCAGTCCACTCTGTTCTATAAACCTGTCATGGAAGGGCTGAATCCCAGCCTTGCACTGTGAGCTCATCCCAGGGTCCACCTACCTGTCATGAGTTTCCTCCCTTCCCCCTTTGTGCTCTCATCTCAGTGGCATTCTGAGCCATGGGGGTTTCTGCTCTGTTTCTTAGAAATGTTATCCAGTTACTCAGCTCATTTCCCAAGGTTATTGACAGAAGCACCTGGTGTGGGTAGTCCGAGTCCCTGAAGCTGCCATTTGTTCTGTGGTGTCTCTTTTTTATCCCATCCACCACTCTATTCTGTACTGCTAAAGAGTTTTCTGCTTCTCTGCCACTCCATCTCCCCTGCTGGCCAGCCAAGTTTGCTTACTTTTTACAGCTGTTTATTCTGCATTTTTTCCCCCTCCGTCTCCACTAAATTTGGCCCCCTCTAACTTACTGAGCTGCTCACAGCTCTAGTATCCCTGCTTCAAACTGCTGCTCCTAGTTTTTCAGTAATTAAGATGCTAAAGGAAGCAAATATGTAGTCTACAGGTATGACACCATCTGGCAACCTCTCAAGACTGTCACATTTCTCCCCTTTTCATTAGCTTCTTCTATGGAATATTTAATCAAAATGTTCAGTAATGGTAGCCAGGCACCATTCAGTTCTGCTCTCGTGGCAAAGAAAGCAATTGTTAACATATTATTTTTAAAATAAAAAATAATGCAAAATAAAATGCCAAATTTTAAAATAAAGGCAGGATCTGATCCTACATTTGCCTGACCCTTCCTCACTTGCCTTACTCTAATCCCAGCCCTGGTTCTGATAAAACCTAATTTACAGAAACAGGCAATTTGAAATATTGAGTAAGGCTAACCATGTTATTTCATGAATCCATTAGCTTGTTGAATCTCTAGGTAACAAGAGATAAAGACTCCAGGTGTTGTGGACATCAAGATTAGCAGGCAAAAAACAGAGGACAAAGGTATACTCATCTGTGTGTCACTTACTGTACAGGCAACAGGAGCCGTGGTAAGATGGTCAATAGTCCACAAAAATGTATGCACTCCTTTGCATTCTATAAAGTTATGGCTGGAAAGCAGTTATCCAACCAGAAACTATAATTCCCAGCACCCCCTGCATCTTGGTGGGACCAAGTGACCAGTACCCATCAATGAAGTATGAGTAGAAGTGTCACTTCTAGGCTAAAGTGGCTAAGAAATGCATGTGTCTTCTCCATTCTTCCTTTCCTTATCTTCCTGACTGACTGTAGAGGACTCAGGTAGAGAAAGGTAGAGCCACAATATTGAAGAATTTAGACCCTAAATTAGTATGTGGAAGGTAACCTGTCAATTCAAACACGCTTTAGAGCCAGAAAAAAACTTCTATAGTGTTAACCCAATGAGATGCAAGGGCTTCTATGTTACAGAAGTTAGCTTCACCCTAACTCATAGAGGAAGTCATCAAGAGGTAGAGTGGGCCAAGGAAGGAGGTTGGTTACAAGACAGGCCACCCTGAATGACCCCTTGAAGTCTGGTAGGATTTGGGCTACAGTCAGATAGACTTTCCAGGTTAGCAGTAAAATTAGGGGAGGGGGAGATCTACTGTTGGGTCTGCAAGGCAGGCCAATTTTGAGAAGCTGCCCTTGCTCCATTTCCACAATGTTGCTATACTGCCCCTTGTCCACAGCTGAGCTTAGCTTTGCTCTCCTCCAGAACTTTAAAAACCAGAACAAAGGATAGGCCCTCTATGTTTCTGGGAGCTGTGGATGTGAGGTGCCAAGGCTAGTGACATTTATATTCTCTGCACTATATAAGTTGCAGTTTGAGGTCAGAGAGTAGAACTGGTGAGCAGAGAGACAGAGATGAGAGGAAGAGAGAGAATAGTGACAGAACTGGGTACCTGATTTCAGCTGCTGGAGGCCCAGTCTCTATTCTGCCCTTCCCTCAGAAATTATTCCTTTCATCAAATTTCCCTGTGGGCCAGGCAAGCCTCGCTCAAGTTGGGTTTCTGACATGGGCAAACCAAGAATTGCAACTAAATCCAGTCTACTAAACCCAAATATTCATGGAGAATTGGCTATGTGCAGCCCAGTGTGGTTAGCTTATCATAACTTTGAGAGGGGGAGTGGGGAACAATATACCTCGGAATATGGTGAAGAGATGAACATCTGGTTCATGAGTTTTGTTTACTCATCAGAAAAAGAGATGTTGGGGTTGGGGAGAGAATGAATCTCATTGACAGCCCTCTTTAAAAACAGTGTGAGGTTGGCCTGTTCTCTCTCCATGCCCCAACCACCCTCAATGACTCTAGATAGACCCACCATCATTTCTGAACCCTAGAGCAACAATGTCCTGGCTGTGGCAGACTCTGCAGGAGGAAGATGGGCTGCTGGAAAACATGATGACTAGCTCTGGTGGTGTAGTGCCTAAAGCACTTGACTGCTAACCAGAAGGCTGTGGTTCAAATCCACCATCCACTCCTCAGAAGGACGGTTGGGCGATCTACTTCTGTAGTGATACCTCTTCAGAAACCCAAGGAGGGGTCGCTATAAGTCAGGTCTGACTCAACAGCAGTGAGTTAGCAAGGAAAATAGATATTAACCACATGAACTATTCCTTTCCCATTAACATAAACTCACTGCCCCCTAAGGTGCCTATCTAATTTTTCTTTCTTTTTTTTAATTGTAAAAATATAACTTTTTTTCTTCTTTTTTTAATTTTTAATTTTTGCATTGTTCCCTCCCCTCCCCTCCCACCTCTGGTAACTAACAAAGAAGTTTCCTTCCATATATAAACCATTCCTTGACTTTACAAAATGAATTAATACAATTATTTGTCCTTCTATGACTGACTTATTTCACACAGCATAATGTCCTCCAAGTTCATCCACATTATGTGGTGTTTCACAGATTCTACATTATTCTTTAGTGCTGTACAACATTCCATTGTATGTATGTACCATAGTTTGGTTATCCATTTTTCTGTTGATGAACATCTAGGTTGTTTCCATCTTTTTGCTATCGTAAATAGTGCTTTGATGAACATGGGTTTGCACATATCTGTTTTTCTCCTGGCTCTCATTTCTTGGATTGCTGGATCAAATGGTACTTCTATTTCCAGCTTTTTAGGAATTGCAATACTGCTTTCCACAGTGGTTGAATCATTGACAGTCCCACCAATAGTGTATGAGAGTCCCAATCTCTCCACATTCTCACCAGCATTTGTTATTTTCTGTCTTGGTGAACTCTGCTGTTAGTGCTGGGGTGAGATGGCATCTCACTATTGTTTTGATTTATATCTCTCAAATGGCTAATGATCATTAACATTTCTTCTTGTGTTTGTTGACTGTCTGATCCTCTTTTATGAAGTGTCTATTCATGTCTTCTGCCCATTTTTTAATTGGATTGTCTTTTTGTTGTTGAGGTGTTGGAGTTTTCTACAAATTTCAGAGACAAGTCTCTTGTCAGACATGTCATTGCAGAATACTTTTTCCCAAACTGTAGGTTCTCTTTTTAGTCTTTTGGAGTTCTTTTGAAGCACATAAAAATTTATTTTTTAGAGGGTCCCATTCATCTAGTTTATCTTCTGCTGTTTGTGCATTTTGAGTTATGCTTACCAGTCTATTTTTGCCATAAATTATGGCCCCTAATTTACCCCATTTTTTCCTTAAGTAACTTTATAGTTTTAGATTTCGCATTTAAGTCTTTGATCCATCTGGGGTTAGTGTTTTTGTATGGTGTGAGGTACAGATCTTGTTTCCTTTTTCTGCAAATGGATATCCAGTTTTGCCAGCACCATTTGTTAAACAGACAATCTCTTCCCCATTTAACAGATTTTGGCCCCTTGTCAAATATCAGCTGACCATAGGTTGATGGAACTATTTCTGGATTCTCAATTCTGTTCCTCTGATCCATGTGTCTGTTGTTGTATAAATACCAGGCTGTTTTGACTACTGTGGCTATATATAGTAAGTTTTAGATCCATTGCTTCTGTTGTGACATCGCCCAATTCATTTCTTATTCATGTTATTTGTATTCTTTCCCTCTTTTCTTTTGTTAAATTTGCCAGTGTTTTGTCAATTTTATTAATCTTTTCAAAAAAAACCCAACTTCTAGTCTTGTTGATTTTTTTCTATTGCCTTTCTAGTTTTTGTTCCATTTATTTCTGCTCAAATCTTTATTATTTCTTTTCTTCTGGTGACTGTAAGCCTTTTCTGTTGCTCATTTTCTAATTGTTGGAGATGTTGGGTTAAGGTGTTTATTTGGGTCTTCTTTTATGATGTGTACATTTATTGCTATAAATTGGCCTCTGATCACTGCTGTTATTGGGTCCCAGAGATTTTGATATGTTGTGTTTTCATTCTCACTTGATTCAAGGAATTTTTTAATTTCATTTTTTATTGCTTCTATTACCCCATCATTGTCAAAGGGGGTGTTATTCAGTTTCCATGTGTTTGCTCTTTTTACATTGATCCTCCTATTGTTGATTTCTAATTTTATAGCATTGAGATCTGAGAAGATGCTTTGCAGTATTCCAATATTTTTAAATTTATTAAGGCTTGCTTTGTGGCCTAACATATTGTTTATCCTAGAGAATATTCCATGTGCACTGGAAAAGAATATATATTGTGCTGTTGTTGGTTCAAGTGTCTGTAGATCTCTATAAAGTCAAATTGGTGGATTGTATTTAGTTCTTCTTCATCTTTGTTGAGTTTCTTTCCAGTTGTTCTTTCATTAAAAGTGGCAAAGTAAAGTCTCCTACTATGACTGAGAAGTCATCTATTTCTCTTTTCAATTCTGTTAAAATCTGATTTGTGTATTTTGGGGCTCTTTAATTGGGTGCATAGATATTTGTTACTGTTATGTCCTCTTGCTCAATTGATCCTTTAATCATTACATAATGTTCTTCCTTGTCTCTTATGGTGGTTTTTGTTTTAAAGTGAATTCTATCAGAAATTAATATTGCCACTCCTGCTCTGTTTTGGTTGCCATTTGCTTGATATATCTTTTTCCAACCTTTGATTTTTAGTCTATTTTTGTCTTTCTCTCTACGGTGTGTCTCTTGTAAACAGCATATTGATGGGTTATGTTTTCTTATCTAGTCTGCAACTCTCCATCTCTTGAAAGGTGTATTTAATCTATTGACATCCAGTGTAATTATTGACAAGTATGAATTTGTTGCTGTCATTTTGCTATGTGTTTTTTCATGGTGTTGCTGATTTCTTTGCTCCACATAATTTTCTGTGCTATGTTTGTTTTGTTTATGAATTGTGTTATCACTTCCTTCATTGCTATTGTTTTAGTATTTGCTAAATATTTGTGCTGGTCCTCTTTTTTATTTTGATGTGAAGTTTTATCATTTTTCTCTGAGGTTACCCTGTAAATTATAATTTTCTTCCCAAATTTAGAACGGTTTGTTCTCTTTTGCAATTGTCTTGACTTCCTCACCATTTAGAAGGTCTGAAACTACACAATTTTTTCCCTTCTCTTTGATTTGTAATTGTCCTCATTTGCCAACTGATTTCTCCAGTTCCCTGTTTACAATCTTGTAAGCATAATTATTTTGGATAGTTCCATAACTGGATTAGCTTCTGGGTTATGTCATCATATGTGTTAATGTTCAGTTGTTGTTTGCTATTGTTGGTTCTCTATCCAAAGGACTCCCTTTAGCATCTCTTGTAAGGTTAGTCTGGTTTTAATGAATTCTCTTCATTTCTGCTTATCTGGAAATGTCTTATTTTCACTATCATAATTGAGGGACCATTTTGCCAGGTATAAAATTCTTGGTTGGAAATTGTTTTCTTTCAGGGTTTTATATATACTATCCCATTGACTTCTTACCTGTGCGGTTTCTGCCAAGAAATAAGAACTCAGTCTCAATGGTTGCCCTTTGTGGGTAACATTTCGTTTTTCCCATGCTGCTTTCAAGATTCTTTCTTTGTCTTTGGTTTTGGTGAGTTTGATGATGATATGTCTTGGTGATTTTCTTTTAGGGTCTATCCTGTTTGGGGTCCTTTGGACTTCTTGAATGGATATATTCTCTTCTTTCATCATATCAGGGAAATTCTCTTCCAATTAATCATTGACAATTTTCTCTGTGATTTTATTTTTCTCTTCCTGTTCTGGAATTCTGATTATACATCAGTTATTCTTTTTGATGTCATTCCACATGAACCTTAGGCTTTCTTCATTTTTTTCTTCATTTTGTTTTATCTTTTTTTATGATTGATCCTTTTCCAAAGAAGTATTGAGTTATAGGAGCTCTGGGAGCATAGTGCCTAAGGCACTTGACTGCTAACTGGAAGGCTGGTGGTTCAAACCCACCAGCCACTCCTCAGCAGGAAGGTTGGGCAATCCTACTTCCTTAGTGATACTGCCTCGGAAACCCAAGGAGGGGTCGCTATGAGTCGGGGCCGACTCGACGGCAAATAACAACAACAACAACCATTGAGGTATTGGTCTTCCATATCACAAATTCTGTCTTTCATTGATTCAGTTCTACTTCTTTGCCCTTTCAATGTGTTATCTATTTCTGAAAATTTAGTATTAATCTACTGCATTTCTATATGTAGATTTTGTATCATTTCCAATTTTTCATTTATTTTATCATTTTGTTCTTGTATTGTCTTCTGAAATTGTTCTAGGGTTTTCTCTGTATTTTCCTCAATTTTGTCACTGTTTTCCTTAATCTTCTCTCAATCCACTGAAGGTACCTAAATAGAAATCTTTTGAATTCCTTATCAGGGAGTTTCAGTGTTTCTTCTTTCTCTGGGATGTGTTCTGGGTCTGTATTCTGGTCCCTTTATTTTACTGCTTTATTTTTGCTTCTTTGAAGGGACTGTGATGGTTTGTTGTCTCTGAAACATTGTGATGTTTTTGTGTTTGTTTTTAATTGGTGATTGTATGTTGGCATGATTCACCCATTATTTTAGATTTCTTTGGATGTTATCTGAGTAAGCAGGGTACTGTGTTCCTCTATACTCTAGTTGGCAGCACTTATACATTCACCACCTGTCTTCTTGCCAGTCATCAGTCTCTCATGTGTCTGTGTTGTTCTTGGCAAGTAGAGCCTAATCTTAGATCCCTGGAATCTGAAGGAGAATGCTGTTGCTTTATGTATCCAAAATGGCCACCACTTGTAAACATTCAAAATGGTTGTGCCTTCTGGACAGCTGAAAGTCCACAGTTCAGTTTGTCTCCTTCTTTGCCATTTCCCTTTTTAGTTATCAGTCACCAGCATGGTCATCTGTGCAGCCCTTGGTGAGCAGGGCTATTTTTAGGTCAATTCTCAGGTCTTAACACCACTTGGAAATATTCAGGCTGTCCATGCCTTCAGGATAGCTGACGGTCCACAGCTCTGTTTGTCTCCTTACTCACTGTTCTCATTCAGGTTTTTCTTTTACTTGGTGATTAATCCACTTATGCATCCTTCCTTTCAAAGCTCAGGTCTCCAGGATTATCTTCTGTATCTGTGTCAATTTGTTTCTCTTTTCTTTGTTGAAGAGAGTATGTGTAGCTTGTTTGCATATTCTACCATCTTACCCAAAGTCCTTCCTATCTAATCCTTCAAATTGCTGGTGTCAATATTACTCCATATGGATGGTTCTTAAAAGAGCAGAATGCCTCAGAAAAGCCTGGTATTGTTACAACAACAGACACACAGACAAGTGGAACAGAACTGAGAATGCAGAAATAGATCCATCAATGTATGGACAGCTAATCTTTGACAAAGGGCCAAAATCCATTAAATGGAGAAGAGATAGTCTCTTTAACAAATGGTACTGGCAAAACTGGTTATCCACCTGCAGAAAAATGAAACAACATGCATACCTCACACCATGCACAAAAACTAAATCCAGATGGATCAAACACTTAAATGTGAAACCTAAAACTATAAACTTCCTCAAGGAAAAAATAGGAGCAAATTTAGGGCTACTAATTTATGGTATAAATAGACTGACAGGGACATGCAAAATGCACAAGCAGCAGAAGATAATTGAGACCTTCTACAAATTAATTAGAGCTCTAGTGGCATAGAGCCTATGGCACTTGACTGCTAACCAGAAGGCTGGCAGTTCAAACGTACCAGCTACTCCTCGGAAGAAAGGTTGGGCAGTCTATTTCCATAGTGATATTGCCTGGGAAACCCAAAGAGGGGTCTCTATGAGTCATGTGGACTCTGACTCCATGGCACATAACAACAACAACAACAACAAATTAAATGTTTATGTGCTTCAAAAGACTTCTCCAAAAGAGTAAAAAGAGAACCTACAGATTGGGAAGAAAACATTCAGCAGTGACATATCTACCAAGGGAAATATCTCTAAAGTTTATAGAAAATTCCAACACCTCCACATCAAAAAGACAAACAATCCATTTTAAAAAATGGGCAGAAGATATGAATAGACACTTCACTAAAGAAGATGGTCAAATGGCTAACAAACACATGAAGGAATGTTCTCAATCCTTAGCCATTCCAACTAAAAAAAACCAAACTCATTGCCGTCGAGTCAAATCCGACTCAGAGCAACCCCTCCTTGGGTTTCTGAGGCAGTATCACTATGGAAGTAGATTATCCAACCTTCCTTCAAGGAGTGGCTGGTGAGTTTGAACCACCAGCCTTCTGGTTAGTGGTCAAAAATGTATTAGGCACTACACCACCAGAGCTCCTCATTACCCATTAGAGAAATGCAAATCAAAACAACAATTAGATACCATCGCACCCCAACACTAATAGCAAAGTTCAACAAGACAGAAAATAACAAATGCTGGTGAAGATGTGGAGAGATTGGGACTTATTTCACTCAGCATAATGTCTTCCAAATTCATCCACATTATATACTGCTGGTGGGACTGTAAAATGATAGAACCAGTGTGGAAATCGATATAGTGATTCCTTAAAAAGTTGGAAACAGAAATGCTATTGGATCCAGCAATCCCATTACTAGGTACATATCCTAAAGAAAAGAGACCCAGGGCACAAACAGATATTTGTATACTCATGTTGCTCACAGCACTATTCACGATAGCAAAGAGTTGGAAACAACCTAAGTGCCTGTGGTAGTTAAAATTGTGTGGCAACTTGGTTGGGCCCAGTTGAGTGCCTGGGCAGCTGGTGGTAGTTATTCCCCATGATGAGACTGGCAATCAACTCCCTGGTAGGAACGACCACAAGCAGCTGAGTAGCTGCTTTAGGGGTGTGGTTTGCTTCCTGTATATAAGAAGCAACTTTGGGAATGGTCTCTAGCTTATGGCACGCTTGAACCCTGCATGTAGCCGTGTCATTGTTCAGAAGTCTGCCATGCTCTGCCAACCTTGGGACTTTCAATGGACTTGAATTAGTGGCCTGCCATGTGGTTTGGTAACATTGGGACTGTGCCTTTTT
>NW_006922087.1:1691545-1692118 GCF_000298275.1 Orycteropus afer afer | reverse complement strand
TATGGCTAGCAAGATGGTGGACTAGGCAGAAGGACTGCACAGATCTCTTCAACAAAGAAAAGGGAAACCAATTAACACAGACACAGAAGATAAACTTGGACTCCTGAGCCTTGAAGGGAAAGATACAGAAGTGGACTAAACTCCAACTAGCAGAAGAATTTGCGTGAAAATACCAAAAAAGGAGACATACGGAGCTGCGGTCTGGCAGCGACCTGAGTGACCTTGACGGCAAAGACGGCTTTGACATTCCCGAGTGGTGCAACCCCAAAGACACTCGGGGCCTGCAAGACTGAAAAAGTATGACATTCTTCGTGTTACTACACCCTACACCCACTTGGTGAATGGAGGTGTGGTCATGCCCACTCCCACCTACCTTCTGGGCCCACAAGAACTCCATCACAGTCTGTGTGCTCACATGGAACCTGGGTGCCCTACCCAGTCCTCCACCAAATTTTTCTTTTCTTTCTTTTTATTTATTTTCTTTTTTGCTTTCTTTTTCCTAGTGATTAGTTTGCTTGTACTTGTCCACTTCATACCAACTAATATTATTAATACTTTTGTCCTTTTTATTAT
>NW_006922087.1:1671194-1672129 GCF_000298275.1 Orycteropus afer afer | reverse complement strand
TCCGAGGCATCATGGCGTTGTTGTATTTAGATCTCAACTGTTTGTGAAGAGCAGTCAAGGGGGATTCTGCTCTTCTTGGTGGTTTTTTATCGTGGGCCCGTTGGTGGAGAAGGAGGTAATGGCTCTCACTCAGTAAGTGAAGTTGCAGGTGGTGTGGGTGTAGTTGTGTCTTATGGGGATTGTTGTTGTCTCCCACTCAATTAGACACAAATTATAGTTGAATAACCTTCAAAAAACTAAAAGCACATGGACAAAAAACATGGCATGTAATCACACAGGAACAGTAACGAAAAAAAAAGAAAAAAGGGAAAGAGAAGAAGAAAAAACAGGAATACCTGCAATATCTGGGGATAGGGCCTTAAGAGAAAAAAAGTAGAGAAGGAGAATAATGAAAGAAAAAGAATGGGAAAAATTCAAAAATAAAAATAAGGAATGGGATTAACCACATGAAAAAAGGAGGTGGGGGGGGGACTTAAATTTAAAAAAAAAAAAAATTCAACCGGGAACAGGGAAAAGAAAAAAAAAAAAAAATCTGAAAACTAAGACCTGGTAGGGGAAGATTAAGAATAATAGTAAAAAGGACAAAAATATTAATAATAATAGTTTTTTTAAAACAGACAAATACAAGCAAACTAATCACCAGAAAAAAAGAAAGCAAAAAAGAAAATAAATAAAAATAAAAAAAGAGAGAGAAAAAACTTGGTGGAGGACAGGGCAGGGCACGCAGGCTCCATCTGAGCACACATACTGTGATGGAGTTTCTGTGGGCCCAGAAGGTGGGAGTGGGGGATAGTCGCACCTCCATTCACCAAGTGGGTGTGGGGTATAAGAGTAACAAGAGGAATGTCGTACCTTTTCAGTCTTGCAGGTCTGGAGGGTTCTTGGGATTGCTGGAAAGCAGAATGTGTTCTTAAGCCCCAGGAATCTGTGAGAGC
>NW_006922087.1:1598274-1671094 GCF_000298275.1 Orycteropus afer afer | reverse complement strand
GAGTTTCTGTGGGCCCAGAAGGTGGGAGTGGGGGATAGTCGCACCTCCATTCACCAAGTGGGTGTGGGGTATAAGAGTAACAAGAGGAATGTCGTACCTTTTCAGTCTTGCAGGTCTGGAGGGTTCTTGGGATTGCTGGAAAGCAGAATGTGTTCTTAAGCCCCAGGAATCTGTGAGAGCACTGTCTCTTTAAATATACAAAACAGTCAAGCTGCTTTTAGATCTTCAAAATGGCGGCATCCTCCGGACTGGCAAAAGTCCACAGCTCAGCCCGCCTTTCTCTTCACCTTCTCCGTTTATTCCCCAGCCACCGGAGCAGTGCTCCGTGCAGTCCCTGGCTAGCAGGGCTGATTTTTAGGTTAATTCTTAAGTCCTACCAGCACTCGGGAACCTCCAAGCTGTGTGTGCCATCAGGATTGCTCAGGATCGCTGCCAGACCGCAGTTCCATATGTCTCCTTTTTTGGTATTTTCATGCAAATTCTTCTGCTAGTTGGGGTTTAGTCCACTTCTATATCCTCCCTTCAAGGCTCAGGGGTCCAGGATTATCTTCTGTGTCTGTGTTAGTTGGTTTCCCTTTTCTTTGTTGAAGAGTGTCGGTGCAGTCATTCTGCCTAGTCCGCCATCTTGCCGGAAACTTCTTGCCTTTTCTCTAAACTACTGTTTGATTTTAAGAAGAATTCAGGGAATTTTTTTGGTTTAAGGTTTAAAGATTATCTCCGAGCAATGGTTTCAAGGGTTAGTCTACACCCTATAGCTCTAGAAATTCTACAGTCTATGAAAATTTGAAATTCTGTTCTTCATTTCCCCCCTTTTGATCAGGATTCTTCTGTTGAATCTTTGATCAAAATGTTCAATACTGGTAGCTGGGTACCATCCATTTCTTCTGGTCTCATAGCAAAGGAGGAAGTTGTTCATGGAGGCAATTAGCCACATGTGGTATTTAAGTCAACTTGGCTGGGCCTGGTTGAATGGCTGGGCAGCTGAATGTAGTTATTCCCCATGGTAAGATTGGTAATTAACTCCAAGGTGGAATCTATTGGAGCCGCTGAATAGCTCTTTGGGTATGTGGCCTACTTCCTGTCTATAAGAAGCAGCTTTGGGAATGGTCTCTAGTCTATGGCATGCTTGGACCCTGCATGAAGCAGTGTCGTTGCTCAGCAGCCTGCCATGATCTGTTGACCTTGGGACTTACAATGGACTTGAATTAATGGCCTGCCATGTGGTATGGTAACATCGGGACTATGCCTTTTTATTTGTTGATCTTGGGCTTGTTAGCCTCAGCAGCCAGTAAGCTGCCTGAGTAAAGAGATGTCTCTAGCTTCAGTGGGCCGGGAGCAAAAGGCAGAGCTGAAGCCCAAGGTCAAGGGGCTTTCACCCAGCCCCTAGAGCCTTGCACTTTGAATTTGGACTTAAAGCCTCCAAACTGCGAGAGAATAAACTCCTGTTTGTTCACACCATCCCATTTGTGGTATATTCCTGTCAGAGTGGCACTAGGTAACCAGAACACCACACATTCCATATCCTCCTCCTTTTCCTGATTTTCCTTCTTCCTTTTTTGCTCCAGAAGAATAGATACCAATTTTTGTGACTTAGAGGACTGCTTCCAAGCTTTTAAACCCCAGGTACTACGCAAGGAACTAGGAAGTACAATAGAAGCACTAAACATGTTATTAGTTTATTAATTAACTATTAATTCATGGTATGTCCCATGAAACCATGACCCTAAGTTCAAACCAAAGAACTAAATCCCATGAGGAGTTTGGTTATATATAAGCCTCAGCAGCTACTCTATCTGTTTTTTTTTTTTTTGGACAGGGGATCATTCTTGTAAATATATCTACCACATAACTTTTGCAAGTTCAACTCTTTACGGGTGTACAACTTATTGACAGTTCTTACAATAGTCAGCTATGCAACGGTACCCTTAATCAATATGATTTTTCCATCACCATAAAGTGAAACTCATTACTCCATAAGCAATAATTCCTCTTCTTTCCCCCTCCCTCTGATAACCACTAATAAACTTTGTTCTCTATACATTATAAGTGAAGTCATACAATTTTACCCTTTGTGATTTACTTATTTCACTCAGCATAATGTCTTCCAGATCCATCCATATAATTGCATGCATCAAGATGTCTTTTCTCTTGCTGGCTGAGTATTTTTTGTATGTATGAATTTACCCCATTTTCTTTATCTATTCATCCACTGATGGGCATTTATGTCGTTTCTACCTTTTCACTATAATGCTTAGTACTGCAATGAACATTGCTGTACAAGTCACTGTTTGAGTCACTGCTTTCAAGTCATTTGGGTATATACCTAAGAGTGGAATTGCCAGGCCATATGGTAGTTCTATTTTAGTTTTTTTAAGACCACCACACTGTTTTCCACAACAGCTGTATCATCTTGCATTCTCACCAGCAATGGATAAGTGTTCCAATTTCCCCACATACTCACCAACATTTGTTATTTTTCATTTGTTTGTCTTAGCCAATTCTAATAGGAGTGAAATCACATCTCAATGTTTTGTTTTGTTTTGTTTTGTTTTCTCATTGTGGTTTGATTTATATCTGTCTGATGGCTAATGATGCTGAAAATTTTTTCATGTGTTTGGGACCATTTGAATGTCCTCTTTGGTGAAATGTCCTTTCAAGTTCTTTGCCGATTTTATGATTGAGATATTTGTCTTTTTGTTGTTAAGATGTAGAAATGTTACATATGTTTTGGTTATTAGATTCTTAACAGATATATGGTTTCCAGAGATGTTCTCCCATAAGTAGCTTGCCTTTCATTGTTTTGGTGAAGTTTTATGATGAACAAAAGTTTTTAATATTTATGAAGTCTCATTTGTTTATTTTGTCTTTTGCTGTTTGTGTTTGTAGTTATATTAGATAATCCATAGATAAAAGATAGGCCTTTTTTCTTTGTGTATTGCATGAGGCTCGGGATCTTTTTGCATTATTTCTTACAGTTGCATGTGATTCTATAATTATCTCAAAAGAAAAAGTTTAATTAAAAAAAAAAAAAAACTGCCTGAAGGCACAGGAGAGTGAACAAAAGCAGACAGAAACAGGAGAGGGGAAGAAAGGAATGGCACAGGGAGACCTTCCTAGGTTTTATTTGTGTAGCTTTTAGTCTGAGGGAAGTTCGCAGCCTGAACCATGTAGGGTGGTGTTCAGGTTACCTAGTGCTGCTCTGACAAAAAATATACCACAAATGGGATGGCCTTAACAAACAGGAGTTTATTCTTACAATTTGAAGGCTTTAAGTCCAAGTTCAAAGTGCCAAGCTCTAGGGGCTGGGTGAAAGCCCCTCAACCTTGGGGTCCAGCTCTGCCTCCTGCTCCTGGCCCACTGGAGCTAGAGGCATTTCCTCACTCAGACAGCTGCTGGCTGCTGAGGCTAAGAAGCCCCAAGGTTGACAAGGAAAAAGGCACAGTCCCAATGTTGCCAAACCACACAGCAGGCCATTCATTAACTTAAGTCCATTGTAAGTCCCAAGGTTGGCAGAGCATAGCAGGCTGCTGAGCAATGACACTGCTTCATGCAGGGTCCAAGCATGCTAGGGACTATTCTCAAAGCTTCTCCTTATATACAGGAAGCAGACCACCTACCCAAAGGTATGTATAAGTCTTGCCATCAGTAGATCCCACCATGGAGTTGATTACCAGTCTCATCATTGGGAATACTACATCCATCTGCCCAGCCACTCAACCAGGCCTAGCCAAGTTGACATGCAAATATAACCATCACAATTCCACCCCTTGTCAACTTGGCACCTGTACAGATCTTCAATGGGTGGTACCTGTACAGGTCTCCTCCACTGCGTGGCTCCAGTCCCCTAGTTCCTGAATAGTGACCTTACCCCCTTGGCCTAGAAACTGCCCCGTTCCTCTCCCTCTTGGGCATGGCAGCCCCGCCCCCTCACTCTTGGGCAGCAGGTATGGCTCCATCCCACTGGCTCACATGAACGAGCAGCCCAGCACTCCAGAACCAAGTTGGTGAAGGCCTGGCTCTTTGAAACCTAGGGGGCTGTGGTCGTTCCACCCCCAAAGGCCATGGTCCTACCCCTAAGGCTGAGGCAGCTCTGCTTCCATTTCCTTGGTCTCTCAGCTTCTGCCGATTAATGCTGTAGGGCAACCCACTCCGCTGAAAAACCATGCCCAAAACCACTTGGCTTTTTTTTGCTCCATGGGCCAGCCAACCTGCTACTCCATTTCATGCCGGTCTTTTCTACCAATTAATGCCCAAAGGCAACCCACTCCACCAGGAAGCCGCCTAACCAAAGGCATCAAGCTTTTTCCTCCATGGGCTGGTAAGGCTGTCCCTGTCTCATACAGGTTCTCTTGGCTCTGCTCCTGCCGTCTCTCATGCCGGTCTCTTGCCATCTGTCTTGCCGTCTGTCATGCCGTATGCCAGGGTCTCTCTGCCAGGGTCTCAGGTCAAGGACACACTCCACTCCTGTTTCCACATTTTAGGTATCTGTCAGGCAGCACCCCACTCTCTTGGTACCAAATTCTATTCTGGTTACCTAGTGCTGCTCTGACAAGAAATATACCAGAAACGGGATGGCCTTAACAAACAGGAGTTTATTCTTACAATTTGGAGGCTTTAAGTCCAAGTTCAAAGTGCCAAGCTCTAGGGGCTGGGTGAAAGGCCCTCAACCTTGGAGTCCAGCTCTGCCTCCTGCTCCTGGCCCACTGGAGCTAGAGGCATTTCTTCACTCAGACAGCTGCTGGCTGCTGAGGCTGAGAAGCCCCAAGGTTGACAAGTCAAAAGGCACAGTCCCGATGTTACCAAACCACATGGCAGGCCATTAACTTAAGTCCATTGTAAGTCCCAAAGTTGGCAGAGCGTAGCAGGCTACTGAGCAACGACACGGCTACATGCAGGGTCCAAGTGTGCCATAGGCTGGAGACCATTCTCAAAGCTTTTCCTTTTATAGAGGAAGCAGACCACATACCCAAAGGCAGCTACTCAGCTGCTCCCAGTAGATTCCATCATGGAGTTGATTACCAGTCTCATCATGGGGAATATTACATTACATCCAGCTGCCCAGCCACTCAACCAGGCCCAACCAAGTTGACATACAAACATAACCATCACAAGTAGTGAAACCCCAAAAGAAAATCTTCAATCTGGCTTGAAGAACCAGAAAACAGAATTTGGGAAATTATAGATACTACAAACTGAGAGGAGAACCCCAGAAAGGTGAAGCCCAGAGAAAAGAAGCCCAAAATTCTGTGTATTAACTCTGTCTAAAATCTCTGACTGACCCTGAAATCATGTGTAGGGAAAACTCTCAACAGTCCTGCCAAGGCTAAAAGAAAGGAACTGAGGTTTGAATTGCTGCCCAACTGACAGCACATGAAGTGAAGTCCTGCCAAGTTAACTGCTTGCCAAATGAAGGAAATATAAGTCAATACTCTAAAGAAATGTAACAGAATCCAGAGTCTTCACACAATAACATCCCCAGTGCCTAATGTCTTAGAGATTATCTAGTGCTGCTATAAGAGAAATACCATAAGTGCATAGCTTTAACAAATAAATTTATTATCTTATAGTTTAGGAGGCTGGAAGTACAAATTCAGGACAGCAGCTTTAGGCAAAGACTTTCTCTCTTTGTTGGCTCTGGGGTAAGGTCTTTGTCTCCTTTCAACATCGGTGGGCTTGTCATCCCTTGGAGATCTCCCATGTTTCTTGGCATCCATCTTCCCTGGGTCTAGGAGGTTCCCAGTGCAGGGACCTTGGGTCCAAAGGATGTGCTTCTCTCCTGGTTTTCTTTATTGGTGGTAGTAGGTCCCTCTCTTTCTGCTCACTTCTCTCCTTTTATCTAATTACAAGGACTCTAAATTCCAATTCTTGATGGTGGTATAAAATTATTTGTGGCCATTTTTTAAAAAATCTGTGACAATTCTCAACAAGCATTTGTTGAATGAATGAATAGAGGGAAGGAGGAACAAATGAAATCTACGTTGAGATATCCCTAGATCATAGGTCCCAAGTACTTGTCATTAAAGTCATAATAAGGGGCAGATTACCCAATAAGCAAGGTAAGCATGGGTTTACTTGTGCTTACTTACTAATCTGTAGTGAATAGTTTCACGTGGGTTTCACCACATCAAAGATGTAAAACTGTTCACTACAGATTGGTAAATAAGCACAAGTAAGCCTGTGCTTACCTTCCTACTGGGCATTCCATTCCTATCAGGGATTGTAAATTTGAAAAGAGGCTTTGGTTCTGTAGGTTTGAGAAAGAGACATATGCCAGACTTACCTAGAAGCTAAATCTCTGATGTGGTAAAAAGAAAAAAAAAAAAAAAAAGTGAAACTATTCACTACAGATTAGTAAATAAACCTTTGCTTACCTTGCTTACTGGGTAATCTGACACCAGCTGAAATCAATGCTAGAGAATTCCTTCAAAAGATGGATCTTAGGTAAACACATTTTTCCTTCCCTACAACTTGACTAGAAGGTCTTTCCTGTTATCTGCTCTGCTTCTAGACCATCTGTCCTGCATGAACAAATCAGTGAATGAGAACCAGGGTGGTGACATTGAATTTTCTAACACCTTAACTTCTTCCCAAGCCATCGACTATATGACATGAGCATTACAGCATGTGGTGGCCTCTCCCAGGCCAGGAGGGTAGGGGTCCCATTGATCTCAGTCATAACACAGGATATGATAGACCAAAGTGGCTCTAATGATGATAGCCATCTACTGTCAGTGGACATATGCCATTCTAAATTCCTTCATATGAAGGGAAAAGCTGGAAGATATTGATCCTGGCCACCCTTTACTACTCTCCAGAGGGCTCCGAATCTTCACAAGAACTCAAACAAGGCTGACATTGGATCAAGAGAAATAAAGTGCATGAATATGTGCTTGGTAAGCAGCTGTGAGTGCTCTTCATGATGATGGTAAACTAGTAGAGAAGGTGTTCTCTCCAGACCTACTCAAGCAGAGGACGTTGTTCATACACAAACACACATGCTTAAAATACCCTTTAAAGTATGGGCTATGTCTTGATGTAGAAATGAAAGAAGAGAGGCCTCTAGCTTAGAAGCCTGGCAAGGGACACTGTGGGAATTGGGCTAAACCAAAAAAAACAAACTCACTGCTGCTGAGTCAAGTTTGACTCATAGGGAAAACCCTCCTTGGGTTTCCAGGGTGGTATCTCTACAGAAGTAGATTTCCCAGTCTTCCTTCCGGGAAGCAGGCTAGGCTGTGGAAACACTGTCTACTCAGATCTAGACCACTTGGCTTCCAATCCCTGTTCTGCTTAATCATTCTCTACTGTCATTGTCTCCTCTTGTGCTCACTCTTTAGTCCACCACTCTGCCTCTGTCCCCATGGAAGGGACCCTAAATAAGGTCACCGGTGACATCTGGTTGTCAAATCTCATGGGCATTTTTCATCATCTTCTTTCTTGACCTCTCTGAAAACTCTGCCTTCTGGAAACTCTCTCTTCCTTCAATGATCCATGAAGCAGTTCTCTTCTGCTCTTACATCTCTGGTCTTCTGGGATCCTTTGTGCATTCTTCAATATCCTCCTACCACTGAAATTTCATTAAAAACAAACAAAAAAAAATTGCCATCGAATCAATTCCAACTCAAAGCGACCCCCACAGGGTTTCCAAGGCTCTAATTCTTTATGGAAGCAGACTTTCTTTCTCTTGTTGCACAGCTAGTGGGTTTGAACCACTGGCCTTTTGGTTAGCAGCCTTAACCACTGCACCACCAGAGCTCATAATTGACCATCATTCTGCCACAGGACTTTTTCTCTTCTCATTTTCCTTGATGGACATTATTCACACCCACATCTTCACCCTGTGTGCCAATGATCCCCAAAGCTATAGTTCCATCCCAAATATTCTTCCTGACTTACAGATCATAGAACCAACTGCCTATAGGAAGTTGACCCTTAGATGCTGCACATGTCTCCAGTTCAATGTGTCTAAAAATAACTTGTCGTGGTCCCCACAAATCTATTTCTCACCTCTATTTCCAATGATCCCCCAAGATCTGGGATGGTTGGGTGGCTTGCAGAATATCTCCTGAATCTCTCCCCATGTTCAAGCCCTAAAACTGCCTTAGCTGAGACCCCACCATTTCTCACCTGGATTCCTGCAGCAGCCTCCTGAGAGTTACCCTGCCCTAATTCTGCCTGCCCACCCCCTGCTTCCCTGTACTGTGTGTGTTCATTGAGGCAGGACACTCCCTGCTTAAATCCTCCAGTGCCTTCCCATCACTGTTGGGACAAAATTTAAGTCTGATGAGAACATGTGAGGTGTTGGATGCTTGGTCCCTTCTTCACCAGCTGTAGCCAGGCTCTGGGCCTTGATCAAGTCCAGCTTCCTGCATTTACTGGCTGTGAGACTTTGGACAAATAACTTGGGCTATTTATGTGTATTTATGTGTCAGGAGCTCTGGTAGCATAGTGGCTAAAAGCACTTGACTGCTAACCAGAAGGCTGGGGGTTAAAACCCACCAGCCACTCCTCGGAAGGAAGGTTGGGCAATCCTAGGAAGGAAGGTTGGGCAATCCTACTTCCGTAGTGATACTGCCTCGGAAACCCAAGGAGGGGTCGCTATGAGTCGGGGCCGACTGGACGGCACATAACAACAACAGCATTTATGTGTCATTTTTCCATATATAGAAAGTATACTCATTTCCAACTTCTAGAACAAAGATACAATGAAAATGCATTTAAGGGCTAAGTGCCAGCACTTAGTACCTGCACTTCAGACACACCATCCCCCAAGACTCCAGGCTCTTTTTTTTCTTCACACCTTGCTCACACCATTCTCTCTTCCTCTGCCTGACATTCTTTTTCTTCTCTTTTCTCATCTTCTTCCTTTAGCTGTCTTCTTCTCAAAACCCCACTCAGGGATTACACTTCTCTGAAAGTTTCCTAACCTTCTCTTAGTTTCCTAGTGCTACTGTAACATAAATTCTATAAGTGGATGGCTTTAAAGACAAAACTTCCGAGACTCTGAGGGAAGATCTGTTCCATTCCTCTCTCCTAGCTTCTGGTAGCTACAAGCATTCCCTGGCTCTGACTGGAGAGACTCATGGCAGCCTTCCTCTATCTCCCTTCCTCTGTGTTTGTTCTGTTATCTTATTAGGTCACCAATCAGAAAGGATTCAGACACACTACTCCTGTGTGACTTCATGTTAATATAATTGCTAATATCTTCAAAGACCCTGTTTCCAAACAGAGTAAGCACTTTAGCATATCTTTTTTGGGGAAACAAAATTCAATCCATATCAGGAGGGAAAACCCTTTGCCTCCAAGTGGACCTGCTTGCTGGCGGAGGTGACTTAGAGCTTCTCTGTGATTTGGCCTGTTTCTGAATTTGCTCCCGCTGCTGAGGACAAAACTCTGATATCATATAGTGTTAATTGACCCATCCACACTTTAAACACTTTGCTTTATGGGGAATTTTGATCCTGTGCCTGTACTGGAAGCCCAATGAGCCTGACAGGAAGTGCCCCACAATGGGGAGGTCAGCCTCCTCCAGGATGCTCCTGGGGGACTCCCTGCTGCTTTGGCAGACATGCCTAGAAGGGATTTCCCTGCTTCCTAGGGTTCTTCCGCTCCTACCTTCACGCCTGTGTTAGGGGATTGCCTACAATGGAAAAGGCCTCCTCCCTGAGGACTCATGGGCTCCGCCCTAAGTAGGGGCGTGGAGGGCTTGCTCCCTTGGAGGTCCTGACAAAGTCGTCAGGTCAGGAAGGATGGGCAACTCAGGGGCTGGAGTTTGGCGGGTGGGGCTCGCTGGGCTCCGCAGCATGTGGTTTACAGTTCTTCCAGAGACAAAACTTTGTTTTCCCCGATCACAAGCAGGCTTATCTGTAAGGGTCAACATCTCCCAGGTTTTACTGCAGGGCAGAACAAACAGTCCTCAATGCAGCTGCTGATTGTTTGTTCCAGAGCTGATTGAAGCGACAAGACAACTGATCAGGACAATCAGGACTCCCTAAAAGACTAGAGCTTCTTCTGACCCTGGGAGAGGAGGTGGGTTGAGGAGAGGAAGTGTAGATCCTTCCACTTCCTCCATTTTACGAAGAGGGTTCTAAATGCTGAACATCAATTCAATTCAATGTGTCTTTATTGAACACCTACTCATCCCAGGCACCCAGGCTCCAGTGATTAATTTTCATAAGTTGATCTAGGAACCAAAATAAATAAGTAAATTACACAGTAGAGTGTCCTGGGCTCAGTCCTTGATTCTCTGTGTTTTTCTATCCACACTCATTCCATTCTACCTTCAAACAGACCCAGAGCCTGATCACTGCTCACTGCCCCATCACTTCAATCTTGGTCCTGGACCTACCATTAACAACCTTGATTATTGTCATTGCTTCCTAATTGGTCTCTCTATTCACCCTTGCTACCTTTAGATATTCTAAACACAGTAGAGATACTTTTAAAATATCCTTCTGATCATATGGTCTTCCAATGGATTTCCATCTTAACCCAAGTAAAAGTCAAAGTCCTATTGATGATCTGCAAGGGTCTACACAATCTGACTCCACTCACTTTCTCTCCAAACTCATTTCCTACTACTCTCCGCCTTGCTCACCCCACTCCTTGAACTCATCAGCACATGCCCACCTTGGGGGCTTTGCACTGACTGTTCCTTCTGCCTGGAACGGTCTTCTCCCAGAATGCTTCTTTTAGGACTTTACTTAGCCTCTAGAGTGAAGCCCTCCTTGACTACCCTATTTAAATTTCACACCCTTCTAACTCTCTTGATACCCTTTCTTTGCTCCACTTTTTTCCCTCCATACATCATAAACCTAGCATACCATTGTTATTGTTGTTAAATACCTTCCAGTCAGCCCGATTCAAGGTGACCCCATCACAGTGAACTATTGTGATCCATAGGGCTTTCATTGGCTGAGTTTCATAAGTAAATTGCCAGGCCTTTCTTTCTAGTTCATCTTAGTCTGGAAGCTCTGCTGAAATCTATTCAACATACTATTAAGTTGGACGCTACAAAATTGCTTATATTTACAAACAGCAAAGCACAAAACAAATAAATGAGACCTCATAAAAATTAGCAACTTTTATTCATCAAAAGACTTTACAAAAAAGTAAAAAGACAAGCTATTGCCTGGGAGAATATCTTTGGAAACTATATATTCTGCAAGAATCTAAAAATCAAAATATATAAAATGACAACAACAAAACAAAGAACTCAATCATAAAATAAGCAAAGCATTTGAATAGACATTTCATCAAAGAGGACGTTCAAATGATCACCAAACACATGAAAAGATCCTCAGCATCATTAGCTATCATAGAGATGCAAATCAAAATCACAATGAGATACCATTTCACACCCACTAGGATGGCTAAAGAAGCTCTGGTAGCATAGTGTCTAAAGCATTTGACTGCTAACCAGAAGGCTGGTGGTTCAAACCCACCAGGCACTCCTCAAAAGGTTGAGCAATCCACTTTCATAGTGATATAGCTTCAGAAACCTAAGGAGGGGTCACTATGAGTCAGATCCTACTCAAAGGCAGTGAGTTTAGGATGACTAAGATAAAGAAAATAATAATAATAATAACAATGGTTGCAAATATGTGGGGAAATTGGAACTCTTATCTATTGCTGATGGGAATGCAAAATGGTACAGCTGTTGTGGAATACAATGTTTTGGTTCCTCAAAAAACCTAAAAATAGACCCAGCAATTCCACTCCTAGATGTATACCAAAAGCTTGAAAACAGAAACTCAAAAGAGACTTGTATACCAATGTCCATTGCAGCAATACTCACAATAGCCAAAAGGTGGAAGCTAACCTAAATGCCCATCAATGGATGAATGGATAAACAAAATGTGGTGTATACATACAATGGAATACTACTTAGTAGTAAAAGAAATAAAGTCTTGATGCATAGTGAATGTGGATGAAGCTTGAGGACATTATGCTGAATAAAATAAATCAATCACAGGACAAATACTATGACTCCACTTATATAAAAAGACAAAGAAAAGTCAAATGTATAGAGACCAAAGGTTATTAGTGCTTACCAGAGGTGGAAAGGAGGGAGGAAAATGGGGTTAACAGTGACAGAAAATCATATTGATTAAGGATAAGGTTGCACAGTCCATTATTATAATTTCTGTCAATAAGTTATACACCTGTAAGAAGCTGAACTGATGAAAGTTGTGCGATAGATATATCACTGTACAACAAGGACCAAAAACAGAGAGAGAGAGAGAAGCTGCTGAGGCTGCTTATATACAACCAAATTCCTCATAGGATTTGGTTTCTTGGTTTGGAGGGTTAGGGTCATGTTTTCATAGGTCATCCCAATTAATTGGCCCAATAATATGTTAAGGCTTCTGTTCTACTGTCTAGTTCATTTTGTAATGCCTGGGATCTTAAAAGTTTGCTAGTGGCCATCCATCACACTACAATTGTCTCTGTTTGCCTGGAACAACAGAAGAAGAAGGATAGGCAGAAATAGAAGGAGGATATGGAATGTGTGGTTAATTGCCTCCATGAACAACTGCCCTCCTTTGCTATGAGACCAGAAGAACTGAATGATGCCTGGCTACTATTACTGAACTTGATCAAAGATTCCATAGAGGGAGCCTGATCAAAAAGGGGAAAATGCAGAACAGAATTTCAAATTCTCATGAACTCCAGACTTCCTGGATCCATGAAAGTTGGATGAACCCCAGAAACTATTGCCTTGAGATAATCCTTAAAATTTAAACCAAAAATACCACCTGATGTCTTCTTAAAACCAAACAGTAATTTAGCTTAACTAGTAAGATATGGAGGAGCTCTGGTAGCATAGTGGCTAAGACACTTGCCTGCTAACCAGATGGCTGGCGGTTCAAACCCACCAGCCACTCCTTGGAAGGAAGGTTGGGCAATCCTACTTCCATAGTGATACTGCCTCGGAAACCCATGGAGGAGTCGCTATGAGTCGGGGCCGACTTGATGGCACATAACAACAACAACAACAACAACAAGTAAGATATGGACCCTAGGGGATGTCCTTGGGCCTAAGGAAGTTGCCTGCCAAGTGCAAGGCTGGTGGTTCAAACCCACCAGCCGCTCCCCGCAAAATAGACCTGGACGTCTCTTTCTGGGAGCTCTGGTAGCATAGTACCTACGGCACTTGACTGCTAACCAGAAGGCTGGAGGTTCACACCCACCAGCCACTCCTTGGAAGGAAGGTTGGACAATCTACCTCCATAGTGATACCACCTCGGTACCAGTGCAGAGATCTCAGGCCCAAGGACACACTCTACTTCACCTCCAGTTCTTCTCTCTTGATGGCAGTGAGATTCCCCTCTCTGTATTTAACCAAAACCCAAGCTCACTGCCGTGGAGTTGGATCCAATTCATAGCGACCCCTCCTTGGGTTTCTGAGGCAGTATCACTACAGAAGTAGATTGCCCAACCTTCCTTTCGAGGAGTTGGGCAATCTACTTCTGTAATGACAGTGCATATAAGATGGCTCATTTTAAGCCTGGCAGAGTGACAAAACTAACCAAACCCAACATGAGAGTTCTACACACCTTATTTGGATGGCCCCATCTGGTAATCTGGCCTGAGTTACAAAGGCTATGGCTAGAAAATCCATACCAAATAATTCACTGCACCACAGAGCTAACTTGTATTGAAATTAATAATCTCATCATTTTGACCATTATGTATCTCCTTTTGTCCTCAATTTCCCCATCTGTAAAACAGAGAAAATAATCCCGACCCCACCCCTTAGCAGGATTTTGGGAACCTGAAGAAAATACCCAGTACAGAGTGTGCTGAATCAACTATTTGTATTTCTGCTCAAAATGATTTAGAGTAGCAAATATTCAAATTATATATCTTCAAGAAACATTTGCTAAAAGTTTCCATCAGTTTTCCCACCACCCACATCTTCCAACACAGTTGCTTGGTGGTTATGTATGAGCTGTGGTCATCCCATTCATCACCACCATAAACCCAAATATCACTCAGGATGACTCTAAGAAATAAAGAGTGTGGTTCCATTGTGAGCCCAGAGATACCCCACACAATGAAGCCTCACATGGGAATTGCATCAATCAGCTACAGCTGCATAATAAATCACCACCAAAACTTAGTGGCTTAAAACAATCAGGATTTATTTATGTGAGTCTGTGGGTTAATTAAATGGCTTTCCTGGTCTGGGCCAGGCATGGTTCATCTCAGCTGCAAACTCATGAATCTGGGGTCAGCTAACAGACTGACAGTGCAGGATGGTGTTCTGGTTACCTAGTGCTGCTCAGACAAGAAATATAACACAAATGGGATGGCCTTAACAAACAGGAGTTTATTCTTACAATTTGGAGGTTTTAAGTTCAAGTTCAAAGTGCCAGGCTCAAGGGGCTGGGTGAAAGTCCCTCAACCTTGGGGTCTAGTTCTGCCTCCTGCTCCCGGCCCACTGGAGCTAGAGGTGTTTCTTCACTCAGACAGCTGCTGGCTGCTGAGGCTGAGAAGTCCCAAGGTTGACAAGTCAAAAGGCACAGTCTTGATGTTACCAAACCACACAGCAGGCCATTAACTTAAGTCCATTGTAAGTCCCAAGGTTGGGAGAGCATGGCAGGCCGCTGAACAACGACACAGCTACATGCATGGTCCAAGCATGCCATAAGCTAGAGCCCATTCCTAAAGGCTTCTCCTTATATACAGGAGCAGAACATATCCCAAAGGCAGCTACTCAGCTGCTTGTGGTAGATCCTACCATGTAGTTGATTGCCAGGCTCATCATGGGGAATAACTACTACCAGCTGCCCAGCCACTCAACCAGGCCCAGCCACGTTGACACACAAACATAACTACCACAGATGGCCTTGCTCACATGTCTGGAGATTGGTTGATGTTGTGGGAATTTCTCAGGGAGGTTAAAACTTCCTCCTGAGTAGGTAAGGAAAGGGGAAAAAAAAAACACTTCCCCAGAGGCACAGGCAGTGACATGAACGTTTATTCAGAATAGGGACAAAGAATCAGGAGAGAAGGGATTTAAAAGATAAAAGAAAGCAGGCTTACAAATGTTGTTAGCAAGTTCAGCGCCCAGCAGCAGCAGGCTGGGATGGAACCAAAATGACTACTAAACCCTCCATTTTTATGGGGACATTTATACCTAAGTTTAAGGAATTGACAACAGGGGGTACATGACTGGGACTGGAAGGCTATGTGACCATCTTCAGCCTTGGTGGCACTGGGGCCACTCAAGAGGGAGCTCTGGATCATCACCTGTGTGTGCTTTAATAAGATGCTGCTGGCTAGTGAGCTTTATTTCTTTAAAACTATGCTAAGGATGAGTTAATACCTTACAGGGAAGGTGGTTAATACCTGACAGGTGGGAGCAGGGGTATACATGAGAGGGAAGGAGAGGGAAAATGGCTTGTAGTTGTTACAAGCACAACTAAAGATGGGGTCTGAGATCCATTTTGGAGGGGGTTGCTGCTACTGACCATACAGTTGACTATTAGCCAAGGCAATGAGGCAACTGGGCTTTGTGTCTCTCATCCTCCAGCAGGTGAGCCAAGGCTTGTTCACATAGTGGTCAAGAAGGCACGCTGAAGTCTAGGCTCAGAACTGTCATGGTGTCACTTCTGCCATATTCTTTTGGCTAAAGCAGGTTACAAGGTTAGTTCAGATTTAAGTGGAAGGGCAATAAACACCACCTCTTCATGGGAAGAGCTGTGAAGGGTGTGTGAAGGAGTTAAGGAATATGAGTATTTTAAAAATCAGTTACTACAGGATCTTTCTCAGGGTGCTGGGAACAGTACTGCCATATTCTGGGTTATGAGTACAGATGGGGTCCAGGCTCTCACTGACCGCTACAGGGCACAAACTTTCTTCAAGAAAGACACTCTTCATTGACCAACTTCTCAAACTGGGTCAGCTACCAGCTCACACACTCAGCTTCTGTCTGGGAGATATGAGAACAATCTCAGCCCTACAAAATCCAATCCCATCCTTCACCTGTTTCTACAGATTCCCATAACTCATTCTTCCTAGGATAGTTGGGTTTGTCCTTCCCCTCACAGCTTCTTCTCTCTCCCCACTTCTGTCCCCCTTTTCCTTCCCCTCCCTCTTTCCTATCCTCAGCTGCTTCAACTTAGACACCCCTTTTAACACCCAGCTCAAATGTCCCCTTTTCCTCAGAGCCTCTCCTGGATGCTCTGGTCCATATTAGCCACTCCCTTCTTTAAATAATAATATCCACCACATTTTAATACTTAGGTTTTTAGAGCTACCTTATAAAGCTCTTACCAGGCATCAGGAATTTTCATCCTCCCAATGCTTGAGTAGATATAATTTTCATCCTCCCAATGCTTGAGTAGGTAATATTTTCACCATATTACAAATTGGTTGTGAAGGTGACTTGCCAAAGGTCTTACAACCAGTAGGAGGAGGGAATTTGATATTCAAAGTCAGGCCTTTCCAACTCCATACCTACCTTGTGGCAGAAACTATCAGTGCCCTACCCGTGTGCCCTCACTCGTACCACTGCAATGTGTGTAGTTGGTCAGACTTTAAGCTGCCAGGGCCTGCATTTTTTGCCTAAATGCTTTCCCAGTAAAGTTGGTTTCCCCAATGTGTCAGGCTCAAGAGCTGAGGAATTAACTCCTGCAGGAGTGGGAGTACCCATCAATAAATGACTGATAAGAATGGTGTCAGATACTTAAGGCAGAATAGCTTTGAGGTGTGTGTTCTACACTTGCTCCCAGAGTTCCCCAGCAGGACTGAGCTCCAGTTGCCCAGAGTGATAAACTGCTTGATAGCACATCTTTATTGCCTGCTTTCCCTTCCTAGCCACATTCCCCACTCCTCTACTTGTTTCATGGGTGCACATCCCTAATAAATTATTTTCACTTAAATCCATATCTCAAGGGTCTGCTTTTGTGAGAACCCAAACTAAGACACACCTCTTAACACCTGCATTGTTTTGCCCTCCCTTCTCCCAACAATCCCTTATTAAGTCTTAGACTCCCTGAAGCCAGAGAAACTTACATCTTAATTCCCCTGACTCTCCCACACCATCTTTAGAACCTCCATGAATACTAATTAAATGACTTATTGATTCATAGATAACTACTAAACCACAGATATCAAGCCAAAAGTAGGTGCCTAAACCTTCTTCCTTACAGACATTTAGGTTTCTGTTGAAGATCCTGGTTAAATGAATGACAATTGGTAAATGTTCTCAGGTACCAACTCTTTACCTAATCTTTGAAATAGCTGCTGTGCCAAGTAGAAGATGTGCCATTGTTCAGGCTGAGGACAGATTCTCCTACTCTGGAAAGGTATGTTGACTGATCTGGTATCTCTAGATGCTATTAGCTGACTTTGGTGACTAATAAATCAGAAATATTGAATGGATTCTGGACACCAAGGGAATGCTTAAAGCAAAATATATTTCCAAATATGGTTCCCTATATTATGAAAAAGTAATCATCACTCTCACAATCCCAATTTATTCTCATATTATAATCATGAGGGAGCACTGGTTGTGTAGTACCTAAGGCACTTGACTGCTAACCAGAAGGCTGGCGGTTCAAACCCACCAGCCACTCCTCGGAAGGAAGGTTGGGCAATCTACTTCCGTAGTGATATTGCCTCAGAAACCCAAGGAGGGTCGCTATGAGTTGGGTCTGACTCGATGGCACATAACAACAACCATATCTAGTGATGGAGAAAAAAAAATAACTGAAGTTCAGCAATTCTCCCAGTTCTACTTTTTCTTCAGTTAAATTAAAATAAAATAAAATTTCTAAACTTTTGCCTTAGATTTGGTTCCCCCAGAAGCATACCCTGAGACTACAATTTGAATATTTCATTTAGGGGAAGTGGAGATGATCACAGGAAGCACTGATAGGGGAGCAGGGAAGGAAGGCAGAGAAGGGAAGGAAATGAATACAGAGGATGTCAAAGAGCAGGTGACCACTGTGGGAACTGGGGCTCAACTATACTGGGGAGCTTCAGGAGATAGTACAGACCATGTCCCAGAGTTGTCTCACCTGAAGGGCAAGGAAGCTGGTGTGTTTACCCATCAATTTTCATCCATCAATGAGGGCTGCTTACTGAGGGTACTGAATCCTTGGCACTTGCTCACTGCCCTATGGGTGGGCCAGTTCACTTCTGCAGCCAGAGAAGCTCTCAGGAAAAGAGAATTCAGGTGCTGGCTAAGGGAAGTTCTGGTCTTCTACTAGAATGGCAAATGCCAACAAGATATGGCCTGGGAACAAACACCATCTGCTACAACATGTTTTAGTTTTAAATTCCTGGAATCCCTGGAAGTGCAAAGAGTTAATGCACTAGGCTGCTAACTGGAAAGTTGGCAACTTGAATATAACCTTGGAAGAAGGGCCTGGTTATCTACTTCTCAAAAATCAGCCATTGAAAACTCTGTGGAGTACAGTTCTACCCAGACATACTTAGGACTGCCATGAGTCAAAATCAACTTGTTGGTAATTGGAAGGGGAAAAAAGGGAGGCAGGGTTGTCAAATGAATTATGCAAAGTGAAAGAAGGCTATCTCAAAAGACTACATACTATGTAATTCCATTTACATGACATTCTGGAAAAGTCAAAACTATGACAGAAAAATGATTCATGGTTGTCAAGGGCTGGGAACTGGGGAAAACACTCGAGAGCTTCTTGGGGTCATTAAAAGTGTTCCCCATCTGGATTGCAGTGGGGTTTACACAGCAATACATTGTCAAAATTCTTAGAACACTTAAAAAAGTTAAGTTTTATTGTCTGTAAATTATACCTAAAATATCTGTGATGGCTTCAGAAATACATTCACATATTATTTGCTATTTCAGGAAACGGAGCTTCATTCTCCTTCCTTTGAGGACTTAGTGACCTGCTTGTAATGAATAGAACAGGGTAGAAGTGATTTTATGTGAGTTAGAGACTACATCATAGAAGGTAGTGTGGCTTCCTGCTTGCTCGCTCACTCTCTTGGATCATTCGTTTTGGGGGAAGCCAGATGTTTCACCATGAGCAGCTGGACAGAGGCCATATGTGAGGAACTGAGTGTTGCCTCCTGCCAACAACCATTTTAAAAGTGTATTCTCCAGCCCTAGTTTAGCCTTCAGATTACTACAGTCCCACCTGATAGTTGCAGCCTCATGAGGGATACTGATATATAACCACCCAGCTAAGCAACTCTTTACCAGGAGCTCTGGTAGCATAGTACCTAACGTAGTACCTAAGGCAGTTGACTGCTAACCAGAAGGCTGGCAGTTCAAACCCACCAGCCACTCCTCAGAAGGAAGGTTGGGCAATCTACTTCTGTAGTGATACAGCCTGGGAAACCCAAAGAGGGGTCGCTGTGAGTCAAGCGGACTCCATGGCACATAACAACAAGGACAAGCAACTCTCAGATTCCAGACCCTTTGAAACTATGTGAGAAATTATTGTTTGTTTTTATAAACTTCTACAATTTAGTTATTTTTTATGCAGGATTAGATTACTAATGCCCTGAATTTAAAAAAAAAAAAAAAATGAATGTATAGAACAATTCCCATTTTAAAAATAATTATCTAGTGCTTCTTTAAAAAGGAGCTCCAGTGGCACAGAGCCTAAGGCATTCTACTGCTGAAGTTCCATGTGTCAAACCCACCAGCCCCTCTGCAAAAGGAAGATAGAACAACAGTTTCTACATGTACCATTTACCTCCGTAAAATATTTACTACCTATAAAACCCAAAGGGGGTTGCTGTAAGTCAGAATTAACTAGATGGCAGTTTTTTTTTTTTTTTTAAATCCCTTCTTTTATATAAATGTATGTGAGAGATATTTATATGATATTCATTTAAGGTGAATGATGGCTGTTTCAGGGTGGTGGAATTTGGGGTAATTTTTTTTGTTTGTACTCTTGATATTCTTGAACTACTATGAATAACGAGCATGTATCAGTAAAATAAAATCAATAAAAAACAACAACTAGTAAAAATTCCAAGCCTGGGCCTAGAGTAAAGGGCACGTCATTTATCCCGGTGGGAGCGGCAAAGGCTGTGTCTACAGGAAGCAGGTGCACCATTCCTTCAGACAGTTGGAACTCTCCTGGGCCTCACACTCAGTGGCGCCGCAACAACAAATGAGCCACCTCTGAAACTCAGCCTCGTTCTTGTGCATCAGAAGAAACTGTCCCAGCAGGATGTAGGCCTGTGAGGAGAGGGTAAGGCAAGGAGACCAATGGGAAAGATTATTATGAAACTGCCTCAGATGTGTGCTTCCTCACCCAAACACAGGAGTTACTTGTAAATCAAGCTCTTAAAGAATCCACACTTTCTGGAGCCATGAAGGTTGGAGGAAGCCCTGAAACTATTCCCTGAGATAATCTTTAAACCTTAAACCAAAACTAACCCCTGAAATCTCCTTAAAACCAAACAACAGTTTAGTTTAACTATTAAAAAAAAAAAAAAAAAGTCTGCCTTGAGCAGTATGCTCTTTAGGAACTATGCATAGGATCAGATTGATATGAGCAACTTGAAAGATTTGATAGGAAACTTAGGGGGCAGTGAGTTTATGTTAATGGAGGATGAACAACTCAGAAAAAGAGAGTGAGAATGGCTGTACAACTTGAAGAATGTAATCAGTGTTCCTAAATGGTACATGTAGAAACTGTTAAATTGATGAATGTTTTGATGTGTATATTCTCAACAACAACAACAAAATTTTTTTATTTAAAAAAAAAAAAAAATCAAAGGAGAAAGATACTGGCCAGATATGAGGGGACATTGTCAGTATCTGAAGCCCAGAAGCTATGAGGATTAGGGGACTAACTAGTTGGTGAAATTTAAGGTTAAACTCAATGCCTATCAAGGAGCTCTGGTGGCACAGTGGTTAAACACTTGGCTGCTAACTTAAAGGTTAGTGGTTCAAAGCCACCAGTCACTCTGTTAGAGAAAGATGTGGCAGTCTGCCCCTGTAAAGATTACTAACTACTCATTGCTGTTGAGTCAGATCCAACTCTTAGCAACCCCTCCTTGGGTTTCTGAGGCAGTATCACTAAAGAAGTAGATTGTCCAACCTTCCTTCTGAGGAGTGGCTGGTGGGTTTGAACCGCCAGCCTTCTGGTTAGCAGTCAAGTGCCTTAGGCTTTACGTTACCAGAGCTCCTACTGTAAAGATTAGAACCTTGGAAACCCTATAGGGCAGTTCTACTCTGTGCTACAGAATCACTATACGGTTTTGACAGCAACCGGTTTGATTTGTTGGTTGGCTGGTTGCTATACCCATCTCACAGGGCTGGTTTGGGGGCTGTCCAACCCAGAATGAACTAGAACCTGTCCTCAGATTTAGGTTAGCACAAGAATCACCTGACAGGTTCTGACTCAGTTGCAGGTGGGGGGGGTGAGAGTGGGGGGGGGAGTGGGGGCGGACACTCTGAATTTCTAACAAGCTCCCAGGGTGCTGCTGATCTGAGGCCACATTTTTAATAGCAAGGGCCTGGATGCTCCTATCAGGCTTCTAGATGTAGTCTTTCTCTCTTTAAAACACACACACACACACACACACACACACACAGAGAAGGAGTTGGAAATGCTTCTCACCCCATTTCTTTTCTAATTGCTCTGGCACAGGAATTCTCAGCCTCAGCACTATGGATGTTTAAATTCTCTGTGGTTTGGGGCTATTCTGTGCATTGATGTTTAGTAGCACGCCTAACCTCTACCCACTAGATACCAGTAGCGCCTCCCAGTTGTGACAATCATAACCATCCCCAGATAGTGCCAAATGTCCCCAGGGGGCAAAGTCAATTGATAGAAAACCTGTGTGTGGAGCAGCTGAGGAGGGGCAATCTCCTATAGACTATGTAAACCAGCTGTGAGCACTCAGGCAAGGCACTTAACCTGAAGAACCTGGGCCTCACTTTTTTCATTTCATCAAAGCATATAATGTGACCTGCCCTGCTGTGTCCCATAAAAGTGAATTAAATGTGAGCGTATTAGAAAAGTGCAAATTCCTTTTTTTGTAGCGGAAGACAGAGCACTGCTAAATGACTATAGAAGATACAAACATGCTAAACCTTGCCCATCTTTCCTTCTGAGGAGTATGAATGAAAATAAATATTGAATACACCATAACTCATGCTTCTATGGTATTCCATGTTGGTTTTGTCAGTTGCCACCAAGTCAGTCAGCCCCCTACTCATGGTGAACCCACGCACAACAGAACGAAATATTGTGCAGTCCTGGGCCATCCCCATGACCACTTGCAGACTGGACTGTTGTGATTTATCAAGGTGTCATTGGCTGATTTTCAGAAGTAGATTGCCAGGCCTTTCTTCCAAGTGTATCTTAGCCTGGAATGTCCACTAAGACCTGTTCAGCATCATAGCAACATACAAGTCCCCACTGACAGAGAAGTGGTAGCTATGCATTGGCCAGGAATCCAACCCAGGTGGTATTCCATAGGTTTCTCTTTTTATTTTCATGATTCTACATGTACAATTCAATGACATTGATTACATTCTTTAATGTCATACAACCATTTTCACCCTGCTTTTTTGAGTTGTTCCTTCCCCATTAACATAAACTCATTACCCCCTAAGGTTCATGTCAAATCCTTTGAGTTACTATTATCCATTTGATCCCATATAGACAGATCTTTAAAAAGTATAATGCTTAATGCAGACATTCTTAACCAGTTAAGCTAAACTGTTTGGTTTTAAGAAGACTTCAGAAGATACTACAGTTTTCTAATTCCTTGTCCCATGGATTTTCATTTATCTTTTCTAATTTTATCATTATATTATTGACAAGGAGCAAGGTGGAGAAAGGGACCACTGAGACCATGTGGCCATAGCTGGTGGACCCTAAAGCTTTATTTGGGTCATGGTAAAAGCCCATTTCTTGAGGCTGGTGTGCACTCTCCCACCTGGAATGATCAAGAACCAGTGTTCATGCCTCCAACTTCTAGATTCTTTCCAGGAAAACAGGCAGGTGTCTGTTTACTTTTGGTTACATAAAACAAAGCAAACATCATTTTAACCAAAGAGTACATATTTTAAAAAAGCAAACTCAAATAAGAGCTGGATCCCAGTCATAAAATGTATCCAAGCATTGGAGCCTTGGGGGTTTTACTTTTAGTCATGGTCCAGTTGTTGAAGATAGAAAAAAGTTATGATTTCATGGTGATTTAAACTGTTACTTCAATAATCTTTTTTAAAAGGCAGTAAGGAGCTCTGGTGGCATAGTGCCTAAGGCATTTGACTGCTAACCGGAAGGTTGGCAGTTCATACCCAACAGCCACTCTGTGAGAGAAAGACTGGGCAATCTGCTCCCATAAAGATTTACTGCCTCAGAAACCCAAAAGGGGTCGCTATGACTCAGAATCAACCTGACGGCAGTGAGTCTGGTTTTTTGGTATAGTTTCTTAAAATTATCTCCTTTTTACTTTATTAATATGCTCATTTTCAGTGGTGGCTTTTACTGAAATGTTTTAAAGTATTTTTAAAAAATTTAATGTTGTAAAATGGTGGTAGTAGCATGAGAAACAGTCTAACTCAGGCAATAATGAGAAGCAAAATCAGCCCAGTGCTGATTCCCATGAGGAAGAAGTCAGACATATCTCCACTCTCCAACCTTTGTGTTGTTGTTGTTGTTTTGACCACCAGCCATCCTCCCCAGGACACTCTCTACTTCTCTGCTGGGTTCAATAATCTGTTGCATTGGCCACATAGAACTCACAGAACATACTTACAGTTAAGTAGTTTATAAAAAGTAACAGGCTACAACTTGGAATCAGGATCAGGAAGCATGCAGGCAGTCTGGAAGGCTCCCGCTAAGTGGAGAGTGCTTCCTTCTTCAGTGCAGAACAGCTCTTAGCTTCTCTTAGCTGTGTAAGCAAGCAGGCCCTTCGCTCTGCTGTACACACCCCCTCTCAGCCATGCAAGCCTCCTCTCAGACCCCTCAGGACAGGTCTCTATGTCTTTGGCCTCCCATCACTATCGACTCTGCCACAGGTCCCCTTCCAAGCCTATTGCTGCCAGCTATTCCAAAGGTCACTTTCTGGGCTTCTCACTATCTTCAGTGTTACAGTCCTTGACTCATGTTACAGCTCTTCTAGGTGGTTCCTTGCCTCCTTTCTCTGCTGCTTCTGTCTTCTTGCCTCTCTTGCCTTTTTCCATTTTCTGCTGCTTTCTTCCTTCTCTGTCTGCCAACTCCTGGTCAATTCCAAGGCAGAGCACTCCCACCAGCAATGAAATTACTAATCCCTTCTCAGTAGGCCACTGATACTTCATTTGCATAGTAGGCTCTATTCACTTCATTTGCATAAGTATATTGACCAATTCCTGCAAGGTGTGTAAAACAGACCAATCACAGGCAGGCTGCAGCCCAGGGCCATACAAAAAGTAACAAACCACAAGCTGTATACAACTTACCCAGAAAATGTCAATCAACCTGGACAAAAGTAACAAATCCACTGGGATAGAAAACTAGGGCAAAGGTAACTCCTCAGGGCTTATGGGAGAAGTTTCTCAAGCTGTTTTTCCAGAGAACCGAGGCAAAAGGTCACATAAAGGAATTCATTTCACCGCAAACATTTATTAGGTTTTCACTGGGTCAGCTGCTGTACTTGGGGTGGGAGATGCAAAGGAGAAAACAACAGGATCAAGAAACATTTCTCTGTCCAAGCACAGAGGGCATGAATACTACAAATAATATAATATATAATTACTAATAGTTCATAGAAAGTGGCACTTTTGAGCACTTGTGACATGTTGTGCACTGCTACCAACACTTGATGTTTGAATTCATCTGTCCCCATTTTATAGATGGAGTCACAAAAAGTTAGAGAGGTAAGACTCATGTCTTTCTCTGCCCCATTTCTGTGCACCCCAGCCATCTGCCTTCTGGTCTGGCAGGTAAGGCACCTTTGCCTATATCAGAGGCTGTATCAGTCACCATCTGGCCCTGGTCATCAGAGCCTTCATGTCCCTACTTGGCTTAGCAGCCAGGATACCAGGGAAGGTATGGCACACTAGACCAGAGGCCAACTTTCCAGGAATATTACAAGAAGTAGAGCCCATCTCAGGGACTCTGGAGCCAAATTATAACCTGATGCTTGCTCATTCACTTTCTCTCGGGTTGCTCCTGCCAGTCCTCCAGCCAGCTCCTGCCTGGTTACATCTCCCTCGGACTTTGCCCTGATCCCAAGGGAGACCAGATTTTGGACTCTGACCATAGCTTGCCTGGTTCCTACTGATGCATGTCTTCTTTGTGTCTCTGCTTGTTCCATCCAAAAAGCAAGCCCCTAGTGAGCAGTTTCTACAACAAGGAGAGGAGAAATCATCCCTTTCCATCCTTAGGTCAAAGCAGGGATTGTGATATAGAAACATGGAAATCCTGAGGACAGTGGCCACTGCAGGGCCAGGGAAGTAGGTTCTTCCTGAAGCAGTCTTTGTCCCCTGATGTTGTGGCTGGCTCAAGAGCAGATGCTGCAGTCCTTGTTCTTCCAACTCCAAGAAAAGGCAATAAGGTACTCCCCAGAGGGTTACCTGAAGTGGGGTCTGAGCAATCCTCCAAGTGGCCTTAAACAGCTCCTTGATAAACAGGAGCAGCTTGTTTCAGTACCTGGGCCAGTGACACAAGTGATCTACACAGTCACTCGAAGTCCCATACTCACAAGGGCCGTGTGCCTACCTTACTGTTCAGCTATCACTTTCTTGAAATTTGTAATCATTTTTGAACAAAAGGCCCCATTTTTCATCTTGCACTGGGCCTCACAAATTATGTAGTCAATCCTGGTCTGCACTAATTAAGTTTTTAGTCTTCACAATGATAGTTGGCCTTGTCACACCCAGAAGAGTTTCTCTGCTTTCTTATTCTCAAGCTTCTGACACTGTTGCTCTGCCTAAATTTCCAACTCCTTAGCACCTATGAAGAACACCCTACACACTGCTGTACATTAGTCCATTCTGCAAAGACACAATTTCCTCTGTTTTTTTTTTTTTCCAACTAGACTTTCACTCTTAAGCCTTCATGTCCATTGATGGCTAGTGGCAACCTTGCAAATCCATTATCTCTCAGTCATTTCAGGTTTAAAACTCCATGTTTTGTATAATAAATGCATACCACAGTGTAGGCCTTTCCCCTTCATTCTCCTCCCTGTCTCACTGGAACATGTTGTTGCTGTTGTTAGTTGCTGTTGAATCAATTTTCACTCACAGCAACTCCATGTGACAGAGTAGAACTGCACCACAGGGTTTTTTAAGCTGTAATTTTTATGGGAACTGATTGCCACGTTTTTCTCCCATGATGCTTCTGGGTGGGTTTGAACCACCAGCCTTTTGGTTAGCAGCCAAGTGCTTAATCATTGCCTGACAGGACCCCTTCTCTGGGATATAACTATGTTTTAAAAAATTATCGGTCATTTATCTGAAATTTAAATTTAACTGGGTGCACTCTACTTTATCTGGCATACCTATTGCAGGATAATCCCCAAGCATATGTACTGACTCCTTGCAGGGTCCAGATATCACACAGCTCCTCACTGCCTACCCCGAGAGAGAAGACAGAAAAGAGCTGGGGTAAGTAGCAGTTCAGCTGGGAGCTGACCACACTGGGGCCTTCTTTTCCCGAATCAGTTCTCTGTCTGGTTTTCCAATTATGATGAATGTCTCTGAGAGGAGACAGGAAGCTGCTGGAGTTGCTGGCAGAGGAACCAAGCCCTTGCAGATTACTGAGGTAAGAGCAGTGGTGGCAAGAGAGCACCTTCCTTATGACTTCACTTTAAGGAAGCAGGAAGCACCATGGGTTAGTGTCCAGACCCTGGAGCCTGTCTGTCCAGATTCAAATCTCATTCCTGTCTCCTTGTGTGACTTTAAACAAGTCATGTGACCCTTTCATGTCTCAATTTCCCCATTGGTAAAATAGAGATGAAATTGTGTGCCTTGTAGGGTTTTTGGTGATTACTTCAGATAAGTAATGCATTTGGAACAGTGCCTGATATGTAGTAAATGCTATGTGCTGGGTCTCCATGAGGAGAAACTTGGGAGCAGGCAGGTACCCAGACATTCCCTCCATACTGATGCTCTAAGTCTCTTTCAGAAGGAGGACTTAAGCTCAAGGATATGTCTTCATAGTGTCTACAAAGAGCATTGGATGAAACCATATGATCTGGGACATAAAACTTTCAACTCTGCTTGGCTTAACTCCAGAGTTATCCACTCAGTAATGCACCCACCCCTTACAGAACCAATTCTTTTGAATTTATTGAATGCTATCCAGCAGCCCTGTGTGGGATTTTCTAGGGAGGGAAGGAAAACAAAAAACAAAATCCATCCTCTACCCCCAAAAGATCTTTAGGGACAAAACCAAGCAAGCTGTGATAACTATCGTCAGTCAGAACAAGGCTAGGGGCTGACTGCAGAACAGACCATCAATTACTCATGCAGAAGTTCAAGTTCAAGCTAAAGAAGATAGAAGAAAGCCTACAAGAGCTAAAGTACAATCTTGAGTACATCTCACCTGAATTTACAGACCATCTCAAGAATAGATTTGATGCACTGAACACTAATGACCGAAGATCAGAGGAGTAGTGGAATGGCATCAAGGACATCATACATGAAGAAAGTAAAAGCTCATTAAAAAGACTGGAAATAAAGAAAAGACCAAAATGTATGTCAGAAGAGACTGAAACTCACTTCTGAATGTAGCGTAGCTAAAGCAAAGGGAAGAAATGATGAATTAAAGAACTGAACAGAAGATTTCAAAAGGCAGCTTGAGAAGACAAAGAAAAGTACTATCATGAAGTTTTCAAAGACCTGGGGTTAGAGAACCAAAAGGGAAAAACACACTCTGCATTTTTCAAGATGAAAGAACTAAAGAAAATATTCAAGGCTTGAATTACAATATTGAAGGATTTTGTGGGGGAAAATATCGAACAACGCAGGAAGCATCAAGAGAAAATGGAAGGAGTCAAAAGAATTTGTCAATGTTCAATCATTTCAGGAGGTAGCATATGATTAAGAACTGAAGGAAGAAGTATGAGCTGTACTGAAGGCATTGGCAAAATACAAGGCTCCAAAAACTAAGAGAATACCCATTGAGATGTGAGAGAAAAGACACAATGCTGGAAGTGCTTATTCATCTATGCCAAGAAATTTGGAAGGCAGCTACTTGGCCAACTGACTGGAAGTGATGCTTATTTGTGCCCATTCCAAAGAAAAGTGATCCAAGAGAATGCAGAAATTATTGAAAAATATCATTAATATCACATGCAAGTAAAATTTTGCTGAAGATGGTTCAAAAATGGTTGCAGTAGCCATCCACTTGGAAGGGATGTAGGAGATCCTGCATAAAGAGGGAGAACAATGTGGTACAAAACTCAAAATCATTTGAAGGCAAAAAAAAAAAAAGAAGGTGGGGACCAGGTTTGCTGGTCCAATAGAGCCTGGTGTAACCACTGAGACTATGGCCCCTAGCTGCCCTTCAGGTCTGGAATTGAACCCACAACTGTGGTTTCCAGCCAAACAAAGTACAGGCAAGTGAGTTAAACATTTACGTCAAGTAGACACACGCCCTGGAGAGAACAATCATGGGAGAAG
The DNA here is from genome assembly GCF_000298275.1 of Orycteropus afer afer. Classification (NCBI taxonomy): domain Eukaryota; kingdom Metazoa; phylum Chordata; class Mammalia; order Tubulidentata; family Orycteropodidae; genus Orycteropus; species Orycteropus afer. The sequence continues at coordinate 1,642,518 of NW_006922087.1, read as the reverse complement.
GAAGGGCTGCTTATGCACAGGGAGATAGCTCAGGGTGCAGAAGAGTATGAAGGGATGGACACTGGGAGGAGGTAACTATGGGGAGGAAGTGGGAGGGGAGCTGCTGCATTGTAAATTTTGGTCAATGACATGAGACAAAGTATATGTGAACTGCTATATGAAAAGTGAATTTACTCTGTAAATCTTCACCCAAATCCTAATTAAAAAAAAAAAAAAATGGTTGCAGTAGTACATCAACAAGGAACTGCCAGAAGTTCAAGGCAGATTCAGAAGAGGACATGGAATAGAGATATCATTGCTGATGTCAGAAGGATATTGGCTGAAAGCAAAGAATACCAGAAAGATGTTTACCTGTGTTTTATTGACTATGCAAAGGCATTCAACTGTGTGGATCACAACAAATTATGGATAACCTTGTGAAGAATGGGAATTCCCGAACACTTACTTTTGTTCATGAGGAACTTGTTCAAAAGCCAAGAGGAGGTAGTTTGAACAGAAGAGGAGGATACTGTGTGGTTTAAAATCAGGAAAGGTGTGCATCAAGGTTGTATTGTTTTACCATACTTATTCAATCTGTATATTGAGCAAATAATCTGAGAAGCTGGACTATATGAAGAAGAACATGGCATTAAGACTGAAGGAAGACTCCTGTGATATGCTGGCAGAACCTTGCTTGCTGAAAACTAAGAGGACTTGAATCACTTACTGATGAAGAGCAAAGACTACATACCAAAAAAAAAAAACCCAAACTCACTGCCATCGAATCAATTCCAACTCAGAGCAAGTCCCTTTGGGTTTCCAAGACAGAAAATATTTACAGAAGCAGATTGCCCAGTCTTCCTTCCATGAAGTGGCTGGTAGGTTTGAATAGCCAATCTTCTGGTTAGCAGTCAAATGCCTTAGGCACTACACCACCAGAAATCCTTACATCTCAAAGAACACTGAAATCCTCATAAGTGGACAAACAAACAGCATCATGATAAAATGAGAAGATTGAATTTGCAAGGATTTCATTTTACTTGGATCCACAATCAATGACCATGGAAGCAACAGTCTAGAAATCGAAGGACGTATTGCATTGAGCAAATCTGTTGCAAAAGACTTTTTTTTAAATGTTAAAAAGCAAAAATGAGGACAAAGGTGCACCTGACCCAAACCACTGTATTTTCAATTGCCCCATATGTGTGTGAAAGCTAGACAGTGAATAAGGAAGACTGAGGAATCAATTGATTCATTTGAATTACGGTGTTGGTGAAGAATATTGAATATACCATGGACTGCCAGAAGAATGATGAAATCTGTCTTGGAAGAAATACAACCAGAATGCTGTTTAGAAGTGAAGGTGGTGAGACTTCATCTTATGTACTTTGGACATGTTCTTAGTAGGGATCAGTCTGTGGAGAGGAACATCATGCTAGGTAAAGAAAACAGTCAGTGAAAAAGAGGAAGACCCTCAACAAGATGGATTGGCACAGTGGCTGCAACAGTAGGCTCAAACATAGCAATGATTTTAAGGGTGAAACAAGACCAAGCAATGTTTTGTTCTGTTGTATACAGGGTCACTGTGAGTTAGAACTGACTTGATGATACCTACCAACACCAAGAAGAAACTACAGGTTTTCACGGGGAGGGTTCCCACTGAATACAAGTTCAGAAGTTCAGAAGAAGCTCTGTTATGCCAACGTAGGCAGAAAAAAGATTTTGAAGAGGAGGTGAGCAGTGAGTGGGGCTTCAAATGGGACCTTACAAAGGGACAAAGTCCATGTCAGGGGGGCTTCAAGTTGGTGAGAGGGTAGCTCCCATATGTTTTATAGTGCACAGTCTGGCTGATTATGAGAGGAGGGTGAGAGCAGAAAAATGTAAGACAAAGTTATATCTAGGCCATGGGAATCTTTGAAATGCCTTTCTCCCTTCCACCATTAAATTGAGATCAGTCCTGTCCAGTAGAAATATAATGTAAGCCACATTTGTGAATTTTTATTTTCTAATAGTCTAAAGGGGGAAAGCAACAAGTGGACTTAAATATAATAATATATTTTATTCTATCCCATACTTCCAAAATATCATTTCAACATATAGAATATCATGTTCACTTCTTAATATGAATAAAAATTATTCATGAGATATTTTATTTTTTTAGCTAAGTCTTTTAAATAAATGGATATTTAAAATTTATAGCATGTCACCACCCAGATCAGGGTTCAATGGCTACATGTAGCCAGAGGCTAGGGGACTGACCAGCTGAGATCTAGCTCTTCAGTCAAAAACCTCAGGGAAAGGCAGACACAAAATAACCCACAGAGAATGCAGTCAAAATCTTGCCTTTCGAGTTCCTGAAGAGACCTGGGTGAACTACAGTAGAAACAACTGCTTTGAAGGTCAAGAATTAAATGGGAAACCAGGAGACATTCAGGAGGTAGAAGCTGGCCCCTTCTGTTGCAAAAGAGATGGAAATATGGCCTGTAAGTTCAAGACAGCATTTCCATGCCTGCCTCCCTTCTGGGCCACAACACCCTAAAACATCAAAGTGGTAGAAGCTGAGGCCTCAACTTCCCCCTGGGCATCCTACATCATGGCGTCTGGGGAGATAGCTGGTGGCAAGGGAAGAGACAAGGTTCTGGGGACAGCCTCATGAGGTCCGGCATCCAAGCAGGTCCTCAGAAAGAGTGTGGAAAAGTTGGGGGAGCCAGCACTCTTGGACACTGCTGGGAATGCTGTAAGGGATATGGTGGAACCTGAAGCTGTGTTTTACTCCCAGGAAAGAAACTGAGGCTGGAAACCATCTACATAGACTTCTGCAGAGCCTTTCAAAGACAGAGAACATAAGCCCAAAAAGATGTCCCTCCCAATGCCCAGCCTAGATACCCCAGGAAGCACTGACAGACTTAGCAAAAAAAAAAAAAAAAAAACAGGATCCTGACAACCTGGCCCAACAGGATTTACTTGCCTCAGGCTCTCTTGCTGCTGGCCCTGCTCCCACCAGTCCTTACCCTGAAGCACCTGTTCACCTTGTAAGTTGCCCTGCAACCTGAGATGGGGTCCAGCCGCCAAACCTCAGCCTTAGCCTGGGTATAACTACAAGGCCCCTGATCTTGTGTGTCATATATGAGGATAAAATCTATGATTATCCTCTTCCTCACCAGAGACCTTGGACAAGATGCACACTTCCTAGAGCCTCCTTTTCCTAATTTGCATAATGGAGATAGTGATCTTCATCTAAACCACAGGTAGATGGAGGGCTCAAGACAAAGCATAGAGGAGAAATCCCATGCTGATGCTTGGAATTTGTGGCTCTTGGCATGAATGAGCATGCCTAGAAGTGGCATGCTGGTCACTGACTCAGCCAAGAGGTCTTTTTTTTAAAAAAAAAATTTATTGTGATTTGGGCTCAAATTTACAAAGCAGATTCGTTTTACACTCAACAATTCATACACATTTTGTTTCACAGCACCAATTACAATTCCAACAACAAACAGCTCTCCTTCCATCTCCGCCCTGTGACTACACCTTCCCTATGTCCTTCTTACCTATACATTCCTGTCTGTCTAGCTTTCCCCCTACACAAATATTACCTTTCTGATTTCTCACAGTTGAGTGTTATCTCCCTGGGGTAGGTGTTCTGCTCTTATGCTTTTTTATTGTTTGGCTTAGAGCTAATCCATGGAAGTGAGTCCACTTCCAGGACCAAAGGATAACCCAAGGCCACAGTCTCAGGATTTTATCAGTCTCTAATCCACCAGTAATTCTGGACAATTTTGTGTTTTTGAATTTTGTTCCATATTTTTCCTCCCACTCTATTCAGCATCTCCAATTTCAATCTCTTTCTGAGTGGCTGGCATTGGTAGCTGGGCACCATCTAGTTATTCTAGTCTCAGGGTCATGAAGGCTGAGTTTCCTGTGGTCCATTAGTCTCTTGGGCTAATTATTTACATGTGTCTTTGATTTCCTTTAGTCTTTTTTGCTCCAGATGAGGAGATAACAGTACTTGCAACTTTGATGGTCCTGGAAAGCTTTTAAGATCCTGGTCACTACTCACTAAAGCATGATGTAGAACAATATTTTTATGTACTATGTTGTGCCAATTGAGCTTGATGCTCCCCAAGACCATGGTCCTGAGCCTACAGGCCCAGCAACTCACTCCCTCAAGATGCTTGGTTGTGGTTAAGAAGCAACCCCAATCTTGTCCCCTATTAGTTCTATAATGTACGTAGATATTTTTGTAGTACAAATACACATATAAGAATATTATCTGCCAAATCTAACTGTGGCCATGGGTACATTCCCACTCACCTACCCATTCTTGATCTTCTCATCCATCTGCCTATGTATCCACCCATAGATTAATGTTTGTTGTCACTGATAATGCAGTATTATATATGTAATACTACTTGCCTCTGTTGTCTATACCTTTTGTGCACCTCTTTGTGTTCTCATTTTCCTATTGTTACAGTGCTGATCACACACTTTTCTTATATTGCCTTTTTCTTCACCCAAATCAAAACATGACTTTTAACTAGTCAGGAATTTTCTTTCCCATCCCTGGTAAACAACAAAGTAAATTTTCTTCTCCACAAGAAATCTTGACACAAGAACAGGCACATCCCAGAGGCCTGGCTCCTCTCAGGCAAAACAGTGCCTTCTTTCCTACAGCCCTAACACTCAGTTGCCCCCAATTTTTCTACTATTCATTCATTTATTTGTCTTAAACATACCTATCATCTCACCTAAAATCCTCTTTTAAAATACAGTTAAATTGGATTGGTTCCAGTAAGATGGCAGAATAGGCAGAAAACTACACATACTCTTCAACAAAGAAAAGGGGAACCAATTAAATCAGATACAGAAGATAATCCTGGAGTCCTGAGCTTTGAAAGGAAGGATATAGAAGTGAACTAAACTCCAACTAGTAGAAGAACCTGCAAGAAAACACTGAAAAAGGAGACATATGGAGCTGTGGACTGTCAGCGATCCTGATTGCACAGCCAGCTTGGATATTGCTGAGTGGTGTTATGACCTATGAATTAACATAAAAATTGCTCCTGCTAGCCAGGGGCTGCACAGAGGACTGCACTGGTAGCAGATGAATAAAAGGGGAAGCAGCAAAGAGGTACATGGGCTGAGCTGTGAACTTTTGGCTATCCAGAGAGTGCAGCCATTTTAAAATGTTTGCAAATGGTTTGACCATTTTAGATGTTTAAAACAACAGTGTTCTCTCAGATCCAGGGATCTAAGAGTATGCTCCACTTGCCAGGGACTGCAAGGACATACTGAACATGGAGGACTGGATATTCCCCTTGTTACTCTTACACCCCACACCCTCTTGGTGAATGGAGGTGTGGCCATCCCTCACTCCCACCCACCATCCAGGCTGCCAGGAATTCCATCCCAGTCTGTGTGGTCTGGTAGAGCCTGGGTGCCCTGTCCTGCACCCAGATTTTTTTTCTTTTCCTTTTTTTTTTTAGTTTGTTTTTGTCTGCTTTAATTTTTTTTTCTTTTTATTATTCTTTCTTCTTCCTTCCCAGGCTCTAGCTTTCAGCTTTTTCTCTTCCCTTTTCCTATTTCCCATTTTTGTCTTTCTTGTGGTTCTACCCATTCCTTGTTTTTCTTTTTGCATTTTTCCCATTTTTTTCTTTATTATTTTCCTACCCTACCTCTTTTCTCTTATTGCCCTCTCCCCAGATGTTGTGGGTCTTTCCCCCCTCCCTTTCTATTCATATTTCTTTTGGCTTTTGAAAATATTTCTTTCAATAGTTTCTCTCATTTATTGCCTTCACTCTTTTTTTTTTCTTTCTTTCTTTCTTTCCTTTTTTCTCTTTTGGGTGATTGTCCCTGTATGTTTTTTTCAGTGTGTGTTTTTTATCCTCATGCTTTCACTTTTTCTATGGTTTTTCAATTCTTGTTTTTGTCCAACTAAGTGGAAGACAACAACCATGCTCATACAAAGCAATCACACCCACATTACTGGAGTTCCACTTACAGAGTGAGAGCTACCACTTTCTTTTGCACCAACTGGCCAATGATACACAACCACCAATAAGAGCCTGACTCACTTTTAACTGCTCTTCACAATCAATTAACAGAGATCTGTGCAGCTACTCTCATTCTCTATCACACCCACCAGGAGACAGATGGTGGGTGCATAAGTGTTGTCAACTATTAAATAAAGAATCATAGTACCCTGCTTACTCAGATACATCCAAAACACAACAAAGAAAATGAAAATCTTGAGCAAATAACTCCAACATACAATCACCGATTAAATATAAATACAACAAAGTCACAATGAGACAACAGACCATCACAGTCCACACAAAGAAGCAAGATAAAGCAATAAACAAGTGAGCAGGATACAGACCCAGAACACATCCTTGAGGAAGAAGGAACATCAGAACTCCCTGATAAGGAATTCAAAAGAATTATATTTAGGTACTTTCAATGGACTGAGAGACAGATCAAGGAAAACACTGACATAATTGGGGAAAACGCAGACAAAATCTTAGAACAATTTCAGAAGACAATATAACAACAAAATGACAAAATAAATGAAAAATTAGAAATGATACAAAATCTACAGATAGAAATCCAGAAGATTAATACTAAATTTTCAGAAATAGATAACACATTGAAATGGCAAAGGAGTAGAATTAAATCAATGGAAGATAGAATTAATGATATTGAAGACAAATACCTGACTACTTCTTTGGAAAGGAATAAATCAGAAAAAAAAAGATCAAAACAAAATGAAGAATGCCTAAGATTCATGTGGGATACCATCAAAAGGAATAAACTATGTGTGATCACAATTCCAAAACAGAAAGAGAAAAAAAAAAAAAACACTGAGAAAATTGTCTAAGATTTGATGGAAGAGAACTTCCTTGATATGACGAAAGAATGAGAATACATCCAATTTGAAGTCCAATGAACCCCAAACAGGATAGACCTCAAAAGAAAATCACCAAGACTTATCAATCAAACTCACCAAAATCAAACACAAAGAAAGAATCCTTAAAGCAGCACGAGAAAAATGAAAAGTTACCTACAAAGGGCAATCAATAAGATTAAGCTCTGATTTCTCAGCAGAAACCATGCAGGTGAGAAGTCAATGGGATGGTATATATAAAACTTTGAAAGAGAAAAATTTCAAGCCAAGAATTATATAAACAACAAAACAAAATCTCACTCCTGTCAAGTTTATTTGACTTGTAGTGACCCCTCCTTGGTTTTCTGAGGCTGTGTCTCTATGGAAGTAGATTGCCCAATCTTCTTTCTGAGAGGAGTGGCTGGTGGATTTGAATTATATACCGAGCAAAATTGTCCCTTAAATATTATGGTGAAATTAGGACATTTCCAGATAAGCAGAAATTAAGGGAATTTGCTAAAACCAGACCAACCTTACAAGAGATACTAAAGGGACTCCTTTGAACAGAGAACCAATAATAGCAAACAACAACCAACCATTAATACACAAGATAACATAACCCAGAAAACAACCCAGTTATGGAAGTATCCAAAGTAAAATAAGCTTACAAGATTGTAAACAGGGAACCAGAGACATCAATTGGCAAAGGAGGACAACTACAAACCAAAAAGAGGGAAAAAATTATGTAGGTACAGAACTTCTAAATGGTGAGGAAGTCAAGAGACTTGCAAGATAGAATGGACTGTTCTAAACTCAGAGAGAAAATTATAAATCACACGGTAACACCAAAGAAAAATTATAAACCTTCACATCACAATAAAAAAGAGAACAAGCACCAATATTTAGGAAATACTAAAACAACAGTGATGAAGGAAATGATAACACAATTCATAAACAAAATGAGCTCAACACAGAAAATTATATGGAACAAAGAAAGCACAAACACCACGAAAAAACACATAACAAAATGACAGCAACAAATTCATACTTGTTGATAATTGCACTGAATGTCAATGGATTAAATGTACCACACAAGAGATAGAGAGTTGCAGAATGGATAAGAAAACATATCCCGTTAATATACTGTCTACAAGAGACACATCTTAGGGACACAGATAAAAATAGACTAAGAATCAAAGGTTGGAAAAAAAACATATCAAGCAAATGGCAACCAAAAAAGAGCAGAAGTGGCGATATTAATTTCTGATCAAATTGACTGTAAGACAAAAACCACCATAAGAAACAAGGAAGGACATTATATAATGATTAAAGGATCAACTGAACAAGATGATAAAATAATAATAAATATCTATGGACCCAATGAAAGAGCCCAAAAATACATAAATCAGACTTTAACAGAATTGAAAAGACAAATAGATGACTCCACAGTCACAGTAGGAGACTTTAATGCACCACTTTCAATCAAAGATAGAATAACTGGAAAGAAACTCAACAAAGACACAGAAGAGCTAAACAACAAAATCCACCAACTTGACCTTACAGACATCTACAGAGCATTTCACCCAACACAGCACAATATACATTCTTTTCCAGTACACAGGGAACATTCTTGAGGATAGACCATATGTTAGGCCATAAAGTAAGCCTTAATAAATTTAAAAACATTGAAATACTGCAAAGTATCTTCTCAGATCACAATGACATCAAATTAGAAATTAACAATAGAAAGATCAATGGAAAAAGAGCAAACACATGGAAACTGAACAATGCCCTCCTTAAAAATGACTGGGTAATAGAATAAATGAGAAAAATTACATTAAAAATTCCTTGACTCAAACAAGAATGATAACACAACATACCAAAATCTTTGGGACACAGCAAAAGCAGTGATCAGAGGCCAATTTATAGCAATAAATGAACAGATTAAAAAGGAAGAAAGAGCCTTAACCCAACATCTCCCATTAAAATACAGTTAATTTGGAAAAGACACATTATAGGTATAAAAAACAAACTAGTAGTTGCCAGTGGCTGAAGGTGATATAAAGGGCTCAGGGAAATATTTTGGGGTGATAGAAGTATTTTGTATCTTTTTAATACATATATTATTTACTTTATTGTTGTTAAGAATATACACAATGAAACATACCAACTCAACAGTTTCTACTTGTAACATTTAGTGACATTGATTATATTCTTCAAGTTATGTAACCAGTTTCACCCTCTTTTTCTAAGTTGTTCCTACCCCATTAACATAAATTTACTGTCCTCTAAGGCTCCTATCAAATCTATCAAGTTGCTGCTGTCAATTTGATCCCATATAAACAGTTCTTCAAGGAGCTCTGGTGGCACAATGCCTAAGGTACTTGACTGCTAACCAGAAGGTTGGTGGTTCAAACCTACCAGCCACTCCATAGATGGGCAACTGGGCAATCTACTTCTGTAAGATTTACCACCTCAGAAACCCAAAGGGGGTCACTGTGAGTCAGAATTGACTCGGTGGCAGTGAGTTTGATTTTGGTTAAATTCACTGCTGTCAAGTAGGATCTAACTCATTGTGAAAATGCTCAAGGCAGACATTTTTTAGGAGTTAAGCTAAATTATTGTTTGGTTTTAAGAAGACTTCAGGGGATATTTTTGGTTTAAGGATTATCTTAGGATAACAGTTTCTGGGGTTCATCCAACCTTCATGGACGCAGAAAGCCTGGAGTTCATAAGATTTGCAATTCTGTTTTGTATTTTCCCCTTTTTAATCTGGCTTCTTTGATGGAATCTTTTACCAAGGTTCAGTAATGGTAGTTGGGCACCATCTCATTCTTCTGGTCTCAAGACAAAGGAGGCAGTTGTTCATGGAGGCAATTAACCACACATTCCATATCCTCCTCCTATTCCTGATGCTCCTTCTTCCTTTGTTATTCTATGTGAATAAACACCCATTGTTGTGCCTTGGATGACCACTTGCAAGGTTTTAAGACCCCAGACACTGCACATTGAATTGGAAGGTAAAAGAGAAGCACCAAACATATTGTTAGGACAATTAACTGGAATGTCTCATGAAACCATGAGAAGTGTTCTATATCTTGATTGTGGTGGTGGATAAATGAGTATCTTGTCAAAACCCACAGAATGACATACTAAAGGAAGTGAATTCTACTGTATTTAAATTATACCTTAATAAAAACATGAAAAAAATATATAAGTATACCTGAAGAATAACACCACTGACAACAGAAAAAGAACCTTACAATTACAGAAACATTAAATCCATGGTGGTAGAAACCAGAATAGTCATTACTTTCAGGTAGAGATGACATTTATAGGACAGGGGCTAAGGGAACAATTCACAGTTTTGTAAGTGTCTGATAGTTGGATCTGAGGGTACACGGGGTAAGTATGTGTAAGTAAACACAGAGCTGAATATTAATGCACTGATTCTTACCATAGTTATACCACAATAGAGAGGCAAAGTGTATAATCATTTTTTAAATTTTTATTTTAAAATTTATCCCCTAATCAGATTGCTGACCTCATTACCTGCTTGGTATGATCCTATCTTCCATATCTGGAAGGAAAGCATCAAATCTCCCTGTTTTTGTTACCTCTCTTGCCACTCTAACAGACATATACCACAAATGGGATGACTTTAAGAAACAGGAGTTTATTCTTTTAGAGTTTTGGAGGCTAGAAGTCCAAGTTCAAAGTGCCAGGTTCTAGGGGCTGGATGAAAGCCCCTCAACCTTAGGCTTCAGCTCTGCCTCTTGCTCCCAGCCACAGAAGCTGGAAGCGTCTCTTCACTCAGGCAGATACTGGCTGATGAGGCTGACAAATCCCAGGTTGACTAGTAAAAAGGCACAGTCCCAATATTACCATACCACATGGCAGGCCATTGATTTAAGTCCATTAAGAGTCCCAACCTGAGGTATGCTGAAGACACAACTTTGCTTGCTGAAAGTGAGGATAACTTGAAGTACATACTGATGAAGACTGAAGAATACAGTCTGCAGTATGGATTACACCTCAATATGAAGAAAACAAAAATCCTCACAACTGGACCTATAAGCAGCATCATGATACATGGAGAAAAGATTGAGTTTGTCAAAGAATTCACATTGCTTGGTTTTATAATCAACGTCAATGGAAGCAGCAGTCAGGACATCAGATGACGTATGTTGTTGTTGTTGTTATGTGCCGTTGAGTCGGCCCCAACTCATAGCGACCCCTCCTTGGGTTTCCGAGGCAGTATCACTACGGAAGTAGGATTGCCCAACCTTCCTTCCGAGGAGTGGCTGGTGGGTTTGAACCGCGAGCCGTCTGGTTAGCAGGCAAGTGTCTTAGCCACTATGCTACCAGAGCTCCCCCTCAGATGACGTATAGCACTGGGCAAATCAGCTGCAAAGGACTTCTTTCAAGTGCTGAAGAGTAAAGATGTCTCCTTGAGGACTAAGGTTCACCTGACACAAGCCATGGTATTTTCAATCACCTCACATGCATGTGAGAGCTGGACAATGAATAAGGAAGACTGAACAAGAGTTGATACTGTTGAGCTGTGGTGTTGGCAAAGAATGTTGAAAGTACCATGGACTGCTAAAAGAACTAACAGGTCTGTCCTGGAGGAAGTGCAGCCAGAATGCTCCTTGGAGATGAGAATGGCCAGACTTCGTCTCACATACTTTGATCATGTTTTCAGAAGGGACCATTCCCTGGAGAAGGATGTCATGCTTGGTAAGGTGGAGGGTCGACAAAAGAGGGGAAGATCCTCAACAAGGTGAATTGACATGCTAGTGGAGGCGATGGGCTCAAGTGTAGCAAGAATCGTGGAGCTGGCTCAGGACCAGGCGGTGTTTTGTTCTGCTGTGCATAGGGTCGCTATGAGTCTGAGATGACTCGATGGCACTTAACAACAACAACAAAAGTCCCAAGATCAGCAGACAACATGGCAGGCTGCTGAACAATGACTCAGCTACGTGCAGGCTTCAAGCATGCCAGAAACTGCAGACCAATCCCAAAGCTTCTCCTTATATACGAGAAGCAGACCACATCCCTAAAGCAGCTACTCAGCTGCTTGTGGTAGATTCTACCACAGAGTTGATTGCCAGTCTCATTCTAGGGAATAACTATCACCAGCTGCCCAGCCGCTCAAAACCAGGCCCAGCCAAGTTGACACATAACGTTAACTACCACACTCCCTTGATTGTGGAACTCCAGTTTCCCAACAATACCAGCTATTGAGTATTGAGTTGTTTTGTATATAGGAATGATAATCAGAATATTTAACAACTGGTACAGAGCAGCTTAAAAGGAACATTGGTACTTCAGTGGCAGAATTCTCACCTTCTGTGCAAAAGACGCATGTGCGGCCACTTGTCTATAAATGGAGGCTTGTGTTGCTATGATGTTGATTAGGTTTCAGCACAGCTTCCAGACTAAGATAGACTAGAAGGAAAGACCTGGAAATCTACATCTGAAAATCACCCAGTGAAAGCCCTATAGATCACAACAGTCTGAGCCACAACCAATCATGGGGATGGAGCAGGACCAGGCAACACTTTGTTCTGCTGTGCATGGAGTCACCATGAGTCAGAGGCCAACTCAACAACACCTAACAACATCAACAAGACAGAGCAGCTTGTCAATCAAAAAGACACAGGTGCAATCAAATCAGATGCTACTTGGAAACAACACATGCATTGTACTGGTAAAAAGCAAACAGATTATCAGCTATTCATGCAAAGAGGAAATCCCCAGCTTCTTTAGGTGTTTCTGTAACACACCCCTGCCTGGTAGTATAGACTACTTGGGGAAAAAGAAGGGAATTAACTGAGCTGTTATTGGTGCTCTCTTGAAGGAATGTGTCATGTTACACGTGAGTTCCCAGCCTTCTTTGGATGGGCTCTTTCCTTGGAATCTGTTTGGGAACATTCACCATCCTCTTCTTAGTTTCCAAGTAGCAGCTTTTTAATAGCCTCACAAAAACAAATAGAAGACATAGGAAAGAATGATCAGATTCCATTGAATATCACTGAGGCCATTCTTGGACTGGGAATGGCATCTTAGAACAACTTGCATCCTCTTACTCTGTTGTAGACCTTGGCTCTGTTGCTCCACCTGCCAGTGTCAGGCTGGCACTTCAACAAGGACCAGCAAGTCTTCATGGGTGCTCCTTCATGGCTGTCGGGGTGGACACTCAGCCCAGACTCCAGTGGCAAGCTCACATCTGCCAACACTGTGTGTTTTAGCACCAAGTGAATCAAGCCAAACTTGGCTCCTCTGAGAGGGAGTGATTCTATTTGCCTGTCATCTGTGAGCCCTTGAGGTTGTGCAAGCATGAGGGCTCAGTCACACTGAAGCACATGGCCACCTGCCAAGTGGCAGCTTTGCTCTCTGGTGACCTTGCAGGGACAGGTGGCAGGACTGCTATGTGGCAGGTCTGAGGGAAAGAGAGACTGGAAAAAGAAGGTGGAAAAGAAAGAGGAAAACAAATTACCTTGCTGAAACCTTTAGTGACTAAATTGATTGCAAGCTCATGGCTGACTCCATCCACCCAGCCAACATCCTTTTCTCCGATGGGTTCAGAGAGGAAAGCTCGCAGCTTGGGAGACATGTGATCCATCTTCTGTAAGAGTATTGGGAAAGAAGAAGTATTAGGAGGTGCCTGACTGCTCACAGTGTGAGTGGACATTGGGGAACTCCCTCAGCCTGGGCCCAACAGATGGCAGGCTTCCTTCTATCATCCAACCTTTACGGGGGATTTTCAAATGCCAGGTTCAGTGCCCTGACATCCTGTCCCACCTGGATGGACTAGAAGTGCAATGATAGCCACAGACAAGTCAAATAATTCCTCATGAAAAGGATGTGCTTTATGTTAAGAACTGCACCTAGTTTCTTTCCAACTCTTTCCACTTCAAATGTTTAAAAAACATCTTATTTCTCTTAGCTAGTTAAACTGTCTACTCAGCAACAAATACTTTATCATACCTTTATTTTAGCATTTATCACACTTTATAATAGTTGCTTGTTTGGTTGCAAGTAATAGAAAACAAGCTGACTAAAAATTAAAGAAGATATTATCTCACTCAGAAGTTCAGGGACAAGGTGGGCTTCGGGTATGGTATGGTCAGTGTTGCTACTCCATTTCTCTATGATGCTTTCCACTTTTCCACTTTTTGTTGGCCTCATCAGTTGGTTCACTTCATGGTGTTGAAATGGCTGCTCCAGTGTTAATAATTCCCAACAGTTTCAACAAAAGAGGAGTGGAGGGACTCTTTTCTCTCTAAACAAATGTTTCATCCAGTCTCTAAGGCCTACACTGAGTGACTAGTAAGAGCTTAACCATATGTCCCAGTCCTAGAACTAGGTGTAGAGTTCTATTTCCCTAAATCAAATGAGCTGTGTGTTCAGCTGTAGCTACCTGACCAAAATCAGGATTATTATCCAGAGAAGAGGAGATGGGTATTAAAGCAGCCACCATAATGTCTTACTATGGTCCCCCTCTCAGATTACCCAGCACTCATTTACACTCTTCCCTTACATAATCATCAAAAATACTCTGTCTGCTGCTCTGGTCCTCAGATTAGTGGATGGCTTCTCCATCTCTGAAATGAGGAGGCACCTCAAATTGTCTTCCTGTCCTCAAGAAATACCCTAGCTGTATCTTCACATAAATTAATTTTCCCGTTATCAAGATTGGCATCCCAAAACAAGATGTTTAGGAGAGATTTGGGAATTGGGATTGAGGTTTTTAAATAAGACCGTTGGGGGGATGGGGAGTTATCTGTAATAAGAACTTCCATTTGCAGAAGGAGAGAATGGTCAGTACATTCAGTTGTCATTGGTCAATGGTCCACATAATATCCTGCTGGATGAAAATCTTGAAGATTCCTTGCCCTGAGGGGGAAATGAGTTCCTCAGTCAGACAATATAGCAGCCTCTAGTCCTGCGTTTGGGTGTGTCTTCCTTGTCCATTGCCTTGTTAACATGTGTGGACATGGGAGGGATGCCTTCACAGGACAGTCACTGTTTTAGCACCCCACTTCTTGTGGGTAAGGACCCCTGGTTGCATAGTGGTTAAGCACTTCACTGTTTACCTAAATAAAGGCCGATGGTTCAAACCCATCAGCCACTCCATTGGAGAAAGATGTGGCAATCTACTTCTATAAAGGTTACAGGCTTAGAAACCCTATGGTGCAGTTCTACTTTGTCCTATGGGGTCACTATGAGTTGAATTGACTTGATGGTAACAGGCAACAGGTCTCATAGGTACAAGTTCAGGAACTACCCTGAGGGATGGGCAAACTCAGGCCATACTTGACTACTTTCCTTGACAATTCAATTCCCTTAAAACTGAATGGGTTTCTTCTAGTCAAGTCCATGGACTGGTAGTCAGAGTTGGAGATCTCAGGTCATAAGCCTTAAGCTGGCCACCAACCTCTGCACTTTGTCCACTGCCCTTGTCCTCAGATTAGTGGCTTCTCCATCTCTGAAGTGGGGAGGCACCTCAGATTTGCTTCCTGTCCTCCAGGAATCTCCTAGCTGTATCTTCACAGTAAATTAATGCTCCCCTTATCAAGATTAGCATCCTAAAACAAGATGCTTAGGAGAGACTTGCAAATTGAGATTGAGGTTTTTAAAGAGCCCCAATATTTTCTCCTGCTAAATTACTTGATTTTCTGCCTGTGTTTTAACGTTAGCTAGATAAATTAAGTTTTCAACCCAGTAGGACTTGCCTATGAATTTCCAGTCCTTTAGATTGCAGGCTACAGGCAGAAATGTCATCTGTTAGCAAAGCTGTATTTTCATCCTCTCCACTTTGGGCTGCCTTCTTCTCAAATTCAACTCTTTTATGAATGACTTTACTGAAGATTGCCAGAGATAGCCAACATCCCAAATACTTCCTATCAAATCCTCAAATCCATAAGCAGAAGCATAAGATCTGTATCCCATGGCAAAATAGGTCCAACTAACCTACCATTTTGCCGGAGAAGCATTCCTGTATTCCAAATTTGAGTAAAGACATCCCTATTGCTCTCTGCCTTAATATCTCTTCTTAGTCAATACCACATTTAGGGCTTATTAATTGCAGCACCCTCTTCTTGGCACCAAATTCTACATCAACTTGAAGAGGAATGTCATTGCATTCATCATCAAAAAGAACATTCCAAGATTCATCCTGAAGTACAATGCTGTCAAAACTCACTGCCATTGAGTCAGATCCATCTCACAATGATGGCTCCTTGTGTCTCTGAGGCAATATCACTAGGGAAGTTGATTGCCCAACCTTCCGAAGAGTGGCCAGTGAACCACCAGCCTTCTGGTTAGTAGTCAAATGCCTTACGCCACCAGTGATAGGATAATATCCTTACACCTACAAGGAAGATCAATGAATATATCTATTATTAATTTACAAACTACTAATGCCAGTGATGAAGAAATTGAAGATTTTTTTTTACCAACTTCTGCATTCTGAAATTGACCAAACATAAAATCATGATGTACTGATAATTACTGGTGATTGGAATGTGAAAGCTGGAAACAAAGAAAAAGATCAGTAGTTGGAAATATGGAGTTGGTGTTAGAAATGATGCTGAAGATCATATAATAGAATTTTGCAAGCCAAATGACTTATTCATTGCAAATACCTTTTTTTTTCAACAATATAAGCAGTGACTAAACACTTTGACCTCACCAAATGGAATTTAAAAAAAAAAGGAAAAAGTCACTCATAGTGACCCTTCCTTGCGTTTCCAAGGTGGTATCTTCATGGATGTAGATTGCCCAGTCTTTCTTCTGAGGAGTGGCTGGTGGGTTTGAATGCACCGGAATAAAATCTGCATAACTGTAGAAAGAGAAGGTGCGGATATTAAATGTCATCAGGCAGAACAAAGCCAGGGGCCAACTGTGGAAAAGACCATCAAATTGAACCTATACAAGTGAAGTTGAAGCTAAAAGAAAATTAAAACAAGTCCATAAGAGTGAAAGTACAATCTTGAGTATATTCCAATGAATTTAGAGACCATCTCAAGAATACATTTGACACATTGAACACTAATGACTAAAGAATAGACTAGTTGTGGAATGGCATCAAGGATATCATACATCCAGAAAGCAAAGGTTATTTTTTAAAAAGGCAGGAAATTGGCCTTACAATGGGTGAAAATGTGGAACAAAACACAAAATCATTTAAAAAAAAAAAAAAAACAGGCTTACTAGTCTGATAGGGACTGATGAAATCCAATACTATGGCCCTCTAGGCCTGGAATTGAACTCAATCCTGTCTGTGTCTTCCAGGCAAATAATAGACAGGCATATGAGGTAAAAATTTACAGCTATTAGGGACATTCCTTAGAGCAATTGACCATGGGAGATTAGAAGGGCAGTATTTGCGCAAGGAGATAGCTCAGAGGACAGGAATGCATAGGAAGGAAGGACACATGTAAAGACAATCACAGGGAGGAGAGCTGTTACATTACAGGGATTGCAATCAATGTTATGAAACTACATGTATATGAACTGCTATATGGAAAATGAATTTGCTCTATAAATTTTCACCCAAATCACAATCAAATAAAAAAATTTTTAAAGACAGAAAATGAAGAAAAGATAAAAATGAATGTCAGAAGAGACTCTGAAACTTGCTCTTGAACATAGAACAGCTAAAGCGAATAGAAGAAATGATAAGGTAAAAGATCTGAACAGAAGATTTCAAAGGGCTGCTCAAGAAGACAAAGTATTATAATGAAATGTGCAAAGACCTGGAGTGATAAAACCAAAAGAGAAAATCATGCTTGGCATTTCTCAAGTTGAAAGACCTAAAGGAAAAAATTCAAACCTCAAGTTGCAATATTGAAGAATTCTATGGGCACAATATTGAATGTTGTTGGAAGATGGAAGGAACACACAGTAACTGTACCTAAAAGAATTGGGTCAATGTTCAACCATTTCAGGAGGTAGCATATGATAAAGAACAAATGGTATTGAAGGAAGAAGTTCAACCTGCACTGAAGGCACTGATGAAAAACAAGACTCCAAGAAGCAACAGAATACAAACTGAAATGTTTCAACAGAAGCAATGTTACAAGTACTCGCATATCTATGCCAAGCAATTTGGAAGACAGCTATCTGGCTAACCAACTGGAAGAGATCTATATTTGTGCTCATTCCAAAGAAAGGTAATCCAACACAATGCAGAAATTATTTAACAATACCATTAACATCAAATGCAAGTAAAATTTTGCTGAAGATAATTTAAAAAATGGTTGTAGTAGTACATTGTCAGGGAACTGACAGAAATTCAAGCTGCATTCAGAAGAGGATGCAGAATGAAGGATATCATTGCTGATGTCAAAGGGGTTTTGGCTGAAAGCAGAGAGTACTAGAAAGAAGTTTACCTGTGTTTTATTGACTATGCAAAGGCATTTGACTATATGGATCATAAAAAAATATGGATACATTTGTGAAGAATGGGAATTCCAGAGCAGCCATCTAATATGCAACAACTGGTCTCACCTCATTTGAAGCAAAGAAGAATGAAGAAAATCAAAGATGCATGGAAATAATTAGTACAAGGGACTAGTGGACCAGGTGAGCCTCAGCCTACATGACCCTGAAACCAGAAGAACTAGATGATTCCCTGCTACCACACTCTCAACCATTCATAAAGAGCTCAGAATAGGAGATTCTGGATAAAGTGGAAGAACAATGTGGAACAAAACTCAAAATCATACAAACTACCAGGC
Organism: Orycteropus afer afer; assembly: GCF_000298275.1. Taxonomy (NCBI): domain Eukaryota; kingdom Metazoa; phylum Chordata; class Mammalia; order Tubulidentata; family Orycteropodidae; genus Orycteropus; species Orycteropus afer. The sequence continues at coordinate 1,623,909 of NW_006922087.1, read as the reverse complement.
TTACTGGTCTGATAGAGACTAGTGAAACCCTTGAGACTATGGCCCCAGAATTGAACTAATTCCTGTGGTTTCTAGCCAAACAATAGACAGAACTACAAGGTGAACAATTACACCAGGTAGGTACATTTTTTTGAACAATCAACCATGGAAGATCAGAAGGGCAGTATTTGCTCACTGCCCTCAAGTCAGTCCCGACTCATAGCAACCTCTCCTTGGGTTTCCGAGAAGGTATCTCAGTGGAAGTAGATTGCCCAATCTTCCTTCTGAGGAGTGGCTGGTGAGAGATAGCTTAGAGGGCAGGAATGCATAGGAAATGAGGACACAGGAAAAGGTAACCCATAGGGAAGAAGTGAGAAGAAAGCTGTTACGTTATGGAATTGAAATCAATGTCATGAAACAAAATATGTATGAACTGTTGTATGGAAAACAAATTTGGTCTGTAAATTTTCACCCAAATCACAGTTTAAAAAAAAAAAAATGGAATTTCAGTATACTTAATTGGGCTCATGTGGAAGCTCTACATAGACCAAGAGGCAGTTGTTCAAATATATCAAGTGGGTACTGTATGTTTTAAAATCAGAAAAGATATGAGTCAGGACTGTATCCTTTCACCATACTTATTCAATCTTTATGCTGAGTAAATAACCCAAGAAGAATGCAGCAGGCTTGGAGGAAGATTCAGTAACAATCTGTGCTAGGCACATGACACAAACTTGCTTGCTGAAAATGAAGAGTTGAAGCACTTACTGAAGAAGATCAAAGATTACCGCCTTCATTATGGTGTATACCTCAACATAAAGAAAACTAAAATCCTCACAACTGGAGCAATAAGCAACATCATGTTAAATGGTGAAAATATTGAAGTCATCAAGGATTTCATTTTACTTGGATCCACAATCAACTCCCAAGGAAGCAGTAGTCAAGAACTCAAACAATGTATTGCATTGGGCAAATCTGCTGCAAAACACCTCTTAAAAGTGTTAAAGAGCAAAGATGTCACTTTGAAAACTAAGGTATGCCTGACCCAAGCCATGGTGTCTTCAATTGCTTGATAAGCATGTGAAAGTTGGACAATTAAAGAAGACCACAGAAGAATTAATGTATTTGAATTGTGGTGTTGGTGAATATTGAGCACTTTACTGCTAGTCGGAAGGTTGGGAGTTCAAACCCACCAGCCACTCCTCGGAAGGAAGGTTGGGCAATCTACTTCTGTAGTGATACTGCCTCGGAAACCCAAGTTGGGATTGCTATGAGTCGAGTCCGACTCCACGGCACATAACAACATGGACTGCCAAAAGAATGAACAAATCTGTCTTGGAAGAAGTACAGTTAGAACACTTCTTAGAAGTGAGGATAGTGAGACTTTGTCTCGTGTACTTTGGACATGTTAATCAGGAGAGACCAGTCTCTGGAAAAGGACATCATGCTTGGTGAAGTAGAGGGTCAGCAAAAAATAGAAAGATCCTCAAAGAGGTGGATTGACACAGTGGTTGCAACAACAGGCTCAAATATTGCAAAGATTGTGAGGATGGCACAGGTCCAGGCAGCATTTCATTCCATTGTACATAAGATCACTGTGAGTTAGAACCGACTTGGCACCTGTGGTAGGAAAGGTTGTTGTGTGTCAACTCGGTTGGGCCGCAGTTTTGAGTGGTTTGGCAGCTGGGTGTAGATATTCCCTATAATGAGATTATAATCAACTCCATGGTGGACTCCACTGTGAGACATTAATCTGTGGAAAGGAAGCTGCCTTTGGGGTGTGACCTGCTTTCAGCACATATGAAGAAGTTCTGAGAAAGGTCTGTAGCTTTTGGGCACATTTTGAGCTGTGTTGTCTCCAATCTTGGATTGTTCCTGGACTTGAACCAGTGGTCTTCCATGTTGCCTGCCAATCTTGGGTTCATTGGCCTCAGCGTCCAGCTGCTGCCTGAGTTAAAAGAAGCCTCCAGCTCCAATGGGCCTAGAACAAGAGGCAGAGCTGAAACCCAAGGTTGATGGGGCCTTTACCCAGCCCCTAGAGCTTGCACTCTAAATTTGGACTTCTAGCCTCCTAAACTGTTAAAGCCATCCACTTGTGGTATTTCTGTTCTGGCAGCACGAGAACTACATCAGCAGCTACCAACAATAAGTCACTTCATTGGCATACCAAAAACCAAACTCACTGTCGTGGAGTCGGATCTGACTCATAGCAACCCCTCCTTGGGTTTCCGAGGCAGCAGTACTATAGAAGTAGATTGTCCAACCTTCCTTCCAAGGAGTGGCTGGTGGGTTTGGCCTATAGTATATTGACAAACCCCCGGAAAGTGGGTAAAATCACAGCGCAGGCTGCAGCCCAGCACCAGACAAAAAGCCTCAAACCACAAGTTCTTTACCCAGAAATGCCAATCAACATGGACAAAAGTAACAAACTATCTATGGCAGAAAACTAAGGCAAAGGTATCTTCTCAGGGAAAATCTATCAAGTTATCTTTCAAATAACCAAGGCAATGTTCACACAAAGCAACTCATTTCACTACAGGGGGGTCTCAGATACACAGGTGTGTACACCATAATACAGTAATATATAGAGGGGCACTGATCTCTTGAGCAGCTGAATATGAAGATCTCTATCTGTGAAAATATTTTCCCTATAGGTAAACAGGACTTTGTCCGCATCAGTGGGTGAACTCCTCAGCACCCATTGCCTTATGAGATGATGAATGGGGATTGGTGACCCAGCTCAAGGCTGGCCAAGTAAGAGTTTAGGATTTTTCAGCAGAAGGAGCAACCAGAGAGTGCTGATGGGCCTCACCAACTTTGCCTAGGGAAAATTCCATTGACTATCCATATTGGCCATCTGTTAAATTAAACATCACTGCCTATTAAAACTTCTAAGAATAAGTGGAAACTACAACATTGTTATCAATGCATTAGCAGCATCAAAGAGTGAAAATGATTAGTAACACCTTGTGTATGTTTGCTTTTCTCATACACATGATCTGACTTTGATCCTAGAAATACCTGGAAGAGAGGCAGGGTGGTTGTCCTCACAGGAACCCACAGCCAAGAAGTGGCAGCTCTAAGGATCAGAAGGAAAAACACTTGCATTCATTAGAATGCCTTTGGCCACAGCAGAGACTCTCAACTGAATGATTTTGCCCCACCCCACCACCCAGGTAACATTTAGCAATGTCTGGACACATTTTGGGTTGTTACACTGGGGGTAATGGTGCTAATGGTGCTAATGGGTAGAGGCCAGGGTTTCTGCTAAACATCCTACAATGTACAGGACAGCCCCGCAGCACAGAGTTAATTATCAGGCCCAACATATCAATAGTGCCATGGTTGAGAAACTCTGGGGTACAAGTAACAGAAAACTCTGACTGTTAAACAATAAGAAAATTTCTAATTTCACATAAGCATGAAATCCATCAGAAAAGTGGACCCAGGATTTTGTCATACAGTGGTTCAATGAAATCAAGGACCGGTCTACCCACCCGCAAAGTCCTCAAGATACCCTACAGCATTTGCTCAGGTCCCAGCACCACATAAAAACTTCCAGAGGGAGGAGAGACCATTTCTTGATGGATATCCTTCTTAAGAGGGAGGCAACCTTCCCCACAACTTTTCAGTAGGATTCCTTCAGTTTCATTGGCCAGAACCAGGTGACATGTCCACTTTTGAAGGCAAATAAATCCCTTGTCATGTGTTGCTTTCTCACATAGTTCTGAGCAGGTGTGCTAAGTGACAAATCCTACTCATGTCACCAACGGCATTGTAAATATTCACATGAATCAAATCCCCAAAATGTGGAGATTGATTCAGTTCTCCCCTTCTCACTTTCCCATTCTCATCACCAGCCACCCTTGTCTCTCTCTATCATCTTTCAGACCAGCTGCCCATGCAGCACTTCTCTAACTCTAGATACGTAAAGCTATGTCAGAGCTCACAAGTTAAAAGAAAACCATCCTCACCATATAGGTAGATGCCAGCCACAAATTTGGGAGTCCAAACGACACCCCAATCTTGTGCTCTGCTGACCACAGATTTAGAACTTGTTTCCCATTACCCTTTCAAGATACCAGCCACAGCTCAGGAGTATGCACAATACCCTTACTTCCTGACCTGCTGGCTTCCACTGTCCCTTTGGAGTCAATCATTTGCTGGAACAGCTCACAAAACTCACTGAGAGTATACAACACTTATGACTACAGATTTATTACAGCCAAAAAGCATACAAATGAAAAGACACATAGAGTAAGGTCTGGGAGAGTTCTCAATACAAAGCATCAGCATTCACAAGGGACAACTACCCTCCCAAGAGCAGAGCTATTTCCAATCTGGAAGACTTCTGACCCTTAAGAATACAGGTTTTTATCATCCAATTCTCCATAATAAGCTAAATCATGCCCCTGAGGCTACTTGATATCAGCCTCTCACAGGAGTCTTTTCTGGTCTGGCCAGCTCCCAGTCACCAGCACAAATCATCAAGTGTAGCCTGGAAGTCCCAAACAAAGGCACTCCAATTACTCCACAGGTTATTTCTGAGAAACCAAGGACAAAGCCCACCTTGCTTTAGGTAAGGCTAAGTTCTTTACCCCACAGCAGGTTTTCCAGGGTGACAGGACTCCAGTGAAGTGGGATTTACAGTGGACTCTTTCAAGCCTGTATAGTCATATGGCATGTGCTTACCAATTCACCAATAGCATCTAACCCCAGAATCACCAAGTACACCATATCCTCATCAGTCATCAATAGGAAGATTTAATCATTACATCTTGATGGTTTTGAAATTAGAGTATGCCAGAGTAGGCAGACCTCAATAATGACTTATTCCTTATTAAAAAAAAAAAAAGATAGATCTTTACTTCAAAGGAAATTTTGCCGAGAATTCCTTTATATAAAATAGATCAAAGACGAATTACTCTGTTGATTTAGAATGAGTTGAGGTCACTAACACCCATCCACCCTCCTGTTTCAGAACCATTTCCATAGTCTCCTGTGCTCCCTAGAACCATTCTCTGATCTAGCCTAAGTCCATCATTTAATTCATAAGGAAACCCAGGCCCCCAAGAGTTTAAGTGTGCTATTCACGATGACATACCTAGCAACGCAGAGCTTGGCTCTCGGCTTTTCAGGTGAGTGCCCCTTTTCTAAGTCACCAGCATTTCCTGAGTGAGCTTCAAGGCTGCTCATGGCCATCAAATTAAGCACCCAGCTTCTATGACAAAACTACTGCAAATGCCTCCACCTAGTCTCATCCTTTAAAAGACTCCTGTATTACGGGATGTTCTCTCAATTACTTCATTTCAAACCACAAAGAACTGATTGAGGAGGGCACATCAGCAGGAAACAATCTCAATAAATTCTGGTTTTAGATACTTAGAGAAGTCACCTATTTAAATAATGAAAAAAGGAGGGAATATAGTTTGATCGTGATTCCTGAAGGAATAACTTCCCAGTTGCAAGTGTTTGACATCATTTAAAGATCAATTTAAAAAGTTATCCCATTCAATTGCTCATAAGCAAGTTTAAGTTGAAGCTGAAGAAAATTAAAGTAAATCCATGAGAACCAAAGTACAATCTTAATTATATCCCACATGCATTTAGAGCACACTTGAAGAAAAAATTTGAGACATTGAACACCAATGAAAGAAAACCAGATGAGTTGTAGGATGATATCAAGAACATCATACATAAACAAAGCAAAGGCATTAAAAAAAAAAAGGGAGATAAAGAAAAGATGAAATGGATGTCAGAAGAGACTCTGACACTTGCTCTTTAACACAGAATACTTAAAGTGATTGGGAGAAATAAGAAGTTAAAAGATCTGAACAGAATATTTCAAAGGGCAGCTCAAGAAGACAAAGTAAAGTATGATAATAAAATGTGTAAAGACCTGGAATTAGAAAACCAAAAGGGAAGAACACACTTAGCATTTCTCAAGCTAAAAGAACTGAAGTCAAGTCTCAAGTTGTAATATTGAAAGATACTATGGGCAAAATAATGAACAATGCAGGATGCTTCAAATGAAGATAGAAGGAGTCATTGCACCAAAAAGAATTGGTTGATGTTCAACCATATCAGGATGTAGCATATGATCAATAACTGATGGTACTGGAGAAAGAAGTCAACCTGCACTGAAGAATTGCCAAAAAACAAGGTTCCAAGAATTGACGGAATACTCATTGAGATGTTTCAACAAATGGATACTACTGTGTGAGCATTCACTTGTTTACACCAAGAAATTTAGAAGACAGCTACCTGGTCAATTGACTGGAAGAGATCCATATTTATGCCTATTTCAAAGAAAAGTGATCCAACAGAATGTGAAAATTATTAAACAGTGTTATTAATATCACAAGTAAAAATTTGCTGAAAATAATTCATAAACAGTTGCAGCAAGATAGTGTCAGGGAACTGCCAGGAATTCAAGTCAGATTCAGAAGAGGACATAGAATGAGGGATATCATTGCTGATGTTAGATGAATCTTGGCTGACAGCAGAGAATACGAGAAAGATGTTTACCTGTGTTTTATTGACTGTGCAAAGGCAGTAGACTATATGTATCATATCATATATCAGATAATATTATGAAGAATGGGTATTCCAAAATACTTAATTGCCCTCATGAAGAACCTGCACATAGACCAAAAGGTAGTGGTTTAAACAGAACAAGGGAATGCCACATGGTTTAAAATTTAAGAAAGGCATGTGTCAGGGTTGTATCTTTTTACCATACTTATTGAATCTCTATGCTGAGGAAATAATCTGAAAAGCTGCACCATATGAAGAAGAACGTGACATCAGGATTGGAGAAAACTCATTAACAACCTGCAGTATGAAGATGGCACAACCTTACTTGCTGAAAGTGAAAGCATGAAATACTTATTAATGACATTTAAAGACTGTAGCCTTCAACATGGATTACACCTCAACATAAAGAAAACAAAAATCCTCACAACTGGACCAACAGGCAGGATCATGATAAATGGAGAGAAGATTGAAATTGTTAAGGATTTCTTTTACTTGATCCACAATCAACTCCAATGGAAGCAACAGTCATGAAATCAAACAATGTATTGCATTGGGAAATCTGCTGCAAAAGACCTCTTTAAAGTGTTAAAGAGCAAAGATGTCATTGTAAAGATGAAGGAGATCCTGACCCAAGCTGTTGTCTTTTCAAATAGCCTCACATGCATGTGAAGGCTGGGAAATGAACAAGACGACAGAAGAAAAATTGATGCTTTTGAATTATGATATTGGATATACCATAGACTTCCAGAAGAATGAACAAATCTGTCTCTTGAACTTTGTTCATGTTATCAGGAGACACCAGCCCCTGGAGAAGACATCATGCTTGCTAAAGTAAAGGGTCAGTGAAAAAAAGGAAGACTTCCAATGAGATGGATTAACACAGTGGCTTCAATGATGGGCTCAAGCACAGGGAAGATTATGAATATGGTGCAGGACCAGGCAATATTTCGTTCTGTTGTACATAGTGTCACTATGAGTAGAAACCAACTCCATGGCACCTAACAACAATAACAACAACCCATACAAATACACCATCACAAATACACCCTTCTCAGATAGATGGGATGGTGGAGGGGCTGCTCTAATGTCATGCAAATGGGTACTTGGGATTTGAGATACAATTGCCAGTGGGGAAAATTATACCTGTATTCAAAAAGTGACATCTCTTGACAACCAATCATTGGATGTGAGGTCATTATTCTCTGAAAACTGTAGACAATGACTGAATAAGTGACTCCACGATGAAGATGCTGATGCAGACAAAGTGTGAATATAGTTAGAAATGTGAATAGAAAAATACAGTGTTTTAAAATATATTATTTTACTTAATATGTAATTTTAAATGTGTGCAATTACATTACCTACCACCCATCTGTCTGTCTGTTGTACTGTGGTGGCTTGCATGTTGCTACAATGCTGAAAATTATGCCACCAGTATTTCAGGTACCAGCAGGGTCACCCTTGGTGGACAGGTTTCTGCAGTGCTTCTAGACTAAGAAAAATGAGGAAGAAAGGCTATTTATATCTACTTATGAAAATTAGTCAATGAAAACCTTATGGATCACAATGGACTCAAAGGTACTAATGATCATGAAGACAGTGCAGGATCAGGCAATGTTTCATTCTGCTATATATAAGATTGCCATAAGTCAGAGCCAATTCTGGTTATATGATCAAGCAGATTTCTATTGCTTCTAAGCACTACCATATCTGCTAATACATGAGTTTAATGTGTCCTTCATGAACCATGGAAGAACCTTCTCCACACATCCCTCACATCCTGGAGACATCTATTGTCTACATCTGCCCAGTTCACTCACCCTGCTTCTGAGACAAGCATTTTTAACTTCCCTTTGGAGAGTCACTCTTCTCATAACCTTAGTCCTTAGTCCCTATCCTTCCATCATGTTGGCTCTAGGGAGCAATGATATTCAAGCCTGTCCACTGAAACTATTACATTGCTTTGCCCATAGTGATTGGTTCAGAAAAGGGCATGTGACTTAGCCCAAGCCATTAAGAGCCACGTCTGATACTTCTCTTGGAATTACTAGTAAAAAGGCTGTAAGGATTTTTCCAGTAGTGGAATGTAAGTTCAAATGTGTTGGTGGCCAACTCTGTCACTACTGAGGAGAACCTGCCTGAGAAGGAAGCCAATATGGAGGAAAGCAATCTGAGAGAAGGAAAGAGAACACACCCCAAAACCAAACTCATTGTTGTGGAGTCGAATTCTGACTCATAGCGACCCTATAGGACAGAGTAGAACTACCATATAGGACTTCCAAGGCTGTAGTCTTCATAGAGTAAAGCTTTCAGGATCTCCATTTGCTAATGTGTTGTCATTGTTATTAGGAGCTGTCAAATCAGTTTCAACAAATAGCGACCCCATGCAACACAGAATTAAACACTGCCCACTCCTGAGCCATCTTCACAATCCTTGCTATGCTTGACCCCAATGTTGTGGTCACCATGTCAATCCATTGTTATTAAGGGTCTTCCCCTTTTTTCCCTGACCCTCTACTGACATGCTGACGTGGCACATCTCAAAATAAGAAGAAACAGCTATAAACAGTAATTAGAACATGGAATGTACAAAGTATGAATCTAGGAAAATTGGAAATTGTAAAAAATGAAAGAGAATGCTCAAAGATCAAGACCCTAGTCATCAGTAAGCTGAAGTTGACTGCTATTGGCTATTTTAAATAAGACAATCATATGATCTACAATGCCAAGAATGACAAGAGAAATAGCGTCAGATTAGTTGTCAAAAAGAACATTTCAAGATCTATCCTGAAGTACAACACTATCAATGACAGGTTAATACACATATACCTACAAATAAGACAAGGTAATGTGACTATTATGCAAATTTATGCACTAACCACTAATGCCAAAGTTGAAAAATTGAACACTTTAACCAATTTCTGCAATCTGAAATTGATTAAACAAGTAATCAAGATGCTCTGATAATACTGGTGATTGGAATGAGAAAGTTGGAAACAAAGAAGAATCAGTAGTTGGAAAAACATGGTTTTGGTAACAGAAATGATGCCTGAGACTGCATGATAAAATTTTGCAAGATCAATGACCTATTCATTGGAAATACCTTTTTTTTTTTTTTTTTTCAACAACATAAAAAGAGACTATATATGTGGGCCTTGCCAAAAGGAATACACATGAATTAAATCTACTGAATCTGTGGAAAGAGTCAGAACAAGGCCAGGGGCCCACTGCATAACACCCATCAATTTGTCATATTCAAATTCAAGTTGAACCTGAAGAAAACTAAAACAAATCCATGAGAGCCAAAGTACAACCTTGAATATTTTGTTGTTGTTGTTGTTGTTGTGTGCCAACTCATAGTGACCCCATATACAACAGAATAAAGCACTGCCCTATCCTGTGTCATCCTCACAATCTTTGCTATACTTGAGCCCACCATTGCAGTCACTATGTCAATCTATCTTATTAAGGGGCTTCCCCTTTTGTGCTGACCTTCTATTTTATCAAACATGATCTCTTTCTCCAGAGACTAGTCCCTTCTGACAACATAACCAAAGTACATGAGACGAAGTCTAGCCATTCTTGCTTCTAAGGAACATTCTGGCTGTACTTATTCCAAGCCAGATTTGTTTATTCTTCTAACAGTCCATGGTATTTTCAGTATTCTTTGTCAACACCACAATTCAAATGCATCAATTCTTCTACAATCTTCTTAATCATTGTCCAGCTTTCACATGCATATGAGGCTATTGAAAGTTCCATGGCTTGGGTCAGGTACACTATAGTCTTCAAAGTCATATCTTTGCTCTTTAACACTTTAAGGAAATGTTTTGCAGCAGACTTGCTCAGTAAAACACGTTGTCTGATTTCTTGATTGCTGCTTCTATGGATACTGAGTGTGGCCCTAATTTATGACATAAATAGACTACCAAGCATAACCCAAAATGCACTAACAGCAGAAGATAAACTAGATTATTGGGACCTTCTAAAAATTACATTCTTATGTGCATCAAAAGACTTCTCCAAAAGAATAAAAAGAGCTCTGGTAGTTGAGTACCTAAAGCACTTTACTGCTAACCAGAAGGTTGGCAGTACAAACCCACCAGTCACTTCTCGGAAGGAAGGTGGGGCAATCTACTTCCGTAGGGGTCGCTATGAGTCAGGTCTGACTCAACGGCACATAACAACAACAACAACAACAACAACATGGATTGGGGAAATATATTCGGAAATGACATATTTGACAAAGGACTTATCTCTAAAATTTATAGAAAACTCCAATACTTCAGCATTAAAAAGACAAAAAATCTAATTGAAAATGGGCAGAAGACATGAACAGACACTTCACCAAAGACAATATTCAGGCAGCCAAAAAACACATGAAAAAATGTTCACAATCATTAACCATTAAAAAAAAAAAAAAAAAAAAAAAAAAAAAAAAACCTCACCGCTGTCAGGTTGATTTTGACTCATAGCGACCTCTCCTTGGGTTTCCCAGATGGTATCTCTACAGAAGTAGATTGCCCAGTCTTTCTTCCAAGGAGTGGCTGGTATGTTTGAACTATGAGACTTCTGGTTATCAGTCAAATGTCTTAGGCACAAATCAATGAGATAGCATTTCACCCCAGCAAAGTTCAACAAGACAGAAAATAACAAATGCTGGAGAGGATGTGGAGAGATTGCGGCTCTCATACACTGCTGGTGGGACTGTAAAATGATACAACCACTATGGAGATTGATATGGTGATTCCTTAAAAAGTTGGAGATAGAAATACCTTTGATCCAGCAATCCCATTACTAAGTATATATCCTAAAGAATTGAGAGCCAGGACAAGAACAGATATATGCACACCCATGTTCATTGCAGCACTATTCACCATAGCAAAGAGACGGAAACAACCTAAGTGCCCACCAGCCAAGGAGTGGATAAACAAACTATGATACTTACACACAATGGAATACTATGCAACACTAAAGAATAATGTAGAATCTGCAAAACACCACAGTGTGGATGAACTTGGAGGACATTATGCTAAGTTAAATAATCACCGAAGGACAATTATATTAGTTCACTATTGTAAAAAAGTCAAGGAAAGTTTTATACATGGAAAGGAAATTTCTTTGTTGGTTTCCAGGGAAGGGAAAGAGAATTCCTAGATAGGTTGAGGGGGGGAGAATACACATACACACATACATATCAAAGATTATTACTGGTTACCAGGGATAGGAGGGAGGAGGAAAGGGAAGATTTTGTTTGTGGGGCATTGGGTTTATGCTAACGGTGGTGGAATATTTTAAAAAGGGATAGCAATAATGGTGGCACAACATGAAAAGTGTCATCAATGGTCCTGAGTTCTAAATGTGTAAGTTGTTATGTTGGCAAATGTCTTGTATAAGTTTTCAGCAAAATAAAAGTTAAAAAAAAGAGCCTCAACTAACACTCTCTCAATATTCATTCATTTGAAGGAGTCCTGATGGTACAGTGGTTAAAACACTCAGCTGTTAACAGAAAAGTCAGTGGTTCAAACCAACCAGTTACTCTACAGGAGAAAGATATGACAATCTGTTTCCATAAAGACGAATAGCCTTAGAAACCTTGTGGGACAGTTCTGCTCTGTTCTATAGAGTTGCTACAAGTCAGAATATACTCAATGGCAGTATGTTTCATTTTCTATTCATTCATTCATTCAGTCATTCACTCACTCTCACTCATTCATCCTCACTCTTTCATTCAAATGTTTGTGCAGCACCTACTATGTTCCAGAAGCTATGCTAGGTACAAAAGCATCTCTATTTTACCTAGAGATCTGAGGCAGGATCAGTCCCATGGCTTAGGCATGAGACATGGATGAAATCATTTTTCCATAGCCATTAATTCTCCTCTGTCAAAAATAAAGGTAATTAGTTCCCCTACTTATTGTTAGGTTCAATTCTATAATGGTAAGCAAGGTCTTTTATTGCCCTTGTTGACTATCTTATACATGACCCTTTAATTATAGATTTTTCTTTGATATGTTTACAAGTGATGAATACCCAAATAGATTCACCAATTCTTCAGACCTTTACTGGGCACCATTTGTATGTAATGCCTTGAGTGAAGTCTATACACCTATAGGAAAAGGCCTTCTGTGGTGCAGTGAATCACTTGATATGGCTTTTCTAGCCATAGTCTTTGTAACTCCCACTGGATTACTAAATTGTTGTTATGTGCTGTCGAGTTAGACCCGACTCATAGTGATCCCTCCTTGGGTTTCCAAGGCAGTATCACTATAGAAGTAGATTGCCCAACCTTCCTTCTAGGGGGGATTACTGGGTAGGACCATGGAAATAAGGTGTGTAGAACTCTGATGTTGGGATTGGTTAGTTTTGTCATTCTGCTAGGCTTAAAATGAGCGCTCCCAGAGGCAGAAGGTGGGATCTCACTGCCATTAAGAGAGAAGAGCTGGAGATGAAGTGGAGCACATACTTGGAGTGCTGGACCTCCTTGGCAGAGACAACCTGGGAGAGATGACCCAGCAGAGACCCAGCTGAGAAAACAAGAGGCATGAGACATAGAGGCAGGCTTACCTGGCTCACAGAGCGAGAAAGCTAAATGCCCTTGGGCAGGATGCTTGCTGACAGAGTGGGGTGCACCTAGATGTACCTATCAGAAGAGGTAGAAGAGCTTTGTAACATTTGCCCGAGCAGAGCAGAGGCCAGGCTGAGAGGTCAAGGGCCAGAGAGGCATGCCTGAGGGCACAGCAGAAGGTAGGCTGTCCTTACTGAAGAACTGTATCCTGAGCACATTCCTGAACCTGAGTTGTAGCCTGTTACTTCCCTAATAAATCCCAATAATTGTGAGTATTGTCTGTGAGTTCTGTGTGGCTGCTGCAATGAATTCTCAAACCCAGCAGAGAAGAAATGAGCACTGTGGGAGGGATGGTTGATGTCAGAATTAGTAAAACGGCTGGAGGGTAGTGGTATGTCTGGCCTCATAGGAGTAAACCTTAGGCTGTTGAAGGTGATTCTGTCTCACCCTCATGAGATTGAAGATGGTCAGAAGATGTCATCTCCATGCCCTTTTTGCACCTTTTATGACACTTTCTCCCATAGAAAACTTAACTGACCAATCACAGGGTATGTTGTTGTTGTTGTTATTATGTGCTGTCGAGTCAAACCCGACTCATAGCGACCCCTCCTTGGGTTTCCGAGGCAGTATCACTACGGAAGTAGGATTGCCCAACGACAGGGTATACTCAACAATAAGGCAGGACATTCCCAGAGGCAAGGGTTCACCTCTGCAGAGAACTAGGATAAGAGGGAGGGTTGACTTCAGGGTCCCCAGACTACTCAAATTATAATCCAGGTTGGAAAGCCACTGCTAGACCCCTGCTGGATTGTGCTGGGTTGGAGTAGGGGACCTGATCCCATCTCAACTCTTCCCAAGACCACTTGTGTAACCTTGGGCAAGTCACTGCCCTTTGTGAGCCTCCAATTTATCATCTACAAAGTGAGAGAGTGTTGGATTAGCTGGAACTTGTCACACTGGTCTTTGTTAATTTACAAAGTTGTAGATGATGCAAAGTTCATGGAGGTCCCTGATTCTTACTCAGCCATTCTCAAATAGAAAAAGCTTGGAAAACCAGAGTGTTTTTGTTTCGTTTCTTTAAAAAAAAACTCATTTGGCAGCAAACCCTGGCCTGAACCCACAAGTCTATTTATAGCCTTTATTATCCCGCTTAGTGTGAATATTTACATATTTCACCACAGGAATATTAATGGGTTTGTTTACAGGGTACGGAGACAGACTCCATTGCAGATGGCCTATAACATACAGAATAGGTACAATTCAAAAATTTTCAGTTTGTAAAACTTCTGGCTCCAATGGTTTGAGGTAGGGTTTTATGGACCTGTACTAAGATTACTTTGCCAAGACAACCTGGGGCACCTCCTAAAGAAGCAAGCTTATCTCTCCAGTTCTCTACACCCTACTTTCCTTGTCACATAACTCCAAGTCCCTCCTGTCCCCTGAATATAATTGTCCCCTTTCTGTAAAACTCTATCTAAGCTGGTATTCCTTGTCTGAATAGTGGTTCTAGGTGGGGACTCTTTCTGTTTCTGGTTGCATCTTTCCTTCACGAAAATATTTCCTTCCTCTTGGGGCTCTGCTCTTGGCAAAGGAGCAGGAGCAAACCTAAGAAGTCATATAAAGAACCATGAGTGTATTAGTTATCCTCCACAGAAAAGATATTGTAACAAATATACTTTTAACATCTCTTGATTTCTACCCAGTTATGGGGAAAGCCGGGGTCCCTAGGTGGCACAAATGGTTATACGTTCTACTACAACAGTTATGTACTTGACTGTTAGCTTGGTTCAAATGCACTCAGTGGCACTGCATAAAAAAAAAAAAAAAAAAAAATCCTGGTGATCTGCTTCTTTAAAGATTACAGCCAAGAAAACCCTATGGAGCAGTTCTACTCTGCAACATACGGGGTGTCGATAGCAATGGTTTTGGTTTTCCTGGTCTATGGTTAAAACTCTGTGTTTTCTCCTGTCTCTGCCATTATAGCCTCAGAGAAAAGAAAGCAATATTGTCTTGGAAAGGAGAAGGAACCTCCCCAGAAGAAAAAAAGAGTAAGGGAAACTCTGCTTCTTCTGTTCCATGAATTCTAGAAAGAGGTAGGAGGAAGCCCACCCCATTATCACCACCCACCCACCCCACACTCAAAGGGGAATGTGAAAGAAAAAAAGATGGAGGTTTGGGAAGTAGGAAATAGGGACAAGGGGCTTGACCTTCTCTGTGTGGAACAAAAATGCCAAGTGGACAGACATGGTAGACAAGGTCTAGAATTTGGGATGGGCTGTAGGACTCAGTGGCCTGTTTCCCTGAGTGGACCAGGAGGTAGCAGGAACAGGGCCACTTGCAAAAGGCAGAAGTACTACAGCAGATAAGTCTTAGGCAGTGCCCTTGGCTTTTCTCAACAAAGCCCACATGTCCAGGACAAGAAGGTATGGACATGTTTGGAGGGCAGATGGATAAATAAGCAAAAGCCTGGAGTCAGAATGAAGAGGATCCCATGAGCGTGGACCTTATGACCAGGCCACAGACTCCAGTAGTGGGGGTCAAGAATTCCTAAAAGACAAGCAGGGGCAGATCACCCTCAGCACAGGGTGCAGACAGACCTACCGGAGCAGCCACAATGCCACCGAAGTCTGCCAGTGCCTAGCAGACTCTATGTATTCAAAGCCCTTCCCTCCTCCATACTACCAAGGTAAACTGGGAGCACCCCACACACCCAGACAGCCACATAAAAACCTCAGGAAGGATCTTGGTTGGGGAAGAATTCTGAAAGACTAAGTTTTCCCTAAAAAGACATATCTTCCACCACCAAAAAAAAAAAAAAAAAAAACAACCCACTGCCATCCAGTTCATTCCACCTCATAAGGACCCCTATTAGGTTTCCAAGGAGATAAATCTTTACAGAAGTAGATTGCCCAGTCTTCCTTCTGCAGAGTGGCTAGTGGGTTTGAATGCCAGCTTTCTGGTTAGCAGTCAAATCCCTTAGGCACTGTGCCACCAGAGCTCCTTTATCTTCCACCAGTGCCTCTTAAAACAGCCTTGACAGAAGCTGACCATTTGCACAGACAGGAAACTATGTGAACCTGAAGAGACAGCTGTTGTTGTGGGTGCCTGCCCATGTCCCGATCAGCACTCCTCTCCCTGCTGTAACAAGTGCAGCCCTTACAGGTCACAGCTGTGGCTTTCTCTAGAGACTCATCTTGGCAATGAAAGCTGCCCTACCTGGAGACACCTGGGAGGTCCCACGGCCCAAGCTCCTGCCTGGGAGCAGCCAGGGCCTGACTGGTGCTGAAGCCCAATCCCCTGACCTCCAGGCATTGTTGTTGTTGTTATGTACCATCAAGTCGGATCCGACTCATAGCAACCCCTCCTTGGGTTTCTGAGGAGGTATCAATATGGAAATAGATTGCCCAACCTTCCTTCCAAGGAGTGCTGGTGGGTTTGAACTCCCAGCCTCCTGGTTAGCAGTCAAATGCCTTACGTGCTACGCTACTAGAGCTCCCTGATCTCCAGGTAGGGCTTGCTTTCTGGTGCAATTCCTGCTGTGAGTCCTCCAGAGGTTAGGGAGAGCTCAACCCAGCTGAAATCATATACCCTCGCTCAGTTCCTTCCCTGGCCTCTTCCTGCTCCCCTCTTTCCTCTCCTGAGAGCCCCTCAGTAAACTAAGAGTGCATGAATCCTGGGCTCAGACTCTGCTGCTGGGAGTCTAGCCAGGGACATAAAAGATTTGTTAACTCATTTATGTCCTAGCTCTGGTAGCATAGTGGCTAAAGCTCTTGACTGCTAACCAGAAGGCTGGCAGTTCAAACCCACCAGCCACTCCTCGGAAGGAAGATGGGGCAATCTACTATCGTAGTGATACTGCCTCGGAAACCCAAGGAGGGGTCTCTATGAGTCAGATCCGACTCGATGGCACACAACAACAACAACAATATATAACTAACAGAGTACAAGTTCCTGAGAATAAGAAAGTGCATTTTCTTTCCACACCCAAATATGAGAGTGAATTTGTGACCAACTCTAGTATATAGTTTAAGAATAGCTTAAGTTGCTGTGGTACGGACATTTCAGTAAGGCTCCATGAGAGATAAGCTTGAGGCAGGTGGCCATTCAGAGCTCCCCTTTGCCTGCAGGATGACAGGGTGGTTGCTATGTTGATATCCAACCATTACCTCTTGTGAGGGTTTATTCTCTGTTCCCCTAAAGTAGGATTGCCAGACTTAGTAAATAAAAATACAAGATACCCGGTTAAATTTGAATTTCAGATAAATAATAAGTAACATTTTAGTGTAAGTATGTGCCAAATATTTCACGGAATATACTCATACTAAGAAAAGTTATTTGCATTTATTCAAAATTTAAATGTAAATAGGCATCCTGTATTTTATTTGACAACCCTGTCCTAGACCATGTGACTCAGCAGATGTTCCAGGCCCTGTGCTGCCATGTGAGCTGCAAGGGGTCAGAGATTCATCCTGTTGAGATTTTGCTCCTGATCTAGCATCTTCCAGGCCAGTCACTTATTCCTCACTCTCCGGATCTGATGAAAGCCACAGAATCAGAAGCTCAAAGCTGAGGGGAAAAAAACAAAACAAAAAACACTGCTGTTGAGTCGGATCCGACTCATAGCAACCCCTTCTTGGGGTTCCAAGGCAGTATCACTAAGGAAGTAGTTTGCCCAACTTTCCTTCAGAGGAGTAGCTGGTAGGTTTGAACTGCCAGCCTTCTGGTTAGCAGTCAAATGCTGTAGGCACTACGCCACCAGAAGTAGCATGATAATACATACCTAGAGAGATAACCGCAGCAGAACAACATGTCAGTCAGAAGTCACCTCAGAAGCAAACTAGTTTGGATGTCAACGTATCTCTGGTCATGTGGAAAGACTGTTTGGTGCTAGCCTGGGCTCATCATGGGACTGGAAACAGAATAAGGATTATGGCCAAGTAGGAGTAGCTAAACAAAACAGCACTGCCAAGTAAGGGGCTGTGTGTTTGTTGAGCATCTGCTATGTGTTTGTCTCTTTATGGTCAGTGTCACGCTTACTCCTCAAAATGAATTCTGCAAAGGTGGGGGACCAAGTTTGCTGGTCCAATAGAGCCTGGTTGTACTACTGAGACTATGGCCCCTAGCTGCCCTTCAGGTCTGGAATTGAACCCACACCTGTGGTTTCCAGCCAAACAAAAGACAGGCATATAAGTTGAACATTTACCTAAGGTAGATACACTCCTTGGAGAGAACAATCATGGGAGAAAGAAGGGCTGCTTATGCACAGGGAGACAGCTCAGGGGGCAGGAGTACATGGAGCGATGGACACAGGGAAGAGGTAACTATAGGGAGGAAGTGAGAGGGGAGCTGTTGCATTGTGGTAAACTGTGGTCAATGTCATGAGACAAAGTGTATGTGAATAGCTATATGGAAAGTGAATTTGCTCTGTAAACCTTCACCCAAATCACAATTAAAAAATAAGTTAAATAAATAAATTCAGCAGTATTGGAGAATTGTTCCTGTTTTTACAGATGAGGAAACTAAAGCTGCAAAGCTCTTTCCTCTCCTGACAGGAGTCAGAGCAATAATGTCAGGAATTTAGCAGAAGTTATTGATGCCCAGTCTGTATCTCCCCAGCACTTACACTTCCCATTGCAACCACTGCGTGCAGCCCCAGCCAATGATGGACACAAACACAAGTAGGTGGATAAATACCCAGCTTCTGCATTCTTCAGTGAAGCAACTCTGACGCAGGTTCCACATCACCTCTGACAGGTTCCCAGTGACATTGAGCCTCAGTTGCCTACTTTCCCTTCACTGTCTCTCTTACTTCCCTATTTATATGACTTGAGATCATCTCCCATATCAGCTGTTGTTATTAGCTGCCATGGGGCTAATCTACAACTCATGGTGACCCCATGCCCAATGGAACAAAACACTCCTGGTCTGCACCATCCCCATAATCAGTCACAGATTGAACTTTTGTGGTCCATAGGGTTTTCATTGACTGATTTTCAGAAGCAGATCATCAGGCCTCTCTTCCTACTCTGTTTTGATCTGGAAGCTCTGTTGAAACCTATTCAGCATCATAGCAACACACAATTCTCCAATGACAGATGGGTGGTTGCTATGCATGAGGTGCACTGGTTGGGAACTGAACCCAGGTCTCCTACGTGAAAGGTGGGAATTCTATCAAGGAACCACTAATTCCCCCAGATGAACGTTTTGCACTTAAATCAGAGTCTCAGGGTCAGCATCTGGGAAAGCCAATATAAGAGAGCCTCTAATGCTTACCCAGACTTAGTAAGGTGCTACACTAAGCTATTCACATGAATTATCTCGTTAAGGAGCTCTGGTAGCATAGTGGCTAAAGCACTTGACTGCTAACCAGAAGGCTGGCGGTTCAAACCCACCAGCCACTCCTCGGAAGGAAGGCTGGGTAATCCTACTCCCGTAATGATACTGCCTCGGAAACCCAAGGAGGGGTCGCTATGAGTCAGGGCCGACTGGACGGCACATAACAACAACAACAACATCTCGTTTAATATGCTCATTAATGTGATCAAGTAGGTTTTATTATTATCTTTATTTTACAGATGAAGATACATTAACTGACCCCATGGCAGAGAGAAGCCTACAACCCAAGTGTGCCTTTGACTAATATCTGTTCTCTTAATCGTTGTGTCATTAAGAAAGATTTCTGTTGTATTTCTGGACTGAATTCCTCTACTTAGGTGCATATGCAAACTGGGATTGTAGCAGCTGGCTATCAGCCAGCAAGGGGCATTGTGTGTTTCATGTACAACCGAACAATTGTGTGACGTTTTAGACATTTCATTCACTCCATTTATAAAGTATTTAAAACCCACATACTAATGTGTCTGCTGCTTGTTCTGTGCTGGACAGAATGCCTAGCCCAAGATTCAACTTTTCTTTTTTCCTTCTGCTCTCACATTTGTCCACAGATCCTCAAGTACAACAGTTCCAGTGCTTTTTAATGACAAAAGCAGCTCAGCTCCTTCAGTTTCACATCTCAAACTGTGAGAGTATGAGTATGAGTGTGTGTACTTGTGAGGCTCTCCTCAAAAATGGGCTCTCAGTGACTTGCCAGATCTTCCCCAATGAAAAGACCTTGTTTGTTGTTATGAGTTACCGCTGAGTCAATTCTGACTCATAACGACCCTATATGTGCAGAATAGAATTGCTCCATATGGGTTTCAAGGCTGTGATTTTTTGAAAGCAGATCACCAGACCTTACTTCCAAAGTACTTCTGGATGAGTTCAAACTGCCGGCCTTTCAGCTAGTAGTCCATCACATAACACTTTGTGCCACCCAGAGTCTCCTATGTGAAGCCACTTAAAAAATCACTAGGCTTGTTGGTTCTGGTTTCAGAAAAGTGGCCTCAGCAAAGGAGAATCAGTTCTTCTATCTTTCTGCTTTGTCTCCATTCAGAGGCATGTTCTCAAGGCCTAATGAAAAAATTTCCCAAAGATTGCCATTATTTTTATTCATTGCATTATTGTCTGAGCAGATAATGACCTATTTGTATTGCTAATAAGTCTCTTGCAGAGACTGTAAGGAGTTCCAGTAATTTCTGGATACATTTTACGGTTTTAGCAGGCCTTTTGGTGTTTTGCAGCCATGAAAAGATAAGCCTACCAGTTTGTAAACAGACCCTTGGACACAGAGCATAAATACATTCCTTAGTGGGAAGAGAATCTGTGTTTCCTGGCCCCGGCAAGACCCTGTAATGCTCCTACTAAGGGTCAGTCTCAACACTGGATTGTCAGAGAAGCGCTAAGCTGGGAGGGACCTTATAGTTTCAATAACCTTTTTGAAGTCAGACACCTTTTTGAGCATCAATTAAAACTTCAGATCAGGGTTTACAAACTCAAAAGCTACAAGAAGCAGACAAATGAAAACAAAATAAACCAGGAAGGAAAACAGCAAAAGGGCAATAATAAATGAAGATTGATATCTGGTGTCCAAGTAACGTGGATTGTGGCAGATGGGGGCCCCATACAGTATCTAAAAGAGGTGGCCCTATCTCAACTGTAGCCAGGAATAGGAGTCTCAGGTAGTCATATTTTGTATTTTTCCAAGAGAAGTCAAAAATTTAGATTTTTGTGTGAAAGTTCCCAATTTTTAAGTGTTGGACTATAGTTTAAATAATTGTAACATTATATAACAACAATGGGCTCAAGCTTAGCAAAGATTTTGAAGATGGCACAGGACTGGGCAGTGTTTCTGCCCATTCTGCTGTACATAGGATTGCTATGAGTTGGAACCAATTTGACAGCATGTAACAACAACAACAACATATAACAACACAATGCCATGCCACCAGTTTGTTCCACCTGCTGTAGAATCATCTTCCACGAAAAAGACCTACTTGCACATATTAGAAAAAGGTGGTATCAAACTCCAGGGGGTTTTGGACCAGGGCCCCCAAGTTAGGAACCTCTGCTGTCAAGTTTCTGCTTTTATAAACATTCCCCTTGGACCAAGTTGTTCTTATTTTCAACTTCACATGTAGGCCTGCAGACATGTTCTGACTTTCTCCAGAAAAATATCTACAAACAGGTCATGCCTCTACTACCATCTCTCTACTTGGTGCCACAAGCCACCCAACATCTTATAAATTCCCATGGGGATTTTCACCTCAAAAACATCCCTTATAAACTTGATTTTGTGTGCGTATAAACATGACTAGAAATGCTAAGATGTGGTCCTCAGTCTATGTCCTCTGACTAACCTGAGAGTACCAAGGGCAGATGCTGCTGCTAAGCCATGCTTGGTGCAGTTTCTGCTGTGGAGAGTCAGGGATGTACACCCCACCCTGCTCACCACATCTGCTTCTCCACATGGCATCTAGATAGAGTAAACTAGAAGGGGCCCAATAAACATGTTGTTGGTGTTAGCTTCCATGGAGTTGGCCCAACTCATGTGACCCCATGCTCAGAACAAAATGCTACCCAGTCTTGTACCATTGCTATGGTCAGTTAATGGTCAGATAATTCCATTGTGATCCATAGGGTTTTCATTGGCTGACTTTAGGAAATTGATCGACAGGCCTTTCTTCCTAGTCCATCTTAGACTAGAAATTCTGCCAAACCTATTCATCATCATTGCAACACTAAAGTTTCCATCGACAGATTGGTGGTGGCTATCCATGAGGTACACTGGCTAGGAGTTGAAACCAGCTCTCCCGGGGAGAACTCAACCACTGAACCACTACGCCTCTTTAAGAGGTACATAGACTCTCTCTCCTCTTTTATACAGGAACAATTGAGATGGCCCTTTGACCTCTCTGTACTCTGAGCCATCGATGTCTGCTCACTTAATTATGCTTCTTTCAGTGGCAGTACAAGTCCATGACAAAAACATGCAGGGCATTGGCTGTACTGTGTTTGATCTTGGCTTTGCCTTTTACTAGTTGTGAGCCTAGACCATTGATTTCATCCCACCTCTCCTTTCCTGCCACTACTCACCCAGTCCTTACAATAGATTGCTACTGCACAGACTGTGTGGTACAGTGAATTATTTAATATGGTTCTTCTAGCCATGGTCTTTGTGACACCAGATAACTGGGTGGAACTATAAAAATATGAGGTGCTTGTAGCGCACCAAGGGGATTGGATAGCTTGTTAACAATGTAAATAAGGTACATGGAGCCTTTGTGGGGTGGGACCTTGGAAATAAGGTGTATGGAACCCTTACATGGGGACTGACCAGTTTTGCCATTAGCTAGGCTTAAAATGAGCCATCTCAGAGGTGGAAAAGGGGGATCACACTACCATCAAGACAGAGAAAAGCCAGGAGTGGAGCACATCCTTGGACCCAGATGCCTGTACTGAGATGATGATAGTGAAACAATGATAGTGAGACAGTGGCAGCAGAAACAGCAGAACAAAGAGACTGGCATGAGATAGCACAGAGGGCTTGCTGGCCCATGGAGTGAGAAAGCTTAGTGTCTTTGGGCAGAAGACTTGCTGGTGTAATGGGGTACACCTATAAAACCAAACTCACTGTCATCAAGTCGATCTTGACTCATAGCGACCCCTCCTTGGGTTTCTGAGGCAGTATCTCTATGGAAGTAGATTGCCCAATCTTCCTATACCTATAGGCAGAGCTAAAAGAGCTTTGTAGCACTTGCCCAAGCAGGGCAGAGGCCAGGCAGAGAGGCCAAGGGCCAAAGAGAGGAGTGCCTATAGGCATGGCTGAGGGGAGGCTGTCATGATGGAAGAACTGTGTCCTGAGCCTTCCTGAACCTACACTATAACCTGTTACTTTCCTAATAAACCTCATAGTCGTGAGTATTGTCTGTGAGTTCTGTGTGGCAATTGCAAAGAATTATTGAATCCTGTAGAGAAGTGGAAAGTGCCATGAGAGGAACATTTAGTATCCAAATTGCTAAAGAAGGTAATAGGGTGGCAGCATGTCCGGCCTCTGTCTCATACGAATCTGCTTTGGGCTACTGATGGTGATTTTCTCTCCCTCTTGTGAAGTTAGAAGAGGTTGGAGGACTCAGCCACCATGCCCATTTTGCTATTATCTTATTTAATCCTCATAACAAGCCTGTGACGTAGGAATTCCTCTTAGTCCCATCTGATAGATGAGGAAATAGAGGCTTAGGCAGTTTAATAACATGCCCAATATCATGTAACTGGCAAGGAAAGGAACTGGAGCTTGGATCCTTCATGTTTAGCTAATACCTGCATGTTCAGCTAACTAATCAATGGCCACTTTCCCTTGTTTGTAAATGTAGATCATGACATTGACTATACTGGGCCACTGAGTAGCTAAGAATGAGTGCCTATGAAGGACCTGGTGTTGAGAGGCCCTCAAAAAATGTTGTTATAATGATTTTCCTTACACCAGCACTTCACAGCCCTGACAAAAAAAAAAAAAATCTCTGCCTGACTTTAAAGCGGATGCCTGGCCCTGAGAATACTGTTTTTACTCTAAGGCTCCCCATCTGGCACTTGCAATACCTTTCACTATTGACTCTTCCACGTCTGGCTGAGCTTCAAGCTTTGCCAGCCTCACTGGTGCCATCACTTCACTGGTTGGGTGGGCATGGTTTCCTAAGTCCAGACCCACAGGGTTTTCTGCACTTTCAAGTGCTCCCTCCAGGTCTGAGTATTGCATTCTGGGATCCCATTGACCTTCATGGGGTCATCCATGAGTATCCATGAGGCATCGTACATCAATGCCTTCAGGAAAGCTGAGCACACTAGGGAAATAGCCAGTGTTAAGAGATGAACCTTCTGGGGTCCAAGGAGATGTATCTGCATTGCAGTGTGCATAGTAATACTGTACTAATTAGAACTAGTTGCATGGCCTTGCCCAAGTTACCTTCCTTTTCTAGGATTCAGTTACTCCATCAATAAAATGGATGAATGGAATTAGGTTAATAATTTTCCAGAGCATGTTCAGCAGAACAATAGCCCCCTGGTCTTTCCCCACTCACGGCGGATTCACAGTGTCCTCCAGTATTCTTGAGGCTCTGAGAAGTCCTGCATAGTAAGGGAACTGTTGACTTCACCTAACTCATTGGCCCAGGTCTTGGAGACTGCTTTTCACTTGGGGGTGGCTCTATATTAAGGCCTGGGCATGAGGTAGGTGGGCCCAGGGCTGGGGCTGCTTTATACTTGGGGTGGCTCTTTATTAAGGCCAGGACCTGAGGTAGGTGATCCTGGGGCTTGGAGGCTGCTTTGCATTTGGGTGTAGCTCTATATTAAGGCCAGAACCTGAGGTAGGCAGGCCTGGGACTTGGAGGCTCCTTTTGACTTGGGTGTTGCTCTATATTAAGGCCAGGTCCTGAGGTATGCAGGCCCAGGGCTTGGAGGCTGTTTTTTCCTTGGATGTGGCTCTATATTAAGGCTGGGGCCCAAGGGAGGTGGACCTGGGTCTTGGAGGCTGCTTTTCACTTTGGTGTGGCTCTATGTTAAGGCCAGGGCCTGAGGTAGGTGGGCCTGGGATTGGAGGCTGCTTTTTCTTGGAGGTGGCTCTATTTTAAGGCCGTTGCCAGCAGTAGGCAGGTGCAGAGGGTTAGGAACAACTAAGGGAGAAGAACTCGTCTCTCAGTTTGTCGTCCTTTGGTGGCTTACATGTTGCTATGAGGCTGGAGGGTGTGCCACTGGTGTTGCAAAATGGCGGCAGGGTTACCCATGGTGGACAGGTTTCAGCAGAACTTCCAGGCTAAGACAGACTAGAAAGGAGGAAGGCCATTGCTTCTCAAACAATTGGCCAGTGAAAGCCTTACAAATAGCAGTCAAACACTGTCTGATACATTACTGAAAAACTTTATGAACAGCCCTAAAACATTGTCCAATACAGTGCCGGATCATGAGCTCCTCAGGTCGGAAGGCACTCAAAATTTGACTCCTCAGAGTAGAGATGACCTTAATGCCATGGATAGAATAAAGATGTCAGGACCTCCTAAAATTGGCTGATGTGGGAGCTCTGGTAGCGTAGTGCCTAAGGCACTTGTCTGCTAACCAGGAGGCTGGCAGTTCAAACCCACCAGCCACTCCTCAGAAGGAAGGTTGGGCAATTTACTTTCGTA
>NW_006922087.1:1577148-1586503 GCF_000298275.1 Orycteropus afer afer | reverse complement strand
TCACCCAAATCCTAATTAAAAAAAAAAAAACCACGAAAAAAAAAAAAAGAGCTGAACAGAAGATTTCAAAGAACAGCTTGAGAAGACAAAGCCATTTACTATAATGAAATGTGCAAAGGCCTGGAATTAGTGAACCAAAAGGGAAGAACACAGTCAGCATTTCTCAAGCTGAAGGAACTGAGGAAAAAATTTAAGCCTTGAGTTGTAATAGTGAAAGATTATATGGGCAAAATATTGAATGATGCAGGATGCATCAAAAGAAGATGGAAGGAATATATAATTATTGTACCAAAAAGAATTAGTAGATGTTCATTCATCTCAGGAGGTGGCATATAATCAAGAACCAATGGTACTGAAGGAAGAAGTTGGAGCTGCACTGAAGGAAATGCCGAAGAACAAGCCTTCAGGAATTGATGGAATAGCCATTGAGATGTTTCAACAAACAGATGCTGTGCTGGAGGCACTCACTTGGCTATGCCAGGAGCTTTGGAAAACAGCTACCTGGCCAACTAACTGGAAGAGATCCATATTTGTACGCATTCCAAAGAAAGGTGATCCCACAGAATGTGGAAATTATTGAACAACATCATTAATATCACATGCAAGTAAAATCCTACTGAAGATAATTCAAAAACAATTGCAGCAGTATATTGACAGAGAGTTTCTGGAAATGCAAGCTGGATTCAGAAGAGGATGTGGAATGAGGGATATCATTGCTGATGTCAGATGGATCACAGCTGAAAGCAAAGAATACCAGAAAGATGTTTACTTACGTTTTATTGACTATGCAAAAGCATTCGATTATGTGCATCATAACAAATTGTGGATTGAGAAGAATGGGAATTCCAGAACACTTGATTGTACTCATGAGGAACCTGTATATAGATCAGCAGACTGTCATTTGAACAGAATAAAGGGATACTGCATGGTTCAAAAATCAAGAAGGGAGTGTGTCAAGGTCGTATCCTTTCACCATACTTATTCAACTTTTATGCTTAGCAAATAATCCGAGAAGCTGGATTATATGAAGAAGAACATGGCATCATGATTGGAGGAAGATTCATTAACAACCTGCGATGCGCAGATGACACAACTTTGCTTGCTGAAAGCAAGGATGAATTGAAGCACTTACTGATGAATATTAAAGACTACAGTCTGCAGTATGGATTACACCTCAATATAAAGAAAAAAAAATTCCTCATAACTGTCCAGTAAACAGATTCGTGGTGGATGGAGAAAAGATTGAAGTTGTCAAGGATTTCAGATTACTTGGTTCTATAATTAACACCAATGGAAGCAGCAGTTAAGACATCAGACGATGTATTGCATTAGGCAAATCTGCTGCAAAAGACCACTTCCAAGTGATGAAGAGCAAAGATGTCTCCTTGAAGACTAAGGTGTGCCTAACCCAAGCCATGGTATTTTCAATTGTCTCTTATACATGTGAGAGCTGGTCAACGAATAAGGAAGACTGAAGAAGAGTTGATGCTTGACTCGTGGTGTTGGAGAAGAATGCTAAGAGTACCATGGTCTGCTAAGTTGTTGTTGTTATGTGCCGTCGAGTTGGACCTGACTCATTGCGACCCCTCCTTGGGTTTCTGAGGCAGTATCACTACGGAAGTAGATTGCCCAACCTTCCTCCTGAGGATTGGCTGGTGGGTTTGAACCAACAGCTTTCTGGTTACCAGTCAAGTGCCTTAGGCACTACACTAAAAGGACTAACAAATCTGTCCTGGAGGAAGTGCAGCTGGAATGCCCCTTGGAAGCAAGAATGGCCAGACTTCGTCTCACCTACTTTGGTCATATTGTCAGAAAGAACCATTCATTTGAGAAGGATATCATGCTTGGTAAAGTGGAGGGTCAATGAAGAAGGGAAGGCCTTCAACGAGATGGATAGACACAATGGCTGCAATGATAGGCTCAGGTATAGCAAGAATTGTGAGGCTGGCACAAGACCAGGCAGTGTTTCATTCTGTTGTGCATAGGGTCACTATGAGTCAGAGATAACTTGAAAATACCTAACAACAACAACTCATTGTCTCCCAACCTTCCTTGACCAAGAGCATTTTGTTGTTGTTTTTGTTATGTGCCCTGGAGTCGGACCCAACTCATAGCGACCCCTCCTTGGGTTTCCAAGTGGTATCACTATGGAAGTAGATTGCCCAACCTTCCTTCCGAAAGAGCCTTTTAAGTAGTATCAATTAATAGCCCTTGGACCAGTGTTCTGTGGAGCATGCCTTTAGAATGTCTGGACTGGATAATTTTTTTGTGTCTTTTGGTACTAAATTCTTTTTAGTTCGCTTGCCCCTTTGAGTTTGTGATGACAGTTGGGAAGCTTGATTAGCTGTAGGACCTCCAAAAGTTATGAGGCAGAGGTCTGAAAGGCTAATGGGGCAGGGGGGCAGGTGGAGCACTGAGATCAGAAAGGAGGTCACAAAAGTCATCAGAGGGTAGAGTTGTGCTGTCCAGTTCAGCAGCCACTAGCCTCAGGTAGTTATTTAAACCAAACTTAAACTAATTAAACTAAAAATTTTATTTTTCAGTCACACTAGCTACGTCTCAAGTGTTCAATAGCCACATGTACCTAGTGACTACTTTATTGGACATATAGAACATTCTCATCCTCACAGAAAGTTCTAATGACACTGGCTATAGAACAAATCAGAATTAAACCAGGGTCAGGGTTCAAGGTCAGGCTGTATGCTCCTGGGCTCAGTACTTGATTGAATCCCTTGAGGCCCTGGTTTTCTCCAGGGTTAAAGGAGAAAACCAAATTATAGGAGGCTCCTCCAGTACAACAGTGGATCCAAATTATCCATACAGAGAGGCCAAACCCACAAACAGTGAGACCCAGGTCTGACCCAGAAAGCATGTTCAAAGCCTCATCCCTGGTAACTGGGAAAAAAGAGATTTGTTTAACTGATTCCTTTGCAACCTCATTTAAGCTGCCAGTTTGGGGCTCCCTTAAGTGAAAACAGAACAGAGAGTGGCTACTATTTTAGGGCAACTTGCAAAAGGGAAATTGCTACAATTAGCTGAAACTGATTTTCATTAGCATATTTTCTTCCTTGGCACATAACATCTATTGGTGTGGAAGTAGGAGATCTATCTTGCTCTGTCAGAGTGAGGTACAGACTATGAACCAGGCTCATAGGGAGCTGACATCAACCAGGACAAAAGTCCAAGAGGGGCTGGAGTCAGCTCCTGTGGACCGGAAGTCACTGGAGATTGTCATGGGGAAAGGATAGCACTTCCCCATACAAGCTGGGAGGCAGCAGGTGGATGGAAAGGTAGGTTCTCTTTGGAGCTGGTAAGACCTGCTTTGTCATATAATATTCATGATTTCCTCTTGGGAAGTAACCTATCTGAAGTAACCTATCTGAATAGTGGGGACCATCACACCTGCTTGACAGGTTAGGGTCAGATTATATAAAATATTCTCCATGAACACTCTTGGTATACAGAAGGTGCTCGATAAATTCTGGCTGAATCACACTCTTGACATGAATAAGTCTCAGGAGAGGAAGAATGATGGGCAAAATGAACAGATGATTAGCTTCAGGCCTGGTCCTTGCCCCATTATTCATTCATTTGTTCATTGAACAAATATTTACTCTGTCCATCAGCCCTGTGGCCTTGGACCACTCCCTTAACCAGCTCCCACTTCTTAACAGAAAGTTCACAGCTGCTCTGGAAGGCCTGACCCCTTTGGGTTGAAGAAGTCAGAGTTCCCAATGTATGAGACCCAGACTCCTGCAGTCTTGGAGTTAGAAAGGGCCTTTTGGTTCAGCTCCTGATGGGTCTCAAGGACCCGATCCCCAGCTCTGCTAAGAGAAGGACCCTGGCTTATGAGACAAATTTAAAATGTACTCTCACTGCCTAACAAAGCAGCCCATCCCAGTTGCAGAACACTCTAACATTAAGGATGCTTATCTGTACAGACTCCAGTCTCAGTATCTCTGTGAAATTGTAGCACACAGCATAGAGCACATCTCTCCATTTCCATATCTATAAAATGAACACCAGAATATCACTTCACAGAGTTGTGTCTGGTTTGTCTAAAAAAAAACTCATTGCTGTCGAATCAGGTCCAACTCCCTTGGGTTTCCGAGGCAGTATCAGTCCCCAGCTTCTCCAAGCCTCAGCTCTGAGCCTCAACTTAACTAGTCGTCAGCGGTCCTGTTGGGAAGGGCCAGTATCCTCTCAGAGAGATGGCTTTGGTCCCTGCCCCACCCCTACAGCTTTCTTCATCATGGCTCTTTTTCTGGTGTCCTAATCCATATACTCACCTCCCATAATCCCAAAGCTCTCTTACTGCCAAGAGCCAAAACCAAACCAATTGCCATTAAGTAAATCCCAACTCATGGTGACCCCATCTGTGTCAGAGTAGAACTGTGCTCCATTGGGTTTTCGGTGACTTATGTTTCAAAAGTAGATCTCCAAGCTTTCCTGCCAAAGATGCCTCAAAAAGGAAGGAAGAGATTTGATATAATGAAGGGTTAAGAAATGGGATTTAAAAATAGCCAGAGAAGGGCCAAGTCTACAGAATGAAGTTATTCATCCATATGGCTGAAGGGGGCATCTCTCACAACACCATGAAGCTACCTCTCTGTTCACGTTGCTGTGTGTCATTTGTTCAATAGCTGCCTATGACCTTGGTTGGGACCAGGAGTGACACTCTAGCCAATTTGCCATCTCAGCAGGGCTTCTCTGTCCCAGTTTTTATTAGGAGCATAGTTGACCTTTGCCCTGGGATCTGGGGCAGGTGGCAAATATAGAACCTGAGGGGCAATTAGAGTGTCACTTCCTGCCAATGGGACCCAGCAAGAAGAGCCTGGAGGAAGGGGAGTCAGCCCACTCCTAACCACTGGTTTTGCCCATCCACTTCTGTTGTAAGTTTGAGACCCCAACTCACTAAGCCAGCCAGCTCTTGACATGGTGCTTATAAAGTTCTGAATACTCACCAGTTATGTTTGAAAGTGTTGGCAGCAGGTAACTTGTCTCAGTTGCGTTGGATCTGTACTGAAGGTCACCCTAGGAGGCTAAACATATATCTTGAGGCCATGGGACAAATCAGTCTGAAGATCCTGAATGGACTCCATTGTGATGTCACACCACTATCACACACCTGCTGTCATCAATGGTATCAGGAAGGGACTGCCCTCCTGGGGAAATGAACATATCTGAGTGCTGTTGTCTGACCACACTGCTGGGAAAGGAATAAGGGGTGTCTGTCCTAATAGAGGACATCAGTCTGGGAGATGGCTCTTGAAACCACACCAAGGCCATTACTGCCACCATTCTCACCCTTGCCTGGACCTAGGTCAGCTGAACTAAACCAAACCCATCTTTCATAATGTTTTCCCACACAAATTGACTTCTGTGATAACCCCCAACTCTTAACTATTTATTGCCTTTGCATATTTGCTGTGATTATTTTAAAATTCCAAGGCAGCTTTTCCTTCTACCTGGTATAATCCTGACTTTTCCCCTACTTCCCACCTGGGGTGGCCTCCATGGGTGAGGGGAGGAGAACAAAAGAAGTTAAATATTAGTTCAGGAAAACAAACAGGGACATAAATGGTATCTCTCTCTTTCTTTAGTTAAATAGAGCACAGATGTCTTTTAGGTTATCTCCCATAGTATATATGCCTGGATTGCCATCCATTGGAGGTAACTGACAATTAGGTGCATTGCATATCTAATAAAGCTAAAAAGAAAATAAAAACTCACAAAATGAGCTAAAGTTTAACAGAGTTTCTAGTGGTTCCATCTTCTTTTGGGGTTGGGCATGGGGAGTGTTCTGGTTACCTAGTGCCACTCTGACAGAAATATAGCACAAATGGGATGGATTGAACAAACAGGGGTTTATTCTCTTACAGTTTGGGAGCCTAGAAATCCAAGTTCAAAGTGCCAGGCTCTAGGGGCTGTATGAAAGCCCTTCGACCTTGATCTGCCTCCTGCTCCTGGCCCATTGAAGCTAGAGGCATCTATTCACTCAGGCAGCTACTGGCTGATGAGGCTAACAAGCCCAAGGTCAACAAACAAAATGGCATACTCCTGATGTTACCAAACCACATGGCAGGACGTTGATTCAAGTCCATTGAAAGTCCCAAGGTCGGCAAAGCATGGCAGGCTGCTGAACAACAACAGCTACATACAGGGTTAAAGTGGGCCATAAGCTAGAGACCATTCCCCAAAGCTTCTCTTTATATACAGGAAGGAGACCACATCCCTTAGGCAGCTACTCAGCTGCTCACAGTAGATTTCACCATGTAGTTGATTACCAGTCTCATCATGGGGAATACTACATCCAGCTATCCAGCCACTCAACCAGGACCAGCCAAGTTGACACACAAAATTAACTACCACAGGGAGTATTTCAACTAAAGAGTAAACGGCTCCACTTTGAAGATTGTTGGGTTGCTCTAAATTTCAGTCTAAAACGGTGGTTCTCAAATTTGAGGATGCATTGGAAGCAATTGGAGGGTATGTTAAAATAAGATTCCTGGGCCATCATCCCAGAGTTCTTGATTCAGTAGGTCTGGGATAGGGGCCATGAATTTGCATTTTTAACGAGTTGCCAGATAATGTTGATGCTGGTCCAGGGACCACACTTTAAGAACCATTGCCCTAAAAATGCAATGAATGTTGGCCTCGTAGCTTTTTCCCTAAAATAGTACTACCAGTTGATGGCAGTATTCAGGGAGCTGCTGGAGAACAAACAGGAGCTATATAGCTTTGGGGTCAAAGCTAGCTGAGCCCTCTAGGTTCAACCAACATACTTTATTATTGTTGTTGTTGTTAGGTGCTATCGAGTCAGCTTCGAGTCATAGTGACCCTATGTACAACAGAACAAAACACTGCCTGGTTGTGTGACATCCTTACAATGCTTTATTGAAGATCTGTTAATTGCCAGCACTGAGTCAGGTATTGAGGAGGCACAGCCATCATTCTTAGTGTCCTGCCCACATCCTCTTGGTTTAACTAATACTTCAGTGCACAAAGGCAGCCAGACCTCTCCTGCCAGCACCTGCATCTTTTTGCTTGAGGACTTTCTCCTTCTTCTGGAGTCCACCATGCCTGCAAGTAGGGAAGCCAAAAGTGCCAGAAATTAAAGCTTTCCAGGAATAGTCCTCAATCAATGACTGTTAGTGGTTGATGTATGCATACCCCAGCTCTTTCCCCACTCAGGTGGGATAATTTGGAAGTGTGTGTATATTATAAAATCATTCAGAGATCCCCAGTACAACTGAGTCTCAGTTGTGCACTGTGCTAACCAGCTTAACTACACACCTTATGTTAGTCGCCTTTCTTGCCCTATCTCACTTCCTCACTCTCCTACTAGTGGTTCCTGGGATCATCCCCCAAATAAACTACCTGCACTGGAATCCCTATCTCAAGGTCACCTTCTGGGAGAAGGCAAACTAAAAGTGGATGAATAAGGCATACATTTTCTCCTGATAAATTTACATGTAGAAGAGGAAAGACATATAAGTTGGTTTAGTACATTTAGACATTTCTAGGAATTCTGGTGTTAGATCTGAGGCCAGATAGAGGCATTTTACTGGGTGCCCCTTGAGTGACATTGTCATCAAGGATCCTCATGGTAATGCAATAGCTGATACTCTTAGGGGGAGACCAGCTGAGGAGAAGGGGCCCAGCAGTACAACCTAAAGACCTTTCCTTTCACACAAGGAGTCCTGAATATGGCAACTGCAGGGGACTGATTGACACTACAAATTCCTCCTGTTTTTCACTTCCCTGGATAATTGCTCCTGAAATACGAATATGGAGGCAGGCCTGGCATAATGTAAAATATGGCTCTTGTTCACTCTTTGGGGAACTCTAAGATGCTCGGAGGTAGTTGATAGGGGTCTGTGGTTGCCTGATGTGATTAATAGACTTTTCTAAGTGTCCAGTCCAATGCCATGGCAATGCCTACCCCCACAGCTGCACCATGGTAGATTAATTCATTCTTTCCATGCCTTGCAATGGGCTTTAGTCTTACCTCTATCCCACCATCATCTCTCCAACAGTCCACGAAATAAATTTATAATCCTAATAAAGCATCTTCTATAATATGAAAATACTCTGTAAGTAAAGTTCCCAGCCCCCTTCCAATCAGACACTACATGTCAGAAATTCTGGAACTGCTGCAGAATGGATTCAATTGCTGCTTGACTGGTCACTTTCATGAGTCATTCTTAAAGACAAGGCATCCCAAAGTTTCTTCTTTTTCCATATTTAAACTTGGCTAGAAGCAGAATGAAGCCTATTTTACAGATAGATTATGTCAATAACAGTATTAAACATTTCAGCATCACTTGAAAAAACAGTTGGCTACAAAACAGCCATTAGCTCCTCCTCCAGACAAAAGGATCAAATTCATGAAAGAGGCAAAATTTAGAGACCTCAGGACAAAGCTAAGAGATGCAATAAGAAAGCTTAGCTTGTGCTTTGGAAGATCAGCTGTATCAGTGACACCTTACATTTTCCACTCCTAAGTTTCAAGTCATAAAAATATCTTTGACATATAATTTTATTTTCATGATTAATTTAAAGGAAATAATCTAAAATATTTGAGGAAATGTATACAATAAGATGTTAATTTCACTGTTATTTTAGAATTGTGAACACTTGGAAATACTTTAAATTGCTAAGAATTCTCTTCATGAATAGTGTTGTTGTTAGGTGCTGTCGATCCATTCTGACTCATAGTAACCTTATGTGTACAATAGGATAAAACCCAGTCCGGTCATGTGCCATCCTCATAATTGTTGCTATGTTTGAGCCCATTGCTGCAGCCACTGTGTCAATCCACCTCATTGAGGGTTGAATATTAGGAGCCATTAATATAATGGTTATGAAGAGATTATGGAAAACAAAGATGAATGTTAATATTAGGTATAATTTAAAAGGGAAAAAATGCTAAGAATACAAAAAATTACAACTATAAAAATAGTTGCATCTGAAAAAATGTTCAATATTATTAGTATTAGAGAAATGCAAATTAAAACCACTGCAAACTTGTTAGAATCAATAAAATTAAAAAGACTAATAATACTAGGGAGCTCTGGTAGCATAGTGGCTAAGACACTTGCCTGCTAACCAGATGGCTGGCAGTTCAAGCCCACCAGGCACTCCTCGGAAGGAAGGTTGGGCAATGCTACTTCCATAGTGATACTGCCTCGCTAAGACACTTGCCTGCTAACCAGATGGCTGGCGGTCAAACCCACCAGCCACTCCTCGGAAGGAAGGTTGGGAAATCCTACTTCTGTAGTGATACTGCCTCGGAAACCCAAGGAGGGGTCGCTATGAGTCGGGTTTGACTCGACGGCACATAACAACAACA
>NW_006922087.1:1572348-1576533 GCF_000298275.1 Orycteropus afer afer | reverse complement strand
GAAGTAGATTGCCCCATCTTCCTTCTGAGGAGTGGCTGGTGGGTTTGAACCACCAGCCTTCTGGTTAGCAGTCAAGTGCCTTAGGAACTACGTATATTCTTTAAAAAAAAGAAAAGTTCCAGTAAGATGGCTGAATAGGCAGAAAGATTGCACAGACCCTTTTCAACAAAGAAAAGGGAAACCAATTAACACAGATACAGAAAATAACCCTGGACCCCTGAGCCTTGAAGGGAAGGATATAGAAGTGGACTAAACTCTAACTAGCAGAAGAATTTTCATGAAAATAGCAAAAAGGAGACATACAGAACTGTGGTCTGGCAGCGATCCTGACAGCACAGACAGCTTGGATATTGCTGAGTGGTAGTAAGACCTAAGAATTAACTTAAAAATCAGCCCTGCTAGCCAGGGACTGCACAGAGGACTGCTCTGGTGGCTGGTGAATAAAAGGGGAAGCAGCAAAGAGGAAGGCAGACTGAGCTGTGGACTTTTGTCTGTCCAGAGGGTGCAGCCATTTTGAATGTTTACAAGTGGCTTGACCATTTTGCATATTTAAAATGACAGTATTCTCCCAGATTCCAGGGACTTAAGAACAGGCTCCACTTGCCAAGAACCACAACATTCCCCTTGTTACTCTTATACCCCACATCGTCTTGGTGAATGGAGGTGCAGCCATCCTTCACATCAACCCACCTTCTGGGCTGGCAGGAATTCCATCCCAGTCTGTGTGCTCGGAGGGAGCCTGGTGCCCTGCCCCACACTACCCTGATTTTTTTTTTTTTCTGCTTTCTGTTTTTTAGTTTGTTTGTTTGTGTCTGTTTTAAAACTATTATTATTACTTTTGTCCTTTTTATATTATTCTTTATTATACCCCTCCCAGATTCTAGTTTTCAGCTTTTTTCTTTTCCCTGTTCCTGGTTGCTTTTTTTTTCTTTCTCATGGTTACCCTAGATCTTTGTTTTCTTTTTGTGATTTTCCCATTTTTTTTCTTCATTATTCTCCTTTTCTACCATTTTTCTCTTATTGTCTTCTTCCCAGATATTGCAGGGGTTCTTTTTTTTTTCCTCATTTTTTTTTCTTTTTGGTTACTGTTCCTGTGTGATTTTACACAGTGTGTTTTTTGTCCATTTGCTTTTACTTTTTTGATGGTTATTCAATTGTTATTTTTGTCTAACTGAGTGCAAAACAGCAACAGTCCCATACAACACAACTACAACCACACCTCCTGCAGCTTCACTTAGTGAGTGAGAGCCACCACTTCCTTCTCCACCAACGGGCCAACAATAAACAACCACCAAGAAGAGCCTGAATCACCCTTGGCTGCTCTTCACAAACAGTTAACAGACACCTAAATACAACAATGCCTTGATGACTTGGAGACAACAGATCATCAGTCCACACAAAGCAGCAAGATAAAGTGGTAGAAACAAAGGGAGCAGGATACAGACCCAGAACACATCCCTGAGGAAGAAGCAGCATTGGAACTCCCTGATAAGCAATTCAAAATAATTATATTTAGGTGTCTTCAAAGAATTGAGAGACAGACCAAGGAAAACTCAGACAAAACCCAAGAAGAATTCGGGAAGAAAGAAAATACAAGAAAAAATGACAAAATAAATGAAAAATTATAAATGATTCTAAATCTACAGGTAGAAATCCTGAAGATTAATACTAAATTGTCAGAAATGGATAACACATTGAAACGGCAAAGGAGTAGAATTGATGCAATGGAAGACAGAATTAATGATATTGAAAACAAAAACCTGAATACTTCTTTGGAAAGGGATCGATTAGAAAAAAGATCAAAACAAAATTAAGAAACCATAAGGTTCATGTGGGATACCATTAAAAGGAATAACCTATGTGTCACTGGAATACCAGAACAGGAAGAGAAAAATAAATAAAACCACTGAGAAAATTGTCCAAGATTTGTTGGAGGAAAACTTCACTAATATGATGAAAGATGAGAATATATCTATTCAGGAAGTCCAGCAAACCCCAAACAGGATAGACTTCAAAAGAAAATCACCAAAACATATCATCATCAAACTCATCAAAACCAAACACAAAGAACGAATCCTGAAAGCAGCACAAGAAAAACAAAAAGTTACTTACAAAGGACAACCAGTAAGAATAAGCTCTGATTCTCAGAAGAAACCATGCAAGTGAGAAGGCAATGGGATGTTATATATAAAACCATGAAAGAGAAGAATTTTCAACCAAGAATTATATGCCCAGCAAAACTGTCCCTCAAAGAGGATGGTCAAATTAGGAGATTTCCAGATAAGCAGAAAATAAGGGAATTTGTTAAAACCAGACCAACGTTGAAAGAGATATTAAAGGAATTACTTTGAAAAGAGAACCAAAATAGCAAACAACAACTGACCATTAATACACAAGATGGCATAACCCAGAAACCACAGCTATGGACATATCCAAACTAAAATGAGCTTACAAGATTGTAAACCAGGAACCAGAGACATCAATTGGCAAGTGAGGAGAACTGCAAACCAAAAAGAAGGAAAATACTGTGTAGTTACAGATCTACTAAATGGTGAGGAAGCCAAGAGAGATGCAAGACAGAACGGACTGTTCTAAACTTGGGGAGAAAATTAGAAATCATAGGATAACCTCAAAGAAAAGTGATAAAACTTCACATCACAATAAAAAAGAGGACAAGCACAAATATTCAGCAAATACTACAACATCAACAAAGGAAATGATAACATG
This sequence comes from Orycteropus afer afer, assembly GCF_000298275.1. Classification (NCBI taxonomy): domain Eukaryota; kingdom Metazoa; phylum Chordata; class Mammalia; order Tubulidentata; family Orycteropodidae; genus Orycteropus; species Orycteropus afer. The sequence goes on along the minus strand of NW_006922087.1, from coordinate 1,573,806 downwards.
ATTAATAAATAATGAGCTCAGCACAGAAAATAATATAGAACAAAGAAACCAGGAACACCAAGAAAAAACACGTAACAAAATGACAGCAACCAATTCATATTTGTCAATAATTACACTGAATGTTAATGGATTAAATGCACCACTCAAGAGAGGGAGAGTTACAGATTGGATAAGATAACAAAACCCATCAATATGCTGTCTAAAAGAGACACACTTTAGAGACAAAGACAAAAATAGACTAAAAATCAAAGATAGGAAAAAGATATATCAAGCAAATGGCAATTGTAAAAGCGGGAGTAGCAATACTAATTTCTGATCAAATTGACTTTATGACAAAAACCACCGTATAAGACAAAGATGGACATTAGATAATGATTAAAGGAACAGTTGAACAAGAAGATATAACCATAATAAATATCTGTGGACTCAATGAAAGAGCCCCAAAATACATAAATCTGACTTTAAAAGAGTTGAAAAGTCAAATAGATGACTCCACAGTCATAGCAGGAGACTTTAACACACCGCTATGAAAGAAAGAACAACTGAAAAGAAAGGCAACAAAGATGCAGAAGAGGTAAACAATACAAATCACCAACTTGACCTTATAGATATGTACCCAACAACAGCACAATATACATTCTTCTCCAGTGCACATGGAACATTTTCCATGATAGACCATATCTTAGGCCATAAAGCAAGCCTTAATAAATTTAAAAACATTGAATACTGCAAAGCATGTTCTCAAATCATAATGCTATCACACTAATCAACAATAGGAAGATGAATGGAAAAAGGGTAAAAATATGGAAACTAAAAAACACCCTCCTTCAGAAAGACCAGGTAAGAGAAGAAATAAAAATTGAAATTCAAAAATTCCTTGAATCAAACGAGAAGGAAAACAAAACATATCAAAATATTTGGGACACAGCAAGAGCAGTGATCAGAGTCCAATTCATAGCAATAAATGCACACACCAAAAAAAGAAGAAAGAGCCAAAATCAACACTTTAAATCAAAATCTCCAACAATTAGAAAAATAACAGCAAGAAAAGCCTACAGTCACCAGAAGAAATGAAATAACAAAGATTCAAGCAGAAATGAATGAAACAGAAAATAAAAGGGCAATAGAAAAAAATCAACAAGACGAGAAGTTGGTTTTTAGAAAAGATCAATAAAATTGACAAACCTTTGGCAAATTTAAGAAGGAAGAGAGGGAGAGAATGCAAATGACATGAATAAGAAACAAAATGGGTGACATCACAGCAGAACCACCTGAAAGAAAAAGGATAATATCAGGATACTATGAAGAACTGTATTCCAACAAATTTGAAAATCTGGAAGAAATGGACAGATTTCAAGAAACACACCACTTACCTAAGCTAACACAGACTGATGTGGAAAAGTTGAACAGGTCCATCACAAAAGAAGAAATTGAACAGGTCATCAAAAAATTACCAAC
>NW_006922087.1:1571191-1571720 GCF_000298275.1 Orycteropus afer afer | reverse complement strand
AAGATCAATATCCAAAAGTCAGTGGGATCCCTCTACACCAGCAAAGAGATTGCTGAAAAAGAAATAAGGACATCAATACCATTTAAAATAGCTACCAAGAAAATAAAATACTTGGGAATAAATCTTACCAGGGACACAAAGGACCTCTACAAAGAAAACTATAAAAAACTACTTCAAGAAACCATAAGAGATCTACATAAATTGAAGAACATACCATGCTTGTGGATAGGAAGATTGAACATTGTGAAAATGTCAATTCTACCCAAAGCAATCTATATATTCAATGTAATCCCAACCCAGATCCCATCAACATTTTTTAAGGATATGGAAAAACCAATTACTAACTTTATAAGGAATGGAAAGAGACCTCAGATAAGCAAAACACTATTGAAGAAGAAGAACAAAGTAGGAGGTCTTACACCACCAGATCTCAGAACCTGCTATACAGCCACAGTAGTCAAAACTGCCTGGTATTGGTACAATGACAGACACATAGACCAATGGAATAGAATTGAGAACCCAGAAACAG
>NW_006922087.1:1569735-1570341 GCF_000298275.1 Orycteropus afer afer | reverse complement strand
ACTGATTTGGGTGAAGAGAAGGGCATTGTACCAAATGTGAGTGATCAACATGGTGGCATTGAGGAAGAGAAAGACATAGAGAGGTACATGGGAGGAACAGGCAACAAAGATGAACCCTTTTGCACATACAGTACTGCGTTGTCAGTGAAGGCAAACACAGGTATATGGGTGGATAGATGGGCGGACAGGCTGAACTATTAGGTATGTCTATGCAGCAGGGCGTGTACCCAAGACCATGTATAGGGTTGGCAGACAATGGTTCTACAAGTGTATTTGTATGTTCTGTAAGAATTCCCAGGGGTATAGAAGAGCTGACAAGGGACAAGGTTGTAGTCACTTCTTGATCACAGCTAGCTACCCAGAGGGACCAAGTAGTTAAACCTGTGTGTTCGCGACCATAGTCACATAGGACATCATGCTCAATTGCCATAGCATACTACACAAAACATTGTTCCACCTCCTACTTTGGCCAGTAGTGACTGGGATCTTAAAAGCTCGCAAGCAGCCATCTAGATGCAATGGTGGGTCTCTCCTCATCCAGAGCAAAGAAGAATGAAGAAAACCAAAATTCACGGAAACAATTAGCCCTGGCAACTGGTACACCAT
>NW_006922087.1:1556069-1568782 GCF_000298275.1 Orycteropus afer afer | reverse complement strand
TAGAGCCTGGTGGAACCACTGAGACTATGGCCCCTAGCTGCCCTTCAGGTCTGGAATTGAACCCACACCTGTGGCTTCCAGCCAAACAAAAGGCAAGCTTATGAGTTGAACATTTACCTGAAGTAGATACACTCCTTGGAGAGAAAAATCATGGGACAAAGAAGGGCTGTTTATACACAGGGAAACAGCTCAGGACACAGGAGTGCATGGATGGATGGACACAGGGAAGAGGTAACTATCAGGAGGAAGAGGGAGGGGAACTGTTGTATTGTGGTCAATTGTAGTCAATGTCATGAGACAAAGTGCATGTGAACTGCTGTATGGAAAATGAATTTGCTCTGTAATTTTCACCACCCCAAAAAAAACCACTGCAATCTAGTTGATTCTGAGTCATAGTGACCCCCATTGTTTTCTGAGGTAGTATATCTTTACAGAGGTAGATTGCCCCATCTTCCTTCCACAGAGTGGCTGGTAGGTTTGAACAACCAACCTTCTGGTTAGCAGTCAAATGCCTTATGCACTGCAACAACCAGTTAAAGAAAATTCAAAGAAATAAAACATCATGCTTAGCAACAGAGGTCAGAGACAAGAGTACACACATAGTTTCATTTATATGACCTTCTGGAACAGGCAAAAATAATCTAAGAGGATAGAAATAAATTGTCTGAAAGACTGTTGTCGTCCGAGCATCTTCTCAGAGCTGCTTCTTTCTGGACATTCAAATTTCAGCTGAAATGTCACTTGAGGTTTTCCCTAAGCATCCAAACTGAGCCTTCTCACCACAATCACTGTCGACCCTATCACCTTATTTTATTATTACTTGCAATTATCTTTTTTGTTTCCAAATTTATTTGTGAAGAAGGTCCCTGTCTGTTTTGTTCACAGCTGTACCTGCAACCCCAGGAGCCCAGTTGTTGTTTGCTGCCATGGAGCTGGCCTCTGAATCCTGGAGACCCCATGCACAAAAGGAACAAAACACTGCCTGGTCCTGTGCCATCCCCATGATTGGTTGTAGATCAGATCCTTGTGATCCACAGCGTTTTCACTGCCTGATTTTCAGAGGTGGATCACCAGGCCTTTCTTCCTAGTCCATCCCACTCTAGAAGCTCTACTGAAACCTGTTCAACATCATAGCAACATGCAAGCCCCACCAACAGACAGGGGTGGCTGCATATGAGATACATTGGCCAAAAATCAAACCTGAGTCTCCCACATGGAAGGTGAGAATTCCACCCTGAACTACCACTGCTTCATATAGCTGATCCAAAACCATTCACTGAATCAATGGGAAAATAAAAAAAAAAAATTAAACCCGCTGCCATCCAGTCAATTCTGACTCATAGTGACTCTACCTACAGGACAGAGTAGAACTGTCCCACAGGGTTTCCAAGGCTATAAATTTTTATGGAAGCAGACTGCCACATCTATTCCCTCGTGGAGCAGCTGGTGAGTTCAAACTGCCAACGATTCAGTTAGCAACTGAGCACTTTAACCACTCTGCTATAAATCAGCAACATATTTATTTAGTTCCGTTTCCCAGCTGTTTTTGCAAAAATCAAGAGACTGTGAGGCAAACACTGCTTGCTCCACCTCTGCTGAGTATGGGAACTCATCCTAGTGGCTGAAGGAATTTGCCCCAGTAGGCCAACGGTCAGCACATTTGTCACTGCTACTGTGCCTCATGGCTAGGGTGGAGTACCCAATAAGCAAGGTAAGCATGGTCTTACTTGTGCTTACTTACTAACCTGTAGTGAACAATTTCACATCTGTGGTGAAAAACACACATAAGTGTTAATAAGTAAGCACAAGTGGCCTGTGCTTACCTTGTTTATGAGTACTTTGTCCCTGTCAGGGTTGTAAATTTGAAAAGAGGCTTTGATTCTGTAGGAAGGTACTGTGAGGTTGGGAGAGATGTCAACCATACCTAGAAGCAGAATCTGTGATGTGGTGAAAAAATGTGAAATTATTCACTACAGATTAGTGAGTAAGCACAAGTAAACCTTTGCTTACCTTTCTTATTGAGTAATCTGACTCTCCTCTTGAGGCTCCCAGTCAAGAGCAAGCACAGGATAAGGAAGGCATTGTGCTGCCCACAAACATGAACATGTCCCTGGAACGGCTTAGGAAAACCCCTCTCCAGTTGGACACACCTCTCCCAGCCAGGTGCTTTGTCCCCTTTTCCTCCTCCCTTTTCTGTGAGGAGGGAAATCTCGCCAATCAGTCTTTGTTCCTTGTAGCTTTCAATGTGAATTTTCTTTAACATTCTGGTGACAGCCTAAGCGCTGCCAACACCACAGTGGAATTTTCTAATCAATGCCAAAGATAGAACTCATTAATTTTTGTGCTTGAAAGAAAGAAAGAAAATACTTCTCTAGGAACTGGTGTGTTTAACGCTCTGACAAAGGAAGGATGAGGCCTCCCTGCAAGGAAAATTAATCTAGGTTTGTGGGTGGGTCACTCAGGGGAAAAGGCACACAGCAAAGTGCTCGGGGGCCTGCAAGTCCCCCAGCAGCACCACGGGTGGGCAACCTTGGTGATTTGAGCAGAAGCAAGGATGCACCCCCACCCAGTGCCCACCCAGTACATTTCCAGAAGGTTCTTCTGCCCTCTCTCTTCCCTCCTCTTCTGAAACTTACATGATTCCTGGAGGGATCACACTTGGGCCCCTGCTTTTTAAACCAGTGGGCAAATTCCTTAGTACCTGGACCTGACGTCATCAGATAAATAGCCAGAATCTTTCTGTACAGTGGTAAATAGGTTAAAACATTGTTTTATATTAAAACAAACAATGTGTATCTCTAAATAGAAAAGAGTGTAGAAGGGGAAAAACAACAATTTCATGTATTGGGTTGGGATTTCAGGTGATACTTTACATTTTTCTTGATATGTTTTCCTGTATTATGTGCATTATATGTTTAATGTATTACTATAAAATTTTTAATTATTTTTTCATTTCGGTGGCTATATATGACAAAACATTTGCCATTTCAACCATGTTTATAGTGACATGAATTATGTTCATCATATTGTACAACCATCACCATGTTCATCATATTGTACAACCATCACCACTATATGTTTCCAAATTTTTTCATCACCCTTAAAAGAAACTCAGCAACAAGACAGAAAATAAATGCTGGCGAGGTTGTGGAGAGATTGGGACTCTCATACACTGCTGGTGGGACTGTAAAATGGTACAACCATTGTGGAAAGCAGTATGGCGATTCCTTCAAAAGTTGGAATTAGAAATACCATTTGACCCAGCCATCCCATTACTAGGTATATACCCTAAAGAAGTGAGAGCCATAACAAGAACAGATATATGCACGCCGATGTTCATCGCAGCACTATTTACAATAGCCAAAACTTGGAAACAACCTAGATGTCCAACAACTGAGGAATGGATAACCAAACTTTGGTACATTCACACAATGGAATACTATGCAACGCTAAAGAATAATGTAGAATCTGCAGAACACCGCATAACGTGGATGAACTTGGAGGACATTATGCTGAGCGAAATAAGTCAGTCACAAAAGGACAAATATTGTATTAGTCCGTTATTGTAAAAGTTAAGGAAATGTTTATATATTGGAGGACATTTTCTTTGTTGGTTACCAGGGGTGGGAGGGAAGGGGAGGGAATGCTGTTAGATAGATAGAGATAAATATTGATTTGGGTGAAGAGAAGGGCAATGTACCAAATGTGAGTGACCAATATGGCAGCATTGAGGATGAGAAAGACAGAGAGAGTTACATGGGCAGTACAAACAACAAATATGAACCCCTTTGTAAATACAATACTGAGTTGTTAATGAAAGCAAATATGGGTATAGGGACGGATAGATGGGTGAACAAGCTAAACAATTATGTATGTCTAAATGGGGAGTGTATCCAAGATCATATACAGGGTTGGCAGAATATGGCCCTCTCGAAGAGTATGAAGGGATGGACACTGGGAGGAGGTGGTTATGGGGAGGAAGTGGGAGGGGAGCTGCTGCATTGTAAATTTTGGTCAATGACATGAGACAAAGTGTATGTGAACTGCTGTATGAAAAGTGAATTTACTCTGTAAATCTTCACCCAAATCCTAATAAAAAAAAAAAAAAAAAAAAAAAAAAAGAAAGAAACTCAGTACCCCTCAAGCAATAATTTCCAAGGGTGCCCTCTTAACTGTCCCTGGTAACTGCTAATAAACTTTGGTCTCTATACATTTGTCTGTTCTAGATATTTCATACAAGTGAGTACATATAATATTTGTCCTTTTGTATCTGAGTTATTTCACTCAGCATAATGTTTTCAAGGTTCATCCATGTTGTAGCATACATCAGAATTTCATTTCTCACGATAACTAGATAATATTCCATTGTATGGATATACCACATTTCATTTATCCATTCATCTGCTGATGGACCCTTGAGTTGTTTCCACTTTTTGGCTATTATAAATAATGCTGCAATCAATGTCAGTGTGCAAGTATTGAGTGCCTGCTTTCAACTCTTTTCGATATATACCTAGGAGTGAAGTTCCTGGGTCATATGGTAATTGCTATGTTTAAATTTTTTATTTTAACTCAACTTAACTTTTTAAAAAATTTTTTTCCACAGCAGCTACACCATTTTACATTCCCACCAGCAATGGATGAGGGTTCCAATTTCTTCACATCCAACACTTGTTATTTTCCATTTATCTGATAGGAGCCTTATTAGTGGGGGGTGAAATGGTAACTCATTGTGGCTTTCGTTTGCATTTCCCTAATGACCGATGATGATGTTGAGCGTTTTTTTTTTTTTTTTTAATTTTTATTGTGATTTGGATGAAAGTTTACAGAGCAAAGTCATTTTTCATACAGCTGTTTTGAGCATCTTTTCATGTGCTTTTTGGCCATACATGTTTTTCTTTTGCTCACTTTTTGAATGCATTATTCATCTTTTTGTTGTTCCTATATATTAATTTTATGTTTAAAAAAATAACAATAAAAAGATTTACATTTTGAGGAAAACCACTTATAGGGACATAATTTGGAGAATACAAAATTTACATGGATATTTAATATAAGCCTTGATGCCCTCTTGGGAAGATGGTTTAGAAGCCAGAGTGCTCCATCCTCACAATCCACATTCACTTTCCCTTGCCTTTAGAGTCAGGTTGGTGACAATGTTTGAGAAGGATTGCATGGTAAGTCAGTAAAACTTTAGTGTGAATTAATCTCTCTGAGTTCATCTCTCTCTTTCAAACACATATATATACACACACATTCTACAGATGATTCTCAGAACCCCATGAGAATCTGGGGACTCACAAAGAAATGACACTGGGGCTAGGAAATGAAAGTTGCCTAAAAAAAAACTGGTAAACTAAATTCTGCCCAGGCCTGGATTTTTCTGACTGCGGCTACCACCAGCAGTGTGATGAAGGATGTCGATGGGGCTGCAGGTTAAGTTCTCATTCCTACTGTTATGAATTGAATTACATCCCTGTCTTAGTTATCTCTCAAAACTCACTGCCATTGAGTTAATTCCAACTCGTAACGACCCTTATTTGGTCTCGAAGGCTGTAAATCTTTACAGAAGGAGATTGCCTCATCTTTCTTCTGTGGAGTGGCTGGTGGGTTTAAACCACCAACTTGTTGGTTAGCAGCCAGATGCCTTAACCACTACATTACCAGAGCTCCTTTCTTAGTTATCTAGTGCTGCTATAACAGAAATAACATAAATGGGGTGCTTTAATACAAGAAGGAGCTCTGGTAGCATAGTGCCTAAGGCATTTGACTGCTAATCAGAGGCTGGTGGTTCAAACCCACCAGCCCCTCCTCAGAAGGAAGGTTAGGCAAACTACTTCCATAGTGATACTGCCTCAGAAACCCAAGGAGGGGTTGCTATGAGTTGGATCAGAGTCAATGGCAGTGAGTTTGGTTTTTGGTTTTTTAACATAGAAAAATTTATTTTCTCACAGTTTAGGAGGCTGGGACTCCAAATGCAGGGTGCCAGCTCTAGAAGAAGGCTTTCTCTCTCTCTGTTCACTCTGTGAAAGGTCCTTGTCATTTTTGAGCTGCTGCTTCTGGGTGATCTACATGTGCCTTGGCATCTCTCTTCCCCCATCTCTGCTTCCTTAATCTGCTCCTTTTATGTTTTGTAAGAGATTGATTCAAGACACTTCCTACACTAATCCTGCCTCGTTAACATAATAAAGACAACCCATTCCCAAATGAGATTATAACCATAGGCATAGAAGTTAGGGTTTACAAAACATTTTTTGGGGAGACATAATTTAATCCATAACATCCCCTGAAAAGCTATGCTCATGTCCTAACTCCAGTACCTGTAAATGTCACCTCATTTGGAAATAGGGTACTTGCAGATGTAATTAGTTACTATGAGGTCATATAGGAGTAGGGTGTGCCCTAATCTAATATGACTGGTACCCTTATTATTAAAAAAGAAAAAAAAAAAAAAAGGAAGAAGAAGATGAAGAGATAAGAGATATAGAGACAGACAGACACAGACAGCTGTGTGAAGATGGTGGCAGAGATTAAAGTTATGCTGCCACAAAACAAGCAACATCTGGGGCTACCAGAAACTGGAAGAGATTAAAAAAAAAAGATCTTCCCCTAGAGTCTTTAGAGAGAAAGAACATGGCCCTGCTGACACCTTGAGTTTGGACTTCTAGCCCCCAGAACTGTGAGGACAATAAATTTCTCCTCTTTTACCCTACTTACTTGGTGGCAATATCTTACTGTAGCTCTGTTATTGTTGTTATTATGTGTCGTCGAGTTGAACCAGACTCATAGCGACCCCTCCTTGGGTTTCCGAGGCAGTATCACTACGGAAGTAGATTGCTCCATCTTCCTTCCAAGGAGTGGCTGGTGGGTCTGTAGCTCTTGTTGTTGTTATTAAGTGCCGTTGAGTCGTTTCCGACTCATAGGGACCCCATGCACAGCATGTAGCTCTAGGAGACTAACATACCTACAGATCTAGTTTTTCTGAGGTGCACATTTAGATTGAAGGCTGGGGTAGTGGTGCTGAGTTGGCACAGTTGGCTTAATCCCAGCTGTCTGCTGACCTCCATTGTCATCATGGCACCTTCCCGGGTTTTCTTATACTTTCTGTTTGGCTTCTGGCTTAAGGACCTTCTTCAAAACTCTCACTAATGATTAAAACAAAAAACCTGCTAAACAGAGTTTGAGAAGAGCCACACAATGATTAAGTGGTTGGGAAAAGGACATGGAATGAAGATTTAAGGAACTGCAGTTTTTAAGTCTACAAGGAAGAACCTGGAGAAGGGAATCAAATAATGGTTTTTAAGTGCATGGCACTTACTAATCAGCTGACACACACTTGGTGAGCACTTAGTAGAGACCCAGCATGGAGCAGGTTGCCTTGGCACTGCCCTAAAGCCACAAGGAATGAGATTTCAAGAAATAAGTACACAGGGAGATACCAGTGATTTAAGAGAGATGTCAGAGAGGACTTCCTGGAGCTAAAAGTGGTTCAATGCAGAACAGGAAATCAGAGGGAATTCAAAAGAAAAAAGTATGACACAGGCCTCTTAGAAGATTTTATCCTTGTTGTAGGGTCAAGATTATTGTACCTAGAATCTATCAGCTAATCCTACTGCCTAATTATATGGAGGCAGCCTCTAAAGGGAGCCAGTGCTGGGCCAAAAAATGTACTTAAAGGTTTTGTGGAGGAAGTTCTGTGGATTCTTCGAGGGCAGAGCAAGTTTAATCCAGCTTTGCACCCTATACCAATGACAAATTTAGTACAATTTACAGAAAAAATAACCAAAGCAGTTGTTACCTGGTGAAGAGGATCAAGGACAGTGCTCAAGGTTGGGGAGTATGTGTGCTCTGCGTCCAGCCATGAAGTGGATGGATACCAGCAAGGACTGATGGAGCCTGGCAAGTGGGAAGTGGCACAGACATAGGGGATTCCACAAAGTCAGACAGAGAAATGGAGAAGCAGCCTGGTGGCAGCCATTTTACACTCCTGAGGGAGAAGCGAGGCACAATGGAAGCAGTAGTTTTGGAAGGGTACATTTGCTAATGGTGAACAGGATAGATGGAAAAAGAGGGGGAAAAAAAAAAGTAAGACAACTAAGTTCTTCACCAGTTCCTTTCTATCACTTCACCCTGTTTATTTGCTTTAGAGCACTTACCACACACAGAAGTTTAGTCTATTGAAGTATAGGCAGTCCCCAGGGGAATGAATGAGATCTGTGTCTTTAAGAATTTGAGATGGTGCCCAGCTACCACTGTCAACCGCTCGAAGGGGGATCTATGTAGGACATCCTGAATAGAGTGGAAGAACAATATGGAACAAAACTCTAAATCATTTTTTTAAAAAAAGGACCAGGTTTGCAGGTCAGGTACAGCCTGATGGAACCACTGAGACTATGGCCTCTAGCTGCCCTTCAGGTCTGGAATTGAACCCACTCCTGTGGCTTCCAACCAGACAAAAGATAGGGATAGGAACTGAATATTTACATTAGATAGATACACTCCTTGGAGAGATCAATCATGGGAGAATAGAAGGGCTGTGTATGTACAGGGAGACAGCTGAGGGGCAGGAGTGCATGGGAGGGAAGGGCACAGGGAAGAGGTGACTATGGGAAGGAAGTGGAGGGGAGCTGTTGCATTGTGGTAAATTGCAGTCAATGTCATGAAACAAAGTGTACGTGAGCTGCTGTATGGAAAGTGAATTTGCCCTGTAAACTTTCAGCCAAATCACAATAAAAAATTTTAAAAAATGGAGTTAAAAAAAAGATTTTTTTTACAGAAGTCGTAACAGGTACACACAGTTCTTATGTAGCCTTACTTTAGTGCACAAAAAGCTTTGAAGCCTTTTCAATGATTTAAACGCTGCACATGCCGCAAGTAGAGGTGATTGTGATGAAGAATTTGTTGCAAGTAGAGTTTGGTTCAAAGAGCTCTGGTGGTATAGTGGTTAAAGCATTCAGCTGCTTAACCACAAGGTTGGGGGTTTGAAGCCACCAGCTGTTCCATGGGAGAAAGATGAGGCAGTGTGCTTCCATAAAGATTTACAGCCTTGGAAACCCTATGGGGCAGTTCTATTCTATCCTACAGGGTTGCTATGAGTTGGAATCAACTTGATGGTGTGGAGTTGGGGGATTGGTTCAATTGTTTCAAAGCAGAGATTTGAATCAGTCCTTTCTACTTCAATCGTGCCTAAGGGTGCTCAAAGACAGTGGCTGACCATACCTCTTTGAAAGTGTGTGACTCTCCACAGTCCTACCAATAATCCAATCTCATGCATCAGGCTCCTAAAAGGGTTCACTACAGCTCTTCTAAGTCTCCCATTTCACAGCTTTGACCTGTAATATTTCTCATTCTGGTTACCATGATAAGTCATCCAAATTGTAAAAATTCAGATCTGCTCCCGTTTTGTTCCAATGGCCATAACAGAACTGGTTAGAATTCGTTTAAACCCTGCTTAAAGGGTAAGTGGGAGTTGCCTGCAAGTCAGTTATTCCTAACCCCAAGACTGCCTGTGATTACTTTTGTCTCTGTTCCTACTAGACCATAAGCTCCCTAAGAATAATGGTTGTATTTATGTTGTTTGCCTTTGAATTCTCAACCTACTAGCATAGACCCTAACATGCAGTCGGTGCTCTATAAATATTTACTGCATGAATGACTAATGTAAACAATGAATGAAGGCCTGGAGGTCTGGACCAGAGGTTGAATTCTTGAACTCTTCATTGCTAATAATCTTAGGAATGGCAAAATGGCAAGATGTCATACTAGCTAGGCTAGTTAAGGACACTTTCTTCAAAGGGGCCAAAAGATGAAGTTCCATAATACCTTCTAACCCAATGACTCTCAGATTTTATCCCCAAGATGTCCACAGGAAGGCATGTAGCCATGCCAGGCTGACTTCAAGTCAGGAAGTGTTCCTTGTAATTGGTTTGTCGCATCTGAGACAGAGGTGTGTGATTCCAGAATTTCTAGAACATCGTGGCTTATGGGGGACTTATGGGATATTGGACAGAGCTTTCAGTCCAACTAAAACCTTTTTGATAGCTTACAAAGTGGTCACTTTTTATTCAAGGAGTGGTCTTAGGGGGACATATGGAGTCCTAGAGGTAAAGTGGGAAGGGACAAGTTTTCTTTAACACAAGCAGGGTCTGTTACAGGGAGTCGTTTGCCCAACGGGGAAGAAGAGGGATGTATCATGGAAAGATATAAGTTTTGGGAGTCCACAAAGCTTATATAACTTTGTCATTTACAAATGTGTAGACACCACCACCCATCTGTCAGTTTGTTGTGCTGTGGTGGCTTTTTGTTGCTACATTCTGTACTACATAGGATTTTCATTGGCTAATTTTCAAAAGTAGCTCACCAGTTCTTTCTCCTTAGTCCACTGTAAGTGACTCTTGGTATTTGAAATACTAGTGACATATGGCACTAGTGACAATACTAGTGACATAATATCCCACCGTATGTATATACCACATTTTGTTTATCCATTCATCTATTGATAGACACTTGTGTTACTTACACCTTTGCTATTATGAATAATGCTGCAATGAACACTGGTACAATTAATTACCTGTTTGGGTCCTTGCTTTTATTCTTTTAAAACTTTTAAACCCTGAATTGTGTTTAAAGAAACTCAAAGAACACTGCATTCACTCATTCATTACGGTACAGGGAATTACTTAATACGGCCCTTTTAGCCACATAATTTGTAACTGTCACACAATGATTGGGTGGGACAGTGCAAATAAGGTGCCTGTGGCCCACCAAAGGGATTGGACAACTTGCAAACAATGCAAATAAGGTGCATGGAACCTTGTGGGGGTGATATCATACTAATAAAGTATACAGAACTCTAATGAAGAAATCAGTCAGTTTGGCCATGCTGCTAGGCTTAAAAAGAGAACCAATCCCAGAGCAGAAGGGGACCTCACTTCTATAAAGAAAGAAGAGGTGGCAGTGGAGCATGTCCTTTGGATCCTGGGTCCCTATGCTGAGAAACTCATAGACCCAGGAGTCAGAGAGAGCTACAGTCTCCAAGAAGGAGCAAGACAGCAAGAAGCCATAACAAATGTGGTAGAGAAATGGCAGCAGCAGAAACAGAAGACCAGCAGGAGACACTGTGGTGGGCTTCCCAGCCCATAGAGCAAGTTGGCTACAGTGGGTGTGCTGACTCACAGAGCGAGAGAGCTGAGTGCCTCCAGGCAGGAGGCTTGCTGGCATAACAGGGAGCCTCTGGGCACTTATCAGCAGAGCTAAAAAGCTTTGTAACCCTTGACTGAGCAGGGCAGAGGCCAGGCCCAAGTAGGGGCTGAGAGCCAAGACAGGAAGCCTGAAATAAGAGAACTGAGAAGATCCTATCCTTAGGGAGCTGAGAGGAGCCCTGTATAGTCAAAAGAAGCTGAGAGAGCTTTTCTGCACTGAAAAAGGGAGACTTTGCCTACATGCTTCCTGATCCCGATCCCTAGTTGTATCTAGTTACTTCCCTACTAAGCCCCATAATCATGAGTATTGTCTGTGAGCTCTATGTGGCCATTGCAATGAATTATCAAACCAGTAGAGAAGTAGAAAGTGCTTCAGAAAGAACAAATGTTGTCAGAATTGGTAGAAAGTTTGGAGGGCAGAGTATGTTTGACCCCTTCCTCGTAGGAATCAGCCTTGGGCTGATGTTAATGTTGATTCTCTCTCCTCTCCTTTGTGAAATTAGGTGGAGAGGTCTGATACCCCCATCATTCTATTTTTACATTCATTCGTTTTTCATTAATTCAAGAAATATTTATGAGTTTCTGAGCAGACACTGTTGATGCCCTGCCATATCCTCTCTGCCATTCCTGTATAGACCAACAGCTTTTTATTGTAAGAATCTTCCTAAGTGCGTTCTCTGTGGCATGGGATAGAATACCAGGGAGTTCATGCTTTCAGAAGCAACTTTCAACCAGTGATGGATAGGAGTTGGTGAGTAAGTACTCTGGTTTCCTGGCTTCTCAGTTTAGATAACTCTGAGAAACACTCCACAATGTCTCCCAGAGTTCTTCAATGGAATTAAGCTTCAGCCACCCACAGTGCTAATTTGCTGATGATGCACTATTTTTCTGCTGTCTTCTCTCTGTCTCACTTCACCACTCCCCTAGTGGTGATTCCTGGGATCATTTCCCAGACAAACAGCTTTCACTTAAAACTTTTCCATTGGATCTACTTTTGGGGAGAGCCAACCTAAGGCAAGTTTTTATCAATGTCAAGGCTAGGAGCACAGGAAACATAACTATGCATCAAGTAGAAACAGTGACCTCAATGAGTCCCCAGTCCAGACAGAAAGATGAGATCTGTGCAGAAATGTCAATATGAACATGTGCAGTATTTAATTTTTCTAACATTTTCAGATCCAGTTGGGGCTTACACACACATGCACACACACATACACACACATACCAGTAAATAAATAAATAGAGTAAACTCCACTCTTGTTCAGATAACCATTATATTCAGGATGTGGAGCCATCAGCTGACTCATGAGAGCTGATTGTTATAATTCTAGGAATTTTGCAAGCCAGTTATTAAACACAGATATTATTAAAAATTAAATTATTTGAACATACAATTAACTATGTTATATATAAAACAAAGGTAATAAATCCTCAAACTCATGGTTATTTTACTGTATGTACCATTATCTATGCTCTTGAGGTTCTCTGGTAGCATAGTGGCTAAAGCACTTG
>NW_006922087.1:1554372-1555969 GCF_000298275.1 Orycteropus afer afer | reverse complement strand
GGGGTCGCTATGAGTCGGGGCCGACTCGACGGCACACAACAACAACAACAACAACATTGTATCCATATGATGGAAATTGCATATAACAGTAAGCTACTGCCCATTTTTTCCCATTTTTTTGTGTTCAGTGACTCAGTAGTTTAAAATCAGCTATGATGAGAGTATTTATACCAAAGATACAGGCAAATGCTGCAAAGTAGGGAGTTCTCTCCTTCCCCTTGCCCTCATGGGCAGGTTGTTAACCATTTATCAGCACAACATCAAGCACATCTTGCCTGGAATCTTCCAGTAGCCTTCTAACTGGTCTCATTGAATCCTCCATTGCATGATCCAGTCTGTTCTGCACACAGCTGCCAAAATGATCTTTAAAATGCAGATCAGATTGCATAACTCCCCACTTAAAACTCCTCTCACTACAGCGGCTTCTCATGCACCAAGGCCCTCCTTGATCCAGTACCTTCCTGCCTTGCTGATCCTGTGCCTTTCTCTTCTTTCCTCCTTAAGCACCAGCCACAAGAGTCTTCTTTCTATTCCATGAACCAGCTCCTAGTGGAAGCTCCTGCATGCCCCAGGATTTTTGCACTTATTCTTCCTTCTGCCTGTGAGAAGTTCAGCTTCTTGTCATTTAAATCTCAACTGTTACTACCTCTGACCATCTTCTTTACATCCACTGTGCTCCTTACTCACCAATCTCCTGTCTCTCTCCATCACATGGTTCCATTCTTTTTCCTCTGTAACCCTTTCTATCATTTTAATTCATTATGTCATAGGTGACACAAATTGTTAAGCACTCCACTACTGGCCAAAAGGTTGGCAGTTTGAACCTACCCAGAAGCCCCTTGGAAGACAAGGCTGGCAATCTGCTTCCAAAAGGTCACAGTCCTAAAAACTCTATGGAATACAATTCTACTCTACACATGCAGTCATCATGACTCAGAACTGACTTTCTGGTAACCAACTAACAACAACAATTTATTGGTTGACTTATTTACAGTCTCTCTCCCCACTGGAGAAACCACTTTGTCTGTCTTGTTCATCATGGCTGTCTTACAGCACCTGGAACAGTGACTGACATGTACCAGGTACTGAGTGAATATCTGTTGGATGAATGGACATCCAGTACTTCTATTTTCTCACTTGTAATTCATTTCTCAACCCTCTACAATCTGGGGGCCATCTCACCACTGGTATCCTCCACCAAAACTCTTTCTCCAAGGTCCCATTGGAGAAAGAGTCCAATGACGTCTTTCTACATTCTTCACTCCTTATCTTGTTGGATTTCCAGATTACATTGAACAGTTCTTACTTCTCACTTTTTGAAACTCTTTCCCCTTCATGACTCCATCCTCTCCTGATTTACCTTTTCCATCTCTCCTTTTGGACTCTGAAGAAGACTGCATCAATAGTGTAATGTCTTTACCCTCAACATATTTCCCTCCCCTGGAATCTGGGCTCACCCACATGATATATTTGGATCAAAAGAATGAGGTGTAGAGTTCCTGCAAGATGGCAGACTAGGCAGAAGGACTGCACAGACCCTCTTCAACAAAGAAAAGGGAAACCAATTGACACAGACACAGAAGATAATCTTGGACCC
>NW_006922087.1:1505589-1527497 GCF_000298275.1 Orycteropus afer afer | reverse complement strand
AAAAAAAAAAAAAAAAGAATTCCCAGGGGTACAGAAGAGCTGACAAGGGACAAGGCTGAAGTCACTTCTTGGTCACAGCCAGCTACCCTGAGGGACCAAGTAGTTGCACCTGTGTGCTCGGGACCATAGTCACAGGGGACACATCACGCTCAATTGGCATAACATACTGCACAAAACATTGTTCCACCTCCTACTTTGGCCAGTAGTGACTGGGATCTTAAAAGCTTGCAAGCAGCCATTTAGATGCAATGATGCGTCTCTCCTCATCCAAAGCAAAGAAGAATGAAGAAAACCAAAGATTCAATGGAAGCAATTAGTCCTCACAACTGGTACACCATGTGATCCTCAGCCTACACGACTATGAGACCAGAAGAACTAGATGGTGCCTGGCTACCACTGTCAACCACTTGGAGGGGGATGTATGTAGGAAGTCCTGGATAGAGAGAGAGAACAATGTTGAACAAAACTCAAAATCATTTGGGGAAAAAAAAAAAAGGGGGACCAGGTTTGCTGGTCTGATAGAGCCAGGTGGAACCACTGAGACTATGGTCCCTAGCTGCCCTTCATGTCTGGAATTGAACCCCACACCTGTGGCTTCTAGCCAAACAAAAGACAGACATAAAAGTTGAACATGTACCTGAGGTAGATATACTCCTTGGAGAGAGCAATCATGGGAGAAAGAAGGTTTGTTTATGTACAGAGAGACAGTTCAGGGGGCAGGATTCATGGAAGGATGGACATAGGGAAGAGGAAACTATCGGGAGGAAGTGGGAGGGGAGCTGTTGCATTGGGGTAAATTGTAGTCAATGTCATGAGACAACGTGTGTGTGAACTGCTGTATGGAAAGTGAATTTGCTCTGTAAACTTTCACCCAAATCACAATTTTTAAAAAAAAAAATGTATATGAACTGCTGTATGGAAAATGAATTTCCTCTGTAATGTTTCACCCAAATCACAATTTAAAAAAAAAAAAAAAAGAGGCCTTGAGTGCTTCTGCTTGTTTTCTTTTGCTTTGACCATTGCTGTGATAAGGAAGTGTACCCATCAGCTCTCTGACCACAGGAGGATGGAGAAAGCCAAATGCAGAAGAGCTTCTAAAGTGCTCAGCCATACCCAGCCTACCCAAAGATCCACGTGTGAGCTAGCCCACATCAGCCAATATGTGAACTCCAAAACAATAGTTATCTTAAGCCAGAGTTTTGGAGTGGTTTGTTACACATTGTGTAAGTTTCCTAGGGCTGCTGTCACAAAATTCCACAAAGTTGGTGGCTTTAAAGAACAGAAATTTAATGTGTCACTCTTCTGGAGGCAAGGAATCTGAGTTCAGGGCATTGGTTGTATTGATTCCTTCTGAGGTTTTGAGAGAGAATCTGTTTCATGTGTCTCTCCTAACTTGTGGTGGTGTTGTTGTTAAGTGCCGTCGAGTCACTTCCAACTCATAGCGACCGCATGCACAGCAGAACAAAACACTGCCCGATCACACGCCAGCTCCATGATCCTTGCTATACTTGAGCCCACTGTCGCAGCCACCGTGTCAATCCATCTCGTCAAAGGCCTTCCCCTCTTTCATTGACCCTCCACCTTACCAAGCATGACATCCTTCTCTAGGGAATGGTCCCCTCTGGCAACATGACCAAAGTTGTTCATAACTTGTGGTAGCTCCAGGCTTTCCTTTGCTTGACATTGTTCCTCTGTCTCCCTGTCTCTGTACCTCTTCTCCTTGTATAAGGATGCTACTTTGACCAGATTAGGGTCCACCCTTCTCCAGTATGACTTCATGTTAACCTAACTGATAACATCTTCAAAGACTCTGTTCCCAAACAAGGTCATTTTCACAGATATAGGTGTAGGACTTCAGCATTTCTTTGGGGAGGATACAACTCAATCCAAAATACAAAGTAAAAGGTGATTTATAAAGACTCTTGCTAGTTTTCTTTTCTCTGCCAGGACTCAAGCATCAGATTTTTCCTATCTCCTATCTACATGCAATTCACAGCTCTCTATGCTGTGATTGCCTCCACCCTTAGCTTGGGCCTCCACCAAGGTGTTTAGGTTTCCAAACTGTACCACTGACCCTGGCTTCAACCTCTGAGCTTCAGATCCACAGAAGCAATGTTGCCACTTGGACTTCCCTCAGACTCCTGAAATTCAACATGTCGAACAGTACACATCTTCACCACACACTTGTCCACCATCTGTACTCTCTCCTATGTGCTCTGCCTTGCACTGACATTATCATACTCCCTGTTACCCAGACCAGAAAGTGGGTCACATCGGTGGTTTCTAAGCCTCCTCACCTTCACCTCCTATACACCTCTTGTGAAGGACCTTTGCACCTGCCACCCCTGCCAGTGCCCTGTTGCAAAAAGGGCATGGTGGTAGCATCTGACCTCCTTTAATTTTATAAGGAAGAGGGAGAATCACCATTAGCAACATCAGCCCAAGGTTGATTCCTATGAAGCAGAGTTCAGATATGCCACCACCTTCTAACTTTTTTTGCCAACTCAGATACCAACCATCTCTCCCACAGTACTCTCTACTTCTCTGCTAGGTTCAATAATTCTCTGCAATGGCCACACAAAACTCACAGAGAATAACTTATGATTATGAGATTTATTAGGGAAGTAACAGGTTACAGTTCAGGTTCAGGATCACTCAGGATACAATTCTTCAATCAGGACAGTTTCTTTTCAGCCATGCCTTGGGTACACTTCTCTCTGATCTTGGCCTCTGCCTTGCTTAGGCAAATGTTACAAAGCTCCTTTAGCTCTGGAGATAGGTGCCCAGAGAGACATCCACTCCACCAGCAAGGATCCTAGGGCCACGCTGGTCTCTTGGTTCTGCTGCCTCTGCTACTGCCATCTCTCTGCTGTCTGTCTTATGTCTCAGCACAAGGATGTCAGGTCCAAGGACACATTCCACTCCTGACTCTTCTCACTTGATGGCAGTCAGACACATACACCCCGTACCTCTGGGATAGCTCATTTTAAGCCTAGCTGATGGCAAAACCCTCATGTTAGGGTTCCATACACCTTATTTCCATAGCTGCACCCCCACAAGGGTGCCATGTACCTTATTGACATTATAACAAGCTGTTCAGTACCCTTGGGGGGCCACAAGCACCTCACACTTGTATAGTTCTACCTCATCATATGGTGGGAGTTACAAAGACCATGGCTAGAAGACCCATATTAAGTAATTCTCTGCACCACACCACAAGCCTTTGTCATTTCTCACCTGAGCCATTTTGATGGTCTTCCAACCGATGGGTCCCTAATGTGAGCAAGAGAGTGATATGTTGAAACATCTCCAGATGGAACAGCATACTTTCCCCATGCTGGGGCCAGACACTCCTGCTCTCGTTAGCCCTATTGATAGTGGGTAGATTACTTAACTTCTCTATGCCTCAGTTTTCTTATCTCTAAAATGGAGATAATAACTCTTTATAGAGTTGTTATTAGGGTTAAATAACTTTACACATTTATAGGGCATTTCTAACAGTGTCTGAGACAGAAGACCTAAAATATTATGTATGATGATGATTAATTTTTTCTCACATTACATTTTATTCTATTTACTATTTATCAGCCTTTCATAGTTTTTATGGTAGTTAAGTTGTGTGTCAACTTGGCTGGGCCTGGTTTTGAGTGGCTGGGGAGCTGGATGTAGTTATTTCCCATGATAAGACTGGTAATCAAGTCAATGGCGGAATTTGCCAGGAGAAGCTGAGTAGCTGCCTTAGGGATGTGCTCTGCTTCCAGTATATAAGCAGCAGCTTTGAGAAAGGTCACTGGAGGCTTTGGCATGATTGGACCCTGCATTTGGCTGAGTCTTTACCTCAATGGCCTGCCATGTTGTCTGCCAATCTTGAGACTGTTAATAGCCTTGAATTAGTGGCCTGTGCTGTGCTGCTTGATAATTTTTGAACTGTGCCATTTTACTTGTTGACCTTGGGTTTGTCAGCCTCAACAGCTAGCAGGTGTTTGAGTTAAGAGAAGCCTCCAGTTTCAGTGGGCTGAGAGCGAGAGGCAGAGCTGAAGCCCAAGGTCAAGGGGACTTCACTAGGCCCCTACAGCTGGTGCTTTAACTCAGACTTCTAGCCTCCTAAACTGTAAGAGAATAAATCCCTGTTTGTTAAAGCTATCCATTTGTGGTATTTTCTGTTAGAGCAGCACTAGAGGACCAGAACAGTTGTTGATAAAGCAAAACCTTTCCTTATGGAAGCAGACTGCCACATCTTTCTCCAGTGGAGCAGCTGGTGAATTCAAACTGCTGACCTTTTGCTTACCAGTTAAATGCTTTAACTATTGTGCTACCAGGGCTTTTTTTTAAAACTCTAAAATATAATATATGCTTGCTTTTCTCCCTACTCTTTTAAAATAATATTTGGAATTTATTAATAAAAAGCAAAACACTGGCATGAGTTAATGGACTGTGATAATTAAGGTAGTGTATCAACTTGGCTGGGCCATGATTCTCAGTGGTCTAGCAGTTATGATGTAGTTATCCCCCATGATGAGATCTAATAATCACCTCCATGATGGGATCTACTGTGAGCAACCAATTAGTTGACGGGGCATTTCCTTCCGGATATGGCCTGCTTCTAGCACAGATGAAAAGCTCTGGGGAAAGGTCTCTGGCTTTTTGCTTGGGATCCTGCATCTGGCTCATCATCATCTGGACTTGAACCAGCAGTCTTATGTGTTGCCTGCCGATTTGGGGATTTTGCAGCCTGTGAACCAACAGCCTGCCCTTTTACCTGCTGATTTTGGATTTGTCAGCCTCTGAAGCCAGCAGCCTGTGGTATTGCCTGCTGACCTTGGGTTCATCAGCCCCTACAGTTGTGAGTTAGAAGTTTCCCCTTGATGTTTGATCCATGGAGTTGGGACTTGTTAGTCTATATACTGTGTGAACCATTTCCTTGAGATCTCTCTCTCTCTCTCCCTTTCTCTCTTTCTCTCTCTTTCTTTTCTCACCACACACACACACACACACACACACATATACACATATACATAAACTTCACTAGTTTTGCTTCTCCAGCCTAAGACATGGACCATACTGGGTACTTATTCATTTTGTTTCATTTTTCCTAATAAGAATGCTTTTGTTTGGTTTTTAATGCACAAGTAAAACCTAATAGAGTCTTTTTCTTGAGTCAGGTGTATTGAAGTATAATTTGCTTAGAAACCAAATTCACCTTTTCTAAATGTACAATTTGAGGAGTTGAGGCCATGGTCATGTAATCATCAGTATAATCAAAATATGGAACAGTTACATCAACCCAAAATGTTCTCTAGTGTCTACCTTTTCACTTTCTCCTCTTCTTTACTCCTCAGGTTGGGGTAATGTAGCCACATGCTGGTGGCCTTCCTGTAGTATGCTGTTTCCTACCATCACTCCTTTGCCCTACTCTTCCCTTGCCAGGTGTGCCCTTCACCCACTCTTCCACTTAGCTGACTCTGCTTCTCCTTCAAGCCTCCACTGCTCCTCTCAGTCTGGGTACCTTTCTTCTCTCAGGCTCCCAGATCACTTCAGTCATCTCTTCATGGTGGCACTACCCATATGGTGTTGCAATGATCTGTTTACATGTGACAGACACTCATTAAGGATGACAGGAACCTATTTCCTAGGGTAGCCTGGGGCTGGCACTGAGGAGATGTGACCTGGACTGTGACATGGTAAGTCTCATGCTACTGCAGGGCTATGGACAGTGGTGGTTTGATGGTAGAAATCTTATTTTCCATGCAGGAGACCCAGGTTCAATTCCTGGCCAATGCACTTCATACACAGCCACCACCTGTCTATCAGTGGAGGCTTGTGTGTTACTATGATGCTGAACAGGTTTCAGCCTAAGACAAACATGGAAGAAGACCTGGATATCTACATCTGGAAATCAGCCAGTGAAAATCCTATGAACCACAATGGTCTGACAGCTACCAATCATGAGGATGGTGCAGTACCGGACAGCATTTTGTTCTGCTGTGCATGGGGTCATCATGAGTTGAGGGCCAATTCTATGGTAGCCACAAACAATTAGAAGGCTGAAACTGGCACATACAGCCTCATTGCAGAAGATGCAGCAGAGCCAGCCACTCTGAACGTATAGGAAGCCCCCTGTTCTGTCCTTGTCCATCTAGTCCTGCTGGTGGTGGTTCTGGTTTTTCCCAGATACAGCTTGGGAGGGGGCAAGCTGAAACACACTGAAGAGGCTGGGCAGGATGCAGGAAGAGGGTCCACAGGCAGCAGCAGGGGCTGTGAGAGACAGGCCATGCTGGAGCCTGGGGCTGACTCACCTGAGAGAGCTCAAAGGTGGGTAAGGATGGCTGGGGTTTCTACAGCATAACTGGGGGTAGCAGTGGGAGGACAAGTGCAGGGAGGGAGAAAGGCAAAGGCCAGACCTTTGCTTAAGTATTGAAATGCAGACAGATGCTTAAGTATTGAAAAGTATGTTGCACTGAGGCCAAATCAAATGTTGAATCTTGGAAGGGAATAGATAGAGAGCCCCTTTTTGTAAACATCCCTCACTCCTAGGGACTTTGTAATCCTACAATTCAATTAACAATATTTATGGATCATATATTTACTGACCCTTTTCTCTGCACAGGTACTGGGGTCACGTTGTATATAATACACACCATTGTGGCCACTTCTGTATCCCTTGGTACTTATTGTTCTTCCAAGGCTTCTTGCTACAAGCAGCTGCTTCTCTCTGCTGGAAGGCTGTCTCTCCTTGTTGGAGCCTGCAGGGGGTGGGTAGACAGCTTTTAGCCCCCTACACCACCAAAGAAGAAGCCCTCAACCAATGGGGACTGGGCATGGGTGAATAAATGACCCCATTTCTTTACCCCTTAGGTGGGCCAGCTCTGGGATGTGTTCTATGTGGTTTCCGAGCAGTTGCCAGCAGTTCTGAGCTTCAATTGCCCACAGCCGTAACTTGCTTGATACACTTTTTATTGGCTCCTTCTCATCCCTGTCTCACTTCTCCACTTTTCTATGTGTTTACTGTGATCACCCCTGAGTGAACTACTTCATCCAAATCCACCTTTCTGGATCTGCTTCTGAGGAAACCTGGCAAGGCTCTTCAGCGCTCTGGCTATCACGCTACGCTGCTTGCCCAGTCTGGTAGTATATACCTTGCACTTGACAAACACCAATGAAAGAAGGAAGGAAGGAATAGATTCCTTCCTGACACCCACAGTAGAGAGTGATTGGGATTCCACAGCTGTAAATCTTTAAGGTAGTTTGCCTCATCTTCCTTCCTCCAAGCAGCTGGTAGGTTTGAACTGCTGACTTTCTGCTTAGCAGCCAGATGTCTTAACCACTATGCCACCAGAGCTCCTTGTAGAGAAGTTAAATGGTTTGTTGTTTGTTGCCTTCGAGTTGAGTCCAACTCATGGCAAGTTCATGTGTGTACAGTAGAACTGTTCCATAGGGCTTTCAAAGATGTGAAAACTTTCAGAAGTAGATCACCAAGCCTGTCTTCAGAGCCTCTGGGTGGGTTCAACCAGCTAATCTTTTGGCAAGTAGTTGAGTGCTTAACCATTTGTCCCACCCAGGGTTGGGCAATCTACATCCGGAGTGATAGGGCCTCAGAAACCCAACGAGATGTTGCTATGAGTCAGATCTAGCTCAATGGCAGTGTGTTTGGTTTTGGTTTGAGGGACTCTGGCAGGAGCTCTGGTGGCATAGTCCCTAAGGCATTTGACTGCTGACCAGAAGGCTGGCGGTTCAAACCTACCACCCGCTCCTTGGAAGGAAGGTTGGGCAATCTACTTCCATAGTGATACTGCCTCAGAAACCCAAGGAGGGGTCACTAGGAGTTGGATTCAACTTGATGGCAGGGACTCTGGCATACCTATTGTCAATTTTAGTGGGTGGCAATTACCAGCCAGAAGCTAGGATTCTTGATTTCTATTTCCAGCCAGACTCACCACTAAGAAGCTAATCCAGGTTAATTCCCATTGATTAATCATTAATGTGCTAATGAACCACTGAGATTAAAAATGGGAATGAAAAGTTTAATTTTAGTCCAGCCCCCTCTTTATTTTTTCAGTTTATATATTCCACATCTTCCTTAAAACAACAAATACAACACCAGTGACAAATGCAGGATGTGGCCAATGTCCAAGAAAGAGATGTTAGACACTGAATTCTGCAACCACAGGGGTCCAGGGAAACGGTATATGCACAATTAGGCTGCTGCAACTTTTTTGGCCTCTCAGAAATCTTAATTTCAAAGAAGCTGGCTTTGGTTCAAGTTCAAAGGCTTAGCTTTAAAAGACACTAATATAATGGCTAAAAACAGACCTAAAATCATTTTAATTGAAAGACTTATTTGGTTATGAAGAGAGTGTGGTCAAATAGCAGGTGAAATGCCATATAACGAAGTTCCATGTCCTCAGTTTTCTGGTAAATAGGTGCCTTTTCTTAGGTCAGAACCTGCCACCCTCTCTGTTGCATGGGGTGAAACGAGTAGGGTGGAGTGTAACTTTTCACTCTGCAGGCTGTGGTATGGACAAGTATCTCAAACAGCCTGTGACTCAGTTACATCCCTCTTAATAGAGGGTGCCTCTCTCCATCTTCTGTTCACCTTCTGACCCTCCTATCCTAATTTCTCCAAATATTCCAGCAAACTCTGGTATTGACTGCAATCTCTTTGAAGAAAGGGATTTGAGCTCTGCTTTCCCAGGGCTGACCTCCAGAAGAGCTCGGCCTCACACTTGGGGACTGCAGAGTGCGCTCCTTCAGGGAAGGCAACTGGTTGCTTTAACTCGATTCCGATTCACAGTGACACTACAGAACCGGATAGAAGTTAGCTAGGTTTTAAAAAAGCATTTGACTCTGCTATTTGCGGGTTGCGCAACTCTACTCACGGCGACATTCCCTGCTACCTTAACATGGGGGTGGGGGGGGGTCTGGGGCGCATACCCGAGGCTGTGGGGATTCGAACTTGATATCCACCAGAATCATGGAGCTACCACTTTGATCAGATCTGCGCGGGCGAGGCACGCCGCGGAACTGGGGTGGGCGGGGCAGGCCAGCTAAACTCCCACCCAGGAGTGGGCGGAGCGGCCCGACCAGGCCCCGCCTCCGCGCAGTGCCGAGCGCTGCGGCGCGCGGCCCCGCCCCTCCCGTCCCCGCCCCCCACGGCTCCCCGTAGCTCCTCCCCTCTCCCATTGGCCAAGGCAGAGACCCTCCTCTCCGCCCAATGGCAGGGGCCGTGGCCCGGCCGCCCGCGCTCTGACTGGCGGGTGCCCAGCGGAGTGGCGGGGCGCGGGCCAATAGGGAGAGGCGGACCGATGAATGGCTGGGCCCGGGTGGGGAAGGCAGGAGGAGGCGATCCCGGTGGAGGGGGCCGTTCGGCAGCTCCGAGACAGAAAGTGCCACGACTCCACACGCGCGCACGCAGCCAGCGAGCGGCCGAAGCGGACGACGGACGGGGCAGGCGGCGTCGGGGTCGTGGCATCTGCAGCTGCTCGGCGGCGGCTTCACGGCGGAAGCTCGGTCAGCTCCTCTCTCCCGGCTCCTAAGCTGAGGCGGCTCCTGCTCTCTAGCTCTCCTTCCCGTGTCCCTAGCTGCAGGTAAGAAACTTGGCCGGGCCCTGCAGCGGCGGCGGCGCGCGGGCAGGCCGTCGGGGGCTGGGACCGGGCCAGCCGCGCTGCTAGTGACACGTCTCCTTGGCGGCCCCTCCCCCGGCAGCGTCGGCTCGCCTGCCGCTGCCGCAGCTACAGCAACCGTGGATCTTAGGGTCTGGTCCTAGGGGCGGGGGCGTGGGCCCGGGCCGAGCACCGTGCAGGGCGGTGGCCGAGCGCGCCCCGCCACTGGACCCACGCCCCTCACCGTCAAGGACCGTGGTGGCCTACGGAACGACGAGGGGAGCCCTTCTTTCTGACCTGGCCGTCGGGCCGGTCGCGCGCTCTGAAGTTGGGCGAAGAAAGTTGGCGGCGGGGCGGGGCGGCGCACAGCTGGCGGAGGAAGGGGTTAAGTTTCGGGAAGCGGTCGGATGACGTTGTGGGGCTGGAGTCCGGCAAGAGGGGGATGGGGGCGGGCGGAAGGCGGTGGAGGCCCGCCGGGGAGGAGGTGAGATTGAATGGGGGGCCAGAGGGTTGATCGCGCTCGGCTGTGGGTTGTGGCTTGGCTGTGCTTCTGGGGTCGCGGCGGCTCCCCGACGAGGCGGGCTGGGGTCGCGGAGCTGCGAGGTAAGTCCTACGGGGATCAAGGATGCGTCCAGGGTCCGGGCGCCGCGGTGGCAACTTCCCGGAGTGCGGGAGGCGGCTCCCTGCTCCCCCTGGCGGCGGGGCCGGCCGCACCGTTTCACAGCGGGGCCTCTCGGAGTCCGTCGCGAGGACGCCGGTGGGGATTCGGGGCACCCCGAGCGCTGCCCGGCCCCGCCCGTGGCTACGATGAATGGGCCGACGATGCCAGGCCCGGGCGGAAGCAGGCACCTCCGGCCAGGGCAGCCAAGAGCGCTGGCACCCAGCCTGGCGCTCTCCCCAGCCCGCCAGGCTCTCCGGGGCTGCGCTTAGGGGAAGGGCCCTTGTGTCCAGTCGGGCATCTCGGACGCTTCAGGGACGCCCTCCCCAAATTATGAATCCTCAACTGTAGCTCTGAATGGCGTAAAGGTTAAGAGAATGGACTCTAAAGTCCTTGCTCCCTGAGAGTGATTTTGGCCAAGTTGTTTCACCCTGGTCTCAGTTTCCCCGTCCAAAAAAAATGGGGTTACTAGTCATTTCCCTTTCGGAGAAAATCTGTGAAGACCCAGCATGTGTAGGAAGTAGTCAACAAGTGTTGGCTGTTAACGTTGGGGTGAAATTTTAGGGCGCAGGGTTTGCAGAAAGTACAGGATTCGAATTTACTCCATATGCCACGTTTACTGACCCCACCAGTCCAAGCGCTTAACCTGTCTGAACCTCACTTTGCTTGTCTATATTCTGGAGATAGTACCACCCACTCACAATAGGGTGGGAGGAAGGAGGCTGTCAGGGAAGTGCTGGGAAAAACCTGGACCTTGTGTAAATAGAAGGTAGTTTGGCAATAACTGTCTTTGAGAGGGAGGTCAGAGGTCAGGAAGCCCCAAGGAAATGAAACTGTGGAGGCTGCCTGGTACCGCCTCAGAGAGAAGGATGGCCTGGTTGCTGGCAGCCTTTCTCTTCACTTTTGGTGGGACTCTTAGGGTAGGGGGCATCTGGGAAGCATTTTCTGGAGTTCAGCCCAATTGGAGCTTCACATCCCAGGCTAGGAATCTCTTCAGAACTGTGGCTGTTGGGTGTCCTTTCCCAAGAAGCCCATGTCTTCTGTCCAGCACTATAGGGAGTGACCAGTGAAGTTTTACACCAGCCCTACACAGTTGGAGAGCAACCTCACAACACCCCTACTTCCCTCCTGTTTCTTTGTTGGCCCTCGTTTGTCTTAACTTCGCATTAATTTAACACCCAGAGACTCTCCATGACCCCACAGCCAGCTGTGTACTGTGGTGATGTCCTCATTCGTTTATGAACTTTGTAAAGGTCAGCCTCACTGTGGCCTGCCAACCTGTTTCCCTTTTAGAAAGAAGCTTCCGGTTCTGAGGTCCTGCAGATACCACTTTTCTCTATTTAAGTAAGAGAGGAAAGATGGAGTACAGAACTCTAGGTTATATCTTCCTTTTATGTGGAACAGCGCAAGCCTGGCTTGTAGGGCACCTGGACCACCTGGAGTAGGAGAAGGCCAAATTGAGGGAGAGTGGTAAGGGATGTTGGAAGCAAGGTGTTCTCTGTGGATAGAGTTAACGGTAATTTTCTCTTTTCATAATTAGGAATTGGCCTCTGAAGATCTCAAGATGTTAGATAGATTAAGAAGTTATATGATGCCATGGCATGTGAATATTTTGGGGGAGTTTTAAATATGCATCATTGAGTCACATTTGACCAATTATGCTCTCTGCCGAATGAGCCCCAATTCAACAGGCCACAATGATTATTTCGTTCCAAACTTGGTTTAAATGGTTGAGTACAGATAATATATAATTGAATTACTGGTTTATTATGTAGCAGGGACACCTCTTCAGAGTGTCAGGACCTTATGTTCTTCTTGTTCTTTTATGCCTGGGAGCTTTAACTAATAGCTGAGTGACACACAGGTAATCAACAGTTCTTTTGAGACACCAGATTTTTCTTTGTTGAACGCTTATTTCAGGAGAGAAAAAAAAAAAATGGTCAGTCAAAATTATGAAGGTAAAGACTGTACTATCCATATTTGAATATCCTAGGCCTGCAGTGGTCAAGGCCTGGCCTGTAACACACAATAAATATTTACTAAATGAGATAGGGAGCTCTACCTGTTAAGATATTCTCCATAGTTACCCAACTCTTGGAGTAAATGAAGCTGGTCCAACATGATTTTTTTTTTGATTTTTTTTTTAATTATTTACTTAGGTGTTGTTGAGAATATGCACAGTAAAACATACACCAGTTTCTACATATACTACTTAGTGACATTGATTACATTCTTTAAGTTATGTACCCATTCTCACCCTTTTTGTCTGAATTGTTCCTCTTTCATTAACATAAATTCACTGCCCACTAAAGTTCCTGTCTAATTTTTGAAGTTATTATCAATTTGATCCCATGTATATAGTTCATAAAATAGCATAATGCTCAAGGCAGACCTTTTTTTTTTTTCCTAGTTAAGCTAAACTGTTGTTTGGTTTTAATAAGACTTCAGGGAATATTTTTGGTTTAAGTTTTAAAGATTATTTCAGGGCAGTCGTTTCTGGGGTTCATCCAACCCTCATGGCTCCAGGATGTCTGGAGTCCGTGAAAATTTGAAATTCTGTTCTGCATTTTTACCCTTTTGATCAGAATTCTTTATAGAATCTTGGATCAAAATGTTCAAGGATGGTAGCTGGGTACTGTTTAATTCTGGTCTCATGGCAAAGGAGGCAGTTGTTCCTGCAGGCAATTAGCTACATATTCCATTTCCTCTTCCTCTTCCTGACTCCCCCTCTTCCTTTGTTGCTCCAGGCAAATAGAGACCAATTGTTGTGCCTTGGATGCTGCTTGCAAACTTTTAACACCCCAGGCACTACGCAATGACCTAGGAGGTAGAACATAGGCACTAAATATGCTATGATTCGGGGCAGACTCGACGGCAAATAACAACAACAACAACAAAATATGTTATTAGGCCAGTTAACTGGGATGTCCCATGAAACTATGTCCCTAAACCTTCAAACTAAGGAACCAAATCCCATGAGGTGTTTCGTTGTGCATAAACAGCCTCAGTGGCTACTTGGGTTTTGTTTTGTTTTTATTATTGTTGTAAAGTATATCTGTCACACGGTTTTTGCCAGTTCATCTTTTTACAGTAGTGTAACTTCTTGACAGCAATTACAATAATGGGCTGTGCAGCCCTTTCCTTAATCAGTGCGATATTTCTATCACCGTCAACTCTCCGTCCCCCTTTCTCTCACCCCTGTTTACCACTAATAAACTTTGTTCTCTATATATTTACGTTTTCTTGTCTTTTTGTATAAATAGAGTCATAACATATTTGTCCTTTTGTGATTGAGTTATTTAACTCAGCATAATATTTTCCAGCTATATCCATATTGTAGCATGTGTCAAGACTTCATTTTTCCTGCTGCCTAGTAGTATTCCATTGTGTGTATATACCATGTTTTGTTTATCCATTCATTTGTTGATGGGCATCTAGGTTGTTTCCACCTTTTGGCTATTGTCAATAGTGCTGCAATGAACACTGATGTACAAGTCTCTGTTTGAGTTTCTGCTTTTGTGTCTTTTGGTGGAATTGCTGAGTCATACAGTAGTTCTGTTTTTAGTTTTTTGAGGACCCGCCACACTGTTTTCCACCAGGCTGTACCATTTTGCATTCTCACCAGGTAAGGATTCCAGTTTCCCCACACCTTGCCAACATTTGTTACTTCCTTTTTGTTGTTGTTCTTGTTTGTTTGTTTGTTTTATCTTAGCCATCCTAGCAGGAGCCAACTTGATTTTTAAAGTTTACTGTTTAGAATCTGATTCCATTATTTTGATGTATAGGCATTTAGGCCTTTCAACAGTCCCATGCTGTAGGATTGGAATGGTTGTTCCTATTCAGTGGATGAGAATGTCAAGGCCAGGCAGGTTAGGCAGTTGTCAGGCCAGCTGCCAGGAGATGTGGGCAGGGCGACTCTTCCTGGAACAGTAATTACCTGAGGCAGGACACGGAACTAGGAGATAGAGATATGGAACTTCAGTAAAAGAAGGGTAGGGAACAAGTTGAAAAAGTGGCAGTGAAAGAAGGCACCTTTAATTTTATTTCTTTGTCAACTGCCTACTGTGTGCTAGGTCTTAGGACACTGTAACTATAAGCAAGTAAGAACCTAGTTCTTGCTCAAAGAAGCTACAGCCTAGAACTGTGCTGTCCAACATTTAGCCACTAGCCATATGTGGCTATTAAAATTTAAACTTTAAACAATTAAATTGAAAATTTAGTTTTTTAGTCCATTGTTGTTGTTATGTGCCATTGAGTTGAACCCGACTCATAGTGATGACCCCCCTTGGGTTTCCGAAGCGGTATCACTACATAAGTAGATTGCCCAACCTTCCTTCTGAGGAGAGGTTTGGTGGTTCAAACCCACCAGCCTGCTGATTAGCAGTCAAGTGCCTTAGGCACTACGCTACCAGAGCTCCTATTAGTCCGTTAGCCAACATTGTTACTGCTTAATATCCATATATTGGTCAATGCAGATTTAGATCACTTCTTTCATCACAGAAAGTTCTTTTAGACAGCTACTCCTCGGAAGGAAGGTTGGGCAATCCTACTTCTGTAGTGATACTGCCTCGGAAACCCAAGGAGGGGTCGCTATGAGTCGGGGCCGACTCGACGGCACACAACAACAACAACAACAACAGTCTAGAGGTAGCTTGTGTTCCCTAAACACTGAAGTCTCTGTTCTTCTTGATTGATTACATATATTATGTTGAACTGTATGAAATTGCCCACATATTCAGTAGGTCAGAAATGGTTGACTAGTTCATATGGTTCAACAAGGTCAAGGTATTACTTTTAGAAAGCATTATTCCATGTGTGTAGTGTAAATTGCATACCAAGGGAAGATAAGGGAGTAGGAGTGTAGCACAAACTGTAGCCCTGCCTTGCAGAGATTTTTACCTAATGCTGACATCATTAAAATGCTCAAATGTAACAAACATGGGAAATAAATAGTATTAAGTAGAAAGCATATGGCTTATAGAGAAAGTAAATGTTTAATTCTAAGTGAAAGAGCCTAGGCAAGGAGGGCCACTTAGCATTATGGAAAATTAACTCAGAGCCTTCCTTGGAGACTGTTGCCTTAGGCAGGTAAATTCTGAGTGAGTCTCCTGAAACAGGCAGCCAGACTCCCAAGTCTAAAAACTAGACATTTCTACTGAGTTTCTTTTAAGACTAAGTAATACACATCTTCCCCTGTCTTAACAATGGGAAGCAAGTTTAATTTATTAGATTCTTTTGGCAAGATTAGAATACCTGTCCAGCCCCAAACCTTACACATTCTAATATGCTGGAGTTTTCATACTGGGATGGCATAAATTGTTTCTGGAGCCGGTGGCTATTTGCAAGGCTCCATTGTACTACAAGACAGAGCTCTAGTGGGTTAAGGCATTTGGCTGCTATCCAAAAGGTCAGCAGTTTGAACCTAGCCTCTCCATGGGAGAAAGATGAGACAGTCTGCTTCCATAAAAATTTATAGCCTTGGAAACCCTATGGGGCAGTTTTACTCTGTCTCTCTGAGTCTAAATTGACTCAGTGGCAATAAGTTTGGTTTGGTTTGATTATAGTACAAAGGGGCCCTGGTGGCACAGTGGTAAAAGTGCTTAGCTGCTAACTAAAAGGTCAGCAGTTCGAACCCACCAGACCCTTATGAGAGAAAGATGTAACAGTCTGTTTCTGTAAAACAGTTCTCTAAAACTGCCCTACGGGGCAGTTCTGTTCTGTCCTACAGGGTCACTATAAGTCACATTCAACTTGAGAGCAGTGGGTTTGGTTTTGTTTTGGTTATACTACATGTGACTTTGAAAGGATCCATTTGATAGTATTTGGGAAGCATTTTTGAATTCTTGGCTGTACCAGTGGACTCATTTTAGTACTATGTATAAGACAGCATAAAACCAAATTAACTTTTAAAAAGAACTTCTAATAATAGACAGCTGAGAATCTGTCATTGGTCAGAGAGTAGGCCTACTGAGGATGTGCTAGAAGATATCAGGTAGTACAGTGAAAATGGATATTATCTGCTGACTTGAAAGTTGGAATACAAGATCATCTTAAACCCAAACCTTTAATTCTATACCTCTGCACCAGCAAGGTGTGACTGAACAAGGTCTGTTTCAGGCTGCCTCAAGACTGGTTTCAACCTGGTACCTCGCATGGACTGAACTTGGCCTACACCTGTGTTTTGTTTGGCCAGCCCCTATTAAATAACTGAAATACTATTTAGAAAAGGAGATTTTGTTTTTTCATTAAAATCCAGATTTGGGGATCTCTTGGGAAAAGTAAGAGTTTTCTGGCCACACCAAGTCTACTTTCTTGTGTGGCAGTCACTGATTATGGACTCGCTTTCTGGGCAGAGCATGTGCTGTCTCGGTTACCAACATCTGACCCTAACATATGTTTCCTGTTTGGATATTGGCAATCCTTGGAGGGCACTGTCCACTCCAGCATCAGAGACCAGGAGAGGCTGGAAAGCACCCCCAGCAGGGTGGGGTGTGGCCACCTGAGCTGCTCAAGATTCCTAACTACCTAGAACATGACTGGCACACAGTAAATGTCCATCTTTGCTGAGCTAATGGAGAGGTGATTTTCTAGTGCATGTGTCCTGTGCCCATCTTATTATTTAGTCTGAAATAGTCTGGATTCCTAGAACATCAAATATAAATACAAAAACATATTCCAGAGCCAAATGTGAGTGATTTTTGGATTACCTCCAACTTGGCTCCAGCTGAGAAATTGATGGTAACAAGTGTAGAAGGTGCTGTCAAGGCTTACCATCCAGTGCTGCTGGGACCTGGGGTTGGGTGTTTGCTGTCCCCCAGGTGGGCATCCTCCATCTCCAGGCTGGTTACATGTATCTTCCATGTGCCCCACAGCACCTTGTTGGGACTGGGCCCTTCCCAGGTGTTCTCACAGTTCTCTGGAACCGGTAGCAAACATTCTTTCTTTCTTGGTACAGCTGATAAGCATTTCGTGGGGCTGGCAGAGTAAGTGAGCATATTGGTGACGAAACACACACCAGGAAACAAAGCGTTATTTTTGGTCTGAACAATGTGCTGCCTTGCTCTGAAAAGAGGTGGATTTTATGTTTAGTGAGCAAAAAGTATTCCTTTAGTGGTAGGAGGGAGAATTCTTTTCTTTAGTTGGCATTGCAGTCTCTCATCTCTTGGTTGGACTTTGTCAAACTAAGGAGTAAGAGGAATTGATAAAGTTAAACCATGGCAGTTTTCTTTTTCTGGGAAGAATTTTGCATGAAAGCCTGATGAGGTGGAAAAAAATAGTTGAGGCAGGTAGTCTGATAGTAAGAGCTAATTCCAGGCCTAGCCCCACCCTTCTTTTCTTATCGCTTCTTAGTTTTGCTTTTAGGCAGAGAAAAGGAAAGTAGATCCATATCCCACTTTTTCCTAATGGGTCTGTGGCCCACTCATCCCACATGGGAATGTAGAAGACACTTGTGCTGGCTGGCCCAAGCCCATGTGTTATATTTTTCTGGAACTTCTTGTTCAGTAGTTAAAATTGACAATGCAACCTCAAAAACAATTTGTATTTCAAATTAAGACTGATACGGAATTGGAATTAGATGCAACGTTATTTCTGTTGAATACATTTTTACTTCCCTGATAGCTTTAGATATTTGTAGTTGTTAGAAAGAAAGAACATAATTTTCAGAATTTAATAGTAATCACAGTGATTGAGGGAAAGAGTAAATTCAATGACAAAGAATAATGAATTCTTGAAAAACTTAATGAAAAGTCTCATTAGTGATATGTCAGGCCATTGATAAGGCCAACTTTAGCTGCTGAACTTTGAAGCCCAGCCACTCTTTTCTGCTTTAAGTCACTTTTCTCTGAAGTTGGAAGAACCTGCACCTTACTCTGTGCATTGTGAAGTTTTAAAAGCGTGTGAGAATAGTGCATTTGATGTGGTCATGTGGCAGAACAAAGTCTGTTAAGTTACAGCCCTGGTCAGAAAGCTGCCTACCTGCCTTGACCTAGAAAACTAAAAACCCACTGCCATCTAGTAAATTCCAACTCACAGTGACCCTATAGGATAGTTTATAATAACTGCCCTATACAGTTTCCAGAAGGCTGGTGGTTCAAACCCACCAGACACTGCTCGGAAGGAAGATGGGCAATCTACTTCCGTAGTGATAATGCCTCAGAAACCCAAGGAGGGATTGCTATGAGTCAGGGCCGACTCGACGGCACATAACAACACAACATAGGGTTTCCAAGGCTGTAAATCTCCATGGAAGCAAACTGCCTTCTCCTTCCGCTGTTGGATTCAAGCCGCAGACCTTTTGGTTAGCAGCTGAATGCCTTAACCACTGCACCACAGAGCTCCTTCACCTTGACCTAAGTCTCAGCTGTTTCCACTTGCTGGCTCGAGCAATAATGTGCGGGCCTAGATGGTGGCAGGAGTAACAGTGTCGTGTAGCAGAGATTCTTCAGGCATTAAGGGGTTTCTCCTTTGAGATCCATGTGATACGTTTTCCTACCAAAGATGACATATGTGTATTTAACTCTTTACTGAAGTAAATATATTTACAGAGAAGTGCACTGTCATGAGTCTACAGCTTAATACATTTCTACAAACTAACACAGTTGTTTAACCAGCAGACCAAGAAAGAGAGTATTCCCGTCCCTTTCCCCCCAGAACCTCATCTTTGTCCCCTCTCTGTTGCTGTCCATCCACAAGGGTAACTTGTCTTCTGATTTCTAACATGAAGTGTTAGTTCTGCCTACCTTTTAATTTTATGTAAATAAATCATATGATATATACTCTTCTATGTCTTTCGCTCAACATTCATCTGTATTATTGGGGTAGTTGTAGTTCATTCATCCTCATTGTTAATAGAGTATTCCCATGTGTCAATGTATCACAGTTTATCCATTTTACTATAATTGGGTACTTAGATAACTTCTAATTTGTAGTTATTATAAATAATAATATTGTTAACAGTCTTGTCTCTGTCTCTTGGTAAACACTTGCACATTTCTATTGAGTCTATGCCAAATGGTGGAATTGAAGGGCCACAAGAAGGTATATGCGCAGCTTTAGAAGAGAGTATCAGACTCTTTTCCCAAAGAGCTTGTACTAATTTATACTCTCCCTAACAGTATATGAGAACTTGGGGTCTGTAACAAAATGACTGACTTTAAGAAGAAACTAGAATGAAGCTTGAGTTACCATTGACAATAAGAAATAACTCATTGTGCTGAGGTCTTCTTTGTCATGAGATGGGAGTGCTTCACCTAAGGAGTTCATGAGTTAAGATGGGTCTTGCAAAGGACTTGTAAAAGAGAAAGCAGGGTAAGACTTGATTGGTGATGAATAGATGTGGGCTCTTAGCCACACATGCTAGTGGAAAGTAGCTCCTCACAGAAGGTAATCTGAGGCAGGAGGTCAGCAGAGCTTTGATCTCAAGATTGAGCTCTTCTTCAGACTCCTTCCCCTTAAGAAGTGTCAGCAAGCAGATTTCTTAATAATCAAAGGAATCTGAAGTCAGACCTTCTTCAACCCTGGCCCACATCTAATCTGAAGATCTACCCACCTCCTGGACTCCTTGCCTAGTGCAGAGCCTGGGTGCTGGGTGGTGTGTGACAATCTATAGTTAGGAATAACTAAACACAAAAGATACAAGGCACTGGGAATGAGGACCAGCAGAAACAGACTTGGTTTTAATATCGTTAACAGCACAGATTATAAAACAATTATTACTGGGTGGTGTAGTGCCTAAGGCATTTGACTGCTAACCAGAAGGCTGGTGGTTCAAACCCACCAGCCATTCCTTGGAAGGAAGATTGGGCAATCTACTTTCGTAGAGATATCGCCTCAGAAACCTAAGGAAGGGTCGCTGTGAGTCGGATCTGACTCGACGGTGGTGCATTGCAGGTTTTGTTTTGTTATGTTTAAAGTAACCTAGCAAGTTTGAAAAAGGAACTGGGTATAACTTCTAGATATGAAAAGTATAAACCCAGCAGTTAAGTTTACCAGCAGACCAGCAGATTAGACACAACTGAAGAGAATTTGTGAACTGGAAAACAAAGCAAGAGAAACATACAGAAATCATCTTAGAGAACAAAGTGGATGGGTAATTTGTAATAGCAATTAAGATTCAGGGAGGGCAGACTGAGAAGTATATCTGATTGGAGTTCAGGGAATAGGAAGAAGTGATGAGATATAGCTAGTATTTGAAGGGATAATGACTGAGAATTTTCCAGAATGAATGAGACCCCATCCAGGGAGAAAGAAAGAAAAAGAAAAAAGGAAACAACCTAAACAGGATAAATGAAAATAAATCCACATGTGGACAGTATAGTGATACAGCAACCAGAGGAAAAAATCAAGAGTGAGGATGAAGTGAGATGATTTTAAGACAACCAACCAAGACAGTTAATTACTGACAGATCTTTGCTAAAGGAAACTTTCAGGGATGTTCGTTGGGTGAAGAGGTGAGTGATGATGCCAGGTGGAAAGAGTGACATGTGATAAGCAATGTAGAGTTACAAAGGTGGTAGATATTTGGAAAAATCTAAGCAAAAGTAATGTGCAAAGACCTGAAGTTAGAAAACTGAAAAGGAAGAACACACTCAGCATTTCTCTAGCTTTAAGAACTGAAGAAAAAGATGCAAGCCTCAGGTTGCAATATTGAAAGATCCTATGGGAAAAATGTTGAATGATGCAGGAAACATCAAAAGAAGATGGAAGGAATAAACAGTCACTGTACAAAAAAGAATTGGTAGATAATGATCCATTTCAGGAGGTGGCATATGAACCATTGGTATTGAAGGAAGGAAGTCAAAGCTGCACTGAAGGAATTGGTGAAGAACAAGGCTCCAGGAATTGAAGAAATACCCATTGGGATGTTTCAACAAACAGATGCTGCACTGAAGGCACTCATTTGGCTATGCCAAGAGATTTGGAAGACAGCTGCCTGGCCAACTGACTGGGCAGAGACCCATTTTTATACCCATTCCAAAGAAAGGTGATCCCACAGAATGTGTAAATTATTGAACAATGAGGTTAGGCTGGGTTCTGTAGCGAAGCAAAACAAGTAAAGCTTATATATGCGTATAGAGAAAGAGAAATTTATCTTAGGAAAATGGCTCACACACTTAAAGAAGCTGGCAAGTCCCAAGTTCTTAGATCAAACATCAGGCTGGAGGCTTTTCCCAACTCATGTAGCTGCAGGGGCTGACGGGCTCAAGGTTTGCAGGCAGTATCCTGGCTATTAACTCCAATGAATTGACAAATCCAAGATCTCCAGGCCAGATGATAGGTTGTTCACTCACAGACAGTTGTAGGCAGCACAACAGGATCTCGATCCACACAAGAGTGTCTCTTTTCCCAGGATGTCCATAAATATATTGGAAGCAGCCTACACCCCTAGGGAAACTCCCTTTCAGGGGATTGACTGCTCAAGACATATACATCTAGTTCTGGCAAGATGGCGGACTAGGCAGAAGGACTGCACAGACCCTCTTCAACAAAGAAAAGGGAAACCAATTAACACAGACACAGAAGATAATCCTGGACCCCTGAGCCTTGAAGGGAAGGATGTAGAAGTGGACTAAACCCCAACTAGCAGAAGAATTTGCGTGAAAATACCAAAAAAGGAGACAGACAGAGCTGTGGTCTGCCAGCAATCCTAA
>NW_006922087.1:1486334-1501404 GCF_000298275.1 Orycteropus afer afer | reverse complement strand
CAGTTGCAGCAGTATATTGACAGAGAACTTCCAGAAATGCAAGCTGGATTCAGAAGAGGACATGGAACGAGGGATAGTATCACGTCAGAGGGATCTTAGCTGAAAGCACGGAATTCCAGAAAGATGTTTACCTGTGTTTTATTGACTATGCGAAAGCATTTGATTGTGTGGCTCATAACAGATTACAGATAACATTGAGAAGAATGGGAATTCCAAAACACTTAATTGTGCTCATGAGGAACCTGTACGTAAAGTAGGCTGGCATTCAAACAGAACAAGGGAATACTACATGATTTAAAATCAGGAAGGGAGTGTGTCAGAGTTGTATCCTTTCACCATACTTACTCAATCTGTATGCTGAGCAAATAATCTAAGAAGCTGGTTTATATGAAGAAGCATGGCATCAGGATTGGAGGAAAACTCATTAACAACCTGTGATATGCAGACGATACAGCTTTGCTTGCTGAAAGTGAAGATGACTTGGAGCACTTACTGATGAAGATTAAAGACTACGGTCTGCAGTATGGATTACGTCTCAACATAAAGAAAATGAAAATCCTCACAACTGGACCGGTAAGCAACATTATGATAAATGGAGAGAAGATTGATGTCGAAGATTTCATATTATTTGGTTCCATGGTCAACACCAGTGGAAGCAGTAGTCAAGAAATCAGATGATGTATTGCACTGGGCAGATCTACACAAGACCTCTTTAATGTGCTGAAGAGCAAAGATGTCTTTTTGAAGACTAAGGTGTGTCTAACCCAAGCCATGGTATTGTCAGTTGCTTCATATGCATGTGAAAGCTGGACAATGAGTAAGGAAGACCAAAGCAAAGTTGATGCTTTTGAGTTATGGTGTTGGCAAAGAATATTGAAAGTACCGTGGACTGCTGGAACAATGAACAAATCTGTCCTGGAATAAGTGCAGCGGGAATGCTCCTAGGAAGTGAGATGGCCAGACTTTGTCTCATTGACTTTGGTCATGTCAGAATGGACGATTCCTTGAAGAAGGATATCATACTTGGTAAAGTGGAGGGTCGGCAAAAAAGGGGAAGACCATCAACGATATGGATTGACATAGTGGCTGTAATGATGGGCTCAGGTATAAGAAAGATTGTGAAGCTGGCCCAGGACCAGGCAGTGTGTCATTCTGTTGTACATAGGGTCGCTATGAGTCAGAACCAACTCGATGGCACCTAACAATGCCACCAACAAAAGAAGTGTAAAAGAATAATAATAATAATATTTCAGGAGACTAAAAAAGGATAGAATTAAATACATGTGAAAACAACTACATCTGAGTTAGGATGATGAAATTAGTGGAGGAGGGTAAAATCTTTTCTTTAACTTTTAACTTTGTAAACTCTGCATGTAATGTTTTTTTAAAGGTAATTTCTAAAGAATAAAAACAGTGTGACTTCCCTAATAATCCAAACTAAATCCAATGCCTTTGAGTCAATACAACTTTTAGTGACTTTATAGCATAGAATAGAACTGTTCCATAGGGTTTCCAAAGCACTAATCTTTATGGAAGCAGAGTGCCACATCTTTCTTCCTGCAAAGCAGCTGGTGGGTTTGAACCAACAACTTTTTGGTTAGCAACCAAACACTTTAACTATTGTGCCACCCTGTTCCTCCCTAATAGTAGACAGGGAAACATTGGAATGATTTAAAAACAATCCGAAAAGAGGTTAAGAAAGAAGATCAAAAAAAAAATCCAAGACAGATAGGAAAATGGCACAAAATACGATTTCAGATTTGAACCCAAATATATCAGCATTCATATTAAATATAAATTGAATATACTGGTTAAAACATAAAGGTATCATAACTGGATTTTAAAAATTTGTGTCTGGTGTTTACAAGAGCAGGTTGAAAATGAAAAATTACATATACTAAATACAGTATGTAAAGAAAACTGGCATGGTTATATTAACATTCTGTAATATAGACTTTGTGGCAAAAAAAAAGGCATTGTATAGCGAGAAGGCTCACTTCAGAATAATAAAAGTTCAATTCAGCTGGAAAATATGACAATTTTAATTTTCTATTAATATGTTGTTTATTATTATGTGCTATTAAGTCAGTCCTGACTCACAGCAACTGTATATATGACAGTAGAACTGCGCCATCTTTCTTCACAGAGTGGCTGGTGGGTGGAAGGGGGTCTCAAAAAAATTGACAACTATGATAAATAGTCCAATCTATAATTACAGTAGAATTTTAACATATCTCTCTCAGTAACTGACAGCTAAGCAGATAAAAATCAATAAGGATTACAACTTTTGAACAAAACAATTAAAAATGTGGTCTACATGTGACCATGTGTAAATAAAACACTTCAGCCCACCAATAAATAAATGTTCTTT
This sequence comes from Orycteropus afer afer, assembly GCF_000298275.1. Taxonomy (NCBI): domain Eukaryota; kingdom Metazoa; phylum Chordata; class Mammalia; order Tubulidentata; family Orycteropodidae; genus Orycteropus; species Orycteropus afer. The sequence continues at coordinate 1,499,033 of NW_006922087.1, read as the reverse complement.
TCAAGCACTTAGGGAAATTTTTCAAAGATTGGCCATATCCTAGGCCTTAGTTTCAACAAATATTAAGCAATTGAAATAACATAGAGCAAGTTGTCTGACCACATTTAATTAAACTAGAAGTATGATAAAAAGATAAGTAGAAAATCTTGTATTTGGAAATACAAAAAATAATGGAAAATAATGGCAACAATTTTATAAATTCTGACAACATAAATACATTTCTCCAAAGAAAGAGAGAATGATGAAATAATCTCCACTAATTTTGATGCCAACCAGCCTTGTTAGGAAATCTGACAAGGATCATGGGAGAAAAGAAAATCATTGCTCTCATACCGGAAAATATAAACCAAACTAGCGTTATAAAAAAGTGGCTAAATTGTATTTATTATAGGAATGCAAACTTGGTTTAACATTAAAAGATAAATTTATTTTCATCTTACATGCTAACAAATTACAGAAGGCTAATGTGATTGATTAGGAGCTCTGGTAGCATAGTGCCTAAGGCATTTGACTGCTAACCAGAAGGCTGACGTTTTAAACCCACCCGCCATTCCTCGGAAGGAAGGTTGAGCAGTCTACTTCTGTAGTGATACCGCCTCGGAAACCCAAGGAGGGGTCGCTATGAGTCAGGTTTGACTCAGTGACACATAACAACAACGTGATTGATTACATTAATTACAGAAAAAGTATTGGCGAAAACTCAATGTCTGTTCACGCAGACTAGGGATAAAAGCACCACTCGTCTGTCAGTTTGCCCTAGGGCAGTGGCTTACATGTTACTGTGATGTTGGAAGCTATACCACTGGTGTTTCATATATCAGCAGGGTCAGTCATGGTAGACAGGTTTCAGCAGAGCTTCCAGACTAAGACTAGAAAGAACAATGTTGTGTTCTACATCTGAATAAAATTGAGCACTGAAAACCTTATGAATAGCAGTGGAATATTGTCTGATATAGTGGCAGAAGATGAGCCCTCAGGGTGGAAGGCACTCCAGGTAGGACTGGGAAAGAGCTTCCTCCTGAAAGTAGAGCCCACCTTAATGACATGGATGGAGTAAAGCTTTCAGGCCCTTCATTTGCTGATGTGGCACAACTCAGAATGAGAGGAACCAGCTGGAAATACACATTAATAATCAGAACATGAAATGTACAAAGTATAAATCTAGGAAAATTGGAACTTGGAAAAAATGAAATGAAATACATAAAGAGTGATATATTAGGAATTGGTGGTCTAAAGCGGACTGGTATTGGCTATTTTGAATTGGACAATCACGTTATCTGTTATGTTGGGAATGACAAAATGAAGAGGAATGGCATCACATTTGTCATCAAAAAGCACGTTTCAAGATACCACTTGTGATCAGTACTCTTCTATGGAATCTTTGTTCAAATTGTTCGGTAATGGTAGTTGTGCACTATCCAGTTCTGGTATCCTAGCAAAGGAGGCAATTGTTCATAGAGGCACTTAGCTACACATTCTGTATCTTCCTCCTATTTCTTATTCTCCTTCCTCTGTTGCTCCAGGCGAGTAGAGACCAATTGTTATGCCTTGGATGGCTGCTCTATTGAAAACATCTTGAAGCTTTCTCTTTGAGATTGGGAAAGCAGGACACCCTGCTGTCATTCCTTCTCTTCAGCACTGTGTTGGAGGTCCTACCCTGTGCCAAAAAGCAAGAAAAATGAAACAGATACGAAGAGTGGAGAAAAAGGAACAAAACTGTCACTCATATGTGATACGATTATATATGTAGAAAATTCAGAACCATCTACAGATGTGTTACTAGAATTATTACACATTTGGCAAGGTTTCTGGAAAAAAATCGCCCTACAGAACTTAAAAGATAATAGCACAAAAATTATGAGAGACCAAGAAATAACTCCAAAAATGTGTACAACTCTAAGGCATGTATTAGTTTCCTTTATCAGAGCTACCTTTGTTTTTCTCTTTAGAGTTTGTCCTTATAGGGCAGCCATGTAATCTAGTCAGTACTATCCTGGTGTGGTAGTTAGGAACCCATTTATTCAGTAAACACTCAATGAGTACTTGTTATTGTGCTAAGGTTTGATTGGACACAGTGCTGAAGGATTCTCTTCTGTGCTGACATGTCTTAATTGTTCATATCCTGATTTTGAGAAGTCGAGATTCTTGATTCCTACCTTCTAGACATCTTGTCTTCTTTAATAAGGTAAAGACTATAGGCTTCTTGTAAGCTCTCAGATTATGTAGGTCTACTTAACTGTCTTGTTTTCCAAAGACATTTATTTTGGAGAAACACAAAAACATGTCAGTTCTTTACTTTTTTTCCCTCAGGCATAGAAATTGAATCTGAAGTGCCTGTTGAATAAGCAAAGGCTTATAATAGAATACATTTTATTTTTAGGATCTCAGTCTTTTGAAATGAGTAGCGTTGTTTCTTTAAAGTGGCAAGTCACTATATTTCTATTATCTTATAACATGAAATCACTACACCTTTTCTTTGTTTCTCTGGATAAAATAATCAGAGGTTACATTTAAATGCTAAGATTAGATGATCTAAGAACTGTTTTCTCCCAATGCTTAAAAAATGTTAGATAACATTAATAAACATTTTTTAAAAAGCATAACTGAGTTTACAAGGTAATAAAAAAGATGACCAGAAGGCTAGGGTGTGAGGGGAATGAATGCAAGTAAATTGACCCTGAGTATAGGTGGGATGTTGTCAGCCAAAGTCATCTTTGTCAGCTTTGGACTTATCTAAGATGTAGGGATAAGGAGCCTTAGTGGTACAGTGGTTAAAGTGCTTGGCTCCTAACCAAAGATCTGCAGGAGAAAGAAGTAGCAGTGTGCTTCTGAGAGATTACAACCTTGGAAACCCTGTGGGGCAGCTTCCTGTACGGTTGCTATTAGTCAGAATGGAGCCTCCCCTCACACTCTTCAAACGTGAGCCCTTGAAGGACTACAATTTCAATGAAAGGATAGACCAGAAAAAATATCTGCCCAGTGCCACTGGAAGATGGCATGTGAGAGGTTATCTCTTTTGTACTGAAGCCAGAGAGGAAAAGTCTCTCCTGATAATTGGTAACAGGAGGCCATGCCCATTCTAAAACTTGGATACTGATTTCCCTGAATACTTAGTGGAAGCAAGGATAAAACAGCTCTTTAGAGGCAAATCCACAAGTCAGCTTATACAGGTTATAGAGCTGATTATAGAGCTGGTTAGATTCAGTTGAGGAGAGAATTAGTGAAGTGAAATGTATGTCTGAGGAGTTTTTCCAAATGGTAGCACAAAGAGATTAGTCCAATTAGGAATTCTGCTATGAAAAAATAGGGCTGAGACAGTTTTCAAAGAGCTGATGACAAAAGGTTTTCCAGAAACACTGCTTCTCAAATCCAGAAGGTACAATGAGCCTGAATAAGGTAAATTAAAAATAAATACATAACTAAAAATACTTTGTTGAATACTTAGAACCCCAAAGATGAATATTAGAGGCAGTCAGAGATTTTAAAAGGGTGTTACAAAGAAAAGGAGCCCTGGTGGTACAGAGGCTAAGTGCTTGGTTGCTAACTGAAAGGTTGAAAGTTAGAACCCACCAGCCACTCCATGGGAGAAAACTGTGACTGTCTGCTTGTATAAAGATTTACAGCCTTGGAAGCTCTATGGGACAGTTCTACTCTGTCTAGTAGGGTTGCTATGAGTCAGAATCAATGGCAGTGAATTTTTTTGCCTTTATAAAGGAACAACAGATTGGCTGACAGTGTGTTTCTAAACAGCAGCAACAAAAACTAGGATACAAAAAAACAATAATTTCAAAGCATTGATAGAGTATCTGTCCAGGATGAGGTTTATGCCTTTCTTCCCAGTCACTCTCCTCACTGGAATTCTATACTCAAATCCATCAATGAAGAATGAGAGTGAAATAAAATTTTTTAATGGCTTTAAAGACTGAGAAAGTTTATCAAGGTCAGATCCTTGCTCGAAGAACTAGTCGAGGATGTACATTAAGAAGAAGATTCAGAATGAAGGAATGAGATGCAAGAAGCAGTGATGAGCAAATAAATTGGTGAACAAATTTAAACAAGTAAGCATCACGTTTCTGGAACAAAATAGCAGCTAGTCCAAGGGTGTGGGGTGGTGGGAGAAGGGAGTCGCTCCATGTAGAAATGAGTAGCATATATTTTGATAATGGAGTGCTGGAGTCAAGGTCCTCTGTGGTTCTTCTGTTGGGGAGGTGACTATTGGTAAAATTTAGGTCAAGTGTGTATGTTAGAAATGTAAGTGTAAAACTCACTTTAATCACATATATATATATTAAAAGGTGTTTGTTTTTAGGTGCTGTTGAGTCACTTTTCCCCATGTGACAGAATAGAATAGCCCCATAGAGAGCTTTCTAGTCTGTAATGTTTACGGGAGCAAATCACCAAGTCTTTCTCCCATGGAGTGGCTGGGTGGGTTCAAACTGCCAGGCTTCAGTTACCAGCCAGGTACTTAACCATTGAGCCACCTGGGCTCCTTTTAAAATGGGTTCTCACTATAAGAGGAGTCCCAGTAGTTGCCAACCAAAAGCTTGGAACCCACCAGCTGCTTCACGGGAGAATGTTGTGGCAATCTGCATCCGTAAAGGTTACAGCCTTGGAAGGCAATTCTACTCTGCCTTACACAGAGGCACTATGAGTCAGACTTTGACTCAGCGGCAGTGGGTTTGGAGGGTGGTTGTTTTTTTTCCCCAGTTACTCACTAAAAAAAAGTAGAAATAGAGTGTGTAACTTACAAACCATAGAGGAAAAAGGGTGACTGAATAAAACTTGAATGAGCCAATAGAATGAAGAAAGAAGAGGACTGTAAGCAAAAAAAAAAAAAAAAAAGATGTAAATAGGAAACACAAAATTAAGACTGTATGTGAATCCAGTTATGTAGGAAATCATAATAAATGTAGCTGGACTAACCTTACCAGGTAAAAAGACAAATTGCCACACTATCTTACTTAAAATAAAATCCAGTCATAGACTATTTTTAAGAGCTACATTTAAAATATAAGAACACAAAAAAGTTGAAAGTAAAAAATAGAAAATATTCCAGGCCGGTATTAGTAACCCCAAGGAAAGTTGATGTAATTTTATTAATAATTAGAGAAACTAGACTTTAATGCAAAAAGCATATATTAGGGATAAAGAGGGTCACTACATAATGAGGGGTATGGTGGGACAAATAATTCACTAAGAAGATGTCACAATTTTGATCTTACGCTTACCCAGTGATCTCTAAATAATGCAAAAATTGACTGATGCGAAGGAGAAATTGCTAAGTACACAATCATAGTGGGAGATTTTAGAGCTCTTATTAATAGCTCTTAGAGGAAACAGGCAGAAAATTAGTAATGTTCTATAGATTATTAAGCTAAAACTAAGACTACACATAGAATGCTGTACTATATAGAGAACATGTGTATTTATAAAAATTGATCACCATGTAGTAAAATTCACCAAATATCATAATCTACATCAGTGGTTTCAAACTGTAGGCCTAACTGTTTAGTGGGCCTCAAAGTCAATTTAGATAGTTGCAGAAAAACTTCTTAAAATTTTCTGGTGGCATAGGAAAATGCCAGTATTTTAGACATACTAGACTAAGTTGTTGTTCTGGAAAGTTTTCTTCTGTATATGTATGTGTCCTATATCACATAGAAATTTGTTTTTCTAGATCATGGTTAAAAGTCTGAAAACTTTGATCTTGTTCTCGGAGGACAGTGCAATTAAATTAGGGATGATCAGTGATAGCAATTCAACTCCCTCCATATGGTAGGGAACCTAAAGACACTCCTAGATCATGGGTCAAAAAGAAATTATGTAAGAACTAGAAAATAATTACGACTGAACAGTAGTGAAAATACTGGGTACCACAGCTTATAGAGTGAAGCTACAGCCATACTTAGAGGGAAATTTATTTCCTTAAATATTTGCTGGAAAAGGAAGGACTGAAAATTAATAAATGTCCATTTTAAGAAGTTGAAAGTAAACCATTGGAGGTTGGAGGAAGAAGTAATAAAAATATTGATTGGATCACAAACCCAAAAACTGGTTCTAAAACCATCATTGAAATTCAGTCAGTTGAAAATCAGTCCACTACCCCTTTCCTTCCAAGAAATGATCCTGAAACACCAGGTTCTGATAGTTTTTACAAATTCTTCCAAACCTGCAAAGAACAGATAATCCCAATTTTACACACACTGTTCCACAAAACAGGAAGAAAGGGATGATCCTTAGTTTATTTTATGAGACTAGAATAGCTTTAGTACCAAGACCAGATATGAACAGTCTGAGAATGACCTTTACTTTTCCTCATTTAGGAACATTCACAAATCCAACACAGACACACACAAAAAATGTGAATGAATTAAATCTGGTGATGTATTAAAAAAGAAAAGAACTGGGATCAAGACTCCCCCCCTCCACACACACACACACACACACACACAGAAGGAAGACTGGGCAATCTACTTCTGTAAAGATTTACGGAAGCCCAAAGGGGATCACTGAGTTGGAATTGACTCGATGGCAGTGCATTTGGTTTTGGTTTTGGTGGGATCAAGAAATGATTTTACCATAGAAACCATGTGTGGTGATATTACAATATATATTATTGTAATTCATAGACTAGGAAGAAAGGTCTGGTGATCAACTTCCAAAAATCAACCAATGAAAGCCCTATAGATCACAGCAGTCATGCATGGGATTGCCATGAACCAGGGCCAACTAGGCACATTATCAGATTAAAGGAGAAAATGTCAATTGATAAAACATTTGCTAAGAATCAGTTACCAGTTACTTGGAGTGGAGGGGGGAAGGTGACTAGGAATAGAAAATATTTCCTGAGAAAAGATTTGAGAAATCTAAGAAAAGATTTCTGCCAAAAATCTACACTCAAAATGTCTAATAGTGAAACATGGAAGAATTTCATGAAAATTAAGGAATGAGGCAAGGAAGCTTCTCCCACTAATCTCTGGTCAACAGTGTGTCTGAGTTCTCAACCACCAGCTCTGTAGGCAAGAAAAAGAAATCAGAATGAATGCAGTTTAGAAAGCAAGAAGCAGTACTCTTTTTTTTTTTTTCACAGATAATTTTTGACAAAATCCAAGAGATTACAAACTCCTGGATTTAACAAGAATTTAGTATAATAACTGGATAAATGATACATATACAAAAGTAATTTTGCTTATAAACTTTGTTTATAACTGGAGAATAGAAAAAGTAATTTATAGAAGATCCTGTTTTCTAATGCATTTAAAATTAGTAATAATCTTAACATAAAGATTTTTTTTTAATGGAGAAAGGAAACTATCTGAAGGTTATAATAGAACAATTGAATAAGCAGGGCTATTCTACACCATGCTTAGTGACAAGATACCATATTTTGCAAATGTCAGTTCTCCTGATGTTAATCTATAAATTAGTGTGAGTGAAAATTTGAATAGAATTTATTTGGGTAGATGCACAGGCCAACAATATGTTTATCACAGAGGGCATAGATAAATATAGTAATAGAACAAAGTATAGAGTCCAGAAACTGATAGATACATCTTTTAAATTTGATATTACAGAGATAACTGTAAGTCTTTGGGGGAAAGAATAGACTGGTCAGGAAATGGTGCTGGGTAAATAAACTGATGGGGAAAGTTCTAACGCTATTTTCTGTCATATACAAAAATGCATTCCAGGTGATTAAAAACCTAACTCTGTAGAGCATTGCAGTGTCTCCCACCCCTGCACACTCCTACCGCACAGCCTCTCTGAGTGAATGCAGTGGTACAGTTGGTTAGTGGTGAGACCAGGCCCCTGGCTTGCTGGTGTGTGTGTTTTCACAGAAACTACCACATTCCCATTGCCAAAGTGGACTGAACTGTCTTGATTGGGCCACAAGAGTTAAAAAATGTATTCCATGTCCAAAGAGGATGGTGTTTCCATTTATTTTTGTTCCCTGAGTTCTTAACCCTCTAAGAACACATGAGCAAGCCATTCTCTTGACTCAGAACACTTCACCTCAGAATACTAGGGTTGAACCTGTAAGTGGTCCCTCAAGCTCAGGGAACCTTCTGCGTCCTCCTCTTTGTGGGTCTTCATGTAATTTTTTTTTTTAACACCCTAAGCATACACTATCATAAAGGTAGTAAGTAATAATAAGTAAATTACATGTTTCATACACGTTTCTGGAATTTACATGGAATCATCTTCATGATCAGGCTGTACGAGGTGTAGATAGGCCTACATCTGGCCTAATTTTTTGCCCACTCGGACATGGGGAAAAACCCAAGGGAGATAGTGATGAAGTCGTTTTCTCATGACAGGAATATCAGAAGATCAGCTCTTGAAGGAGTATTGGAGAGGCACACTGGGTTTATCTTTCCTCCATGTAAGGGTCTTGTCTCCTACACGGGGGTTTATGCTTTACTGAGGCTGCTTCTGCAGAGCAGCAGAAGGCTGTTTTTCACTTAGATTTCTTTGCTGTTGGGTGATCTTGTCTTATCCTTAAATGTTAACACTAGAGCTTTTCATTTTCCTGTGAAAGATGTCTTTTAAAAAATTCTAACTCAGGAATTAGTGGTGGCTTTTGTTTGTTTGTTTGTTTTTTAAGCAACTTGCTTTGTAAAACTTGGGAGACAACATTTGTGCTGCCATAAAACATACATTTGTATGCATGGCAGAGGGAAAAATCTTCTCCCAAGTTTGCTTTTCTCCATGATGTGCTCCCAACAGAGAAAATATTTTTATATCACGTATTTGACCAACTTGGCTGAGATTAAAGGCTGGTTTTCTAACCTGGATTTTCTGCCCAAGTTTAAAAGCTGTAAACCGTGAGGGAAAACAGGTCTCTGCAGTCCTCAGATGGATAGGCTGCACACGGTAGGTGGTTGCTCACTCCGTGTGGGTCTCAAGCACATAATTGTCAGGGAGCGTTGGCCAGGATGATCCAGCAGGCCTCTGCCATTAGTCTACCTCTGGAGACAGGGAATGTTCTAAAGGATTTTTGTCATGATTAGAGCTGGGCATAGTAGTTATAATGTAGTCTTTGTACCTGAATGTGTACCCCTTGGCAAAGTTCTAAGAGGTCCTTGAGATGACCTGGAGTTTCCGTTGGTGGATTTCCACAAGGAATGGGAGTTGACCATAGAACATTCTGAGCCTTTTTGTCCCTGCCCTTTCTCTCAAGTTGATCAAGGTACAGATTTTCTTTTTCAATTGCTAGTTTGTGCCTGCGTTCCTGGTAAGGTTAATTTGTAACACCGTCTCTTGATTATCATATGAGGGAGCCCTTGCTATGAATCACAGCTGTCAATACCCATGGCCAGAGGTCCGAATCCATTTGAAAACAAATGCTACCTTGCCTAGGATTACGCAGCCTTTATGAGCTCACTTCAGATTTCATTTGTAGAGGTTATAACCACAATGAAAAACTTGATGTGGTCCTGCTACACCGAGGGTGATAGTCTGAGGGAGAAATAAACATTACAGCTAGAGCTGATAGAGCTGTCAATGTGGAGAGCAAGTGGTGTGTTCTTTTAATGAGTGTATGAAACTCTCTTGTAAGGGTTTTTAGTAGAAAGGGATAGCAAAATTTTGTGTCTGTTTTGTGATGAGGGTGATTTTCTTAGACCATAATGCCTAGGCATTTAAAATTCTTTCCAATACCCTAATGTCAGAGTTTGGATTTCGTTATTATTATTTAGAAATGTCCATTATATTTCTCTCCCTGCACTCTGGTAGCGTAGTGTCTAAGGCACTTGACTACCAACCAGAAGGCTGGCGGTTCAAACCCACCAGCCACTCCTCAGAAAGAAGGTTGGGCAATCTACTTCTGTAGTGATACCGCCTCAGAAACGCAAGGAAGGGTTGCTGTGAGTCAGGTCTGACTCGATGGCACTTAACAACACCACCACTCCAACTGGAAAAGTAATCTCAGTATTTAAGCCACTAACAAGCACAGACCTGACCTACCATAAACAGCATCTCAAGACCTTGGAGAGTAATGCTGGAGAAAACTCATTCTTCTCTCTCTCCTTCAAGCACCCCTTATCTGTCCCTTCCTGCACTTCTCTTTTGTTCACTCGTTCCATCCCCAATTTTTTTTTTTTTTTTTTTTTTTAGGGAGGCTAGGCTCTGCTTTTCACTCTTTTCTATTTTAGGGGACTGGGAATATAATAATAGCATCAAAACTAGTTAACAAAAACTGATTGTATCCAAATAAATAAACAGGCACCTCTTGGTGCTCTCCCTGAAGTTCAGCATAACTTGGGTCGTCAGCCGCAGAGGTGTGGACCCAGCTGTGTATGATCCTTCAGACTTTGATCCACAGGCATTGAGAATGGGGAGATCATCCTCTTGGTTCAGAGTGTGTCACCAGACATGAGGGTCTTTCTCTGCTATGTGATTCCAAATGTGGAATCTGTCATTTGGTGGACTTTCCGAGACTGGTTCTCCTGTTTCCCAGTATGCAGATTGCAGCTTCTAAAACTCCTTATGAGTTATCACTGGCAAAAGGCCATCCTTCCTCACCAAATTCTTCATCACTTTTCAGGATCATTAATGGAAAGGTTTTTATCTGTGTTTATCTGGTGGCATAGTGCCTAAAGCATTTGACTGCTAACCAGAAGGCTGGCAGATCGAACCCATCAGCCACTCCTCAGAAGGAAGGTTGGGCAATCTACTTCCATAGAGATAACACCTCAGAAACCCAAGGAGGGATCGATATGAGTCGGATCTGACTCAACAGCAGTGAGTTTGGTTGTTTGGTTTTATCAGCACTGGGGGAAAGGGAGGCAACAGAGCAGACATGGCACACTGGGTACTTGTCAAAATGCTCATGGCTGAAAACCTGCAGACAGGTTGTTGGTTCACATGGTATTTTTTAAATCAGTCAAGTTCACATTGAATGGGGGCAGAAAAGAGTTCTGGCCTAACATGGAAAATCAAAAGATCCATTGGCATGCTCACGTTTCATCAGCAGTCAGCTATGGCTGAATGACACCTGCTCCTTAATTCAGGTGGGATGTTTCTGCTCCCATCCCCATCACTTCCCATTGTCCTACACCTGGTATGCCCTTTTAGTCATGTGTGGTGGAGAAATCTTGAATTGGGATCCTGATCTCTGAGTCTGCTGGGTATTACACATTCCAGTGAGCATGTTGTGTCCTCTTTACTCTTAACTTTGAGTCCCCCAACATTAATAGGGACTTCCCATATCTTGCATAAAAATTGCTCACTTCTAAAGAAGGACAGGCAATAATGTGTGACATCAGAGATTACCTGTGTTTGTTTCTTCTCTGGATTTATTACTGTGAAGAAAGAGTTAGTGAAACCTTAAGTTTGGTGGTAGGGGTAGGACTGGAAACAGCCCAATGCCCACATTCCCACACAAGATTAATCTCTGTGTATGTGTTTGGCAGGTGTAAGGAAAACAAACCAGGATGGATATTTACGACACTCAAACCTTGGGGGTTGTGGTCTTTGGCGGATTCATGGTTGTCTCTGCTATCGGCATCTTCCTAGTGTCAACCTTCTCCATGAAGGAGACATCATATGAGGAAGCCCTAGCGAATCAGCGCAAAGAAATGGCGAAAACTCACCACCTGAAAGTGGAGAAGAAAAAGAAGGAGAAAACAGTGGAGAAGAAAGGAAAGACCAAGAAAAAGGAAGAGAAACCCAACGGGAAGATACCTGAGCATGAGCCAGCACCCAACATGACCATCCTACTCAAAGAAACAATGCGGGCCTCTCCCGTAGCAGTGGCACCAACCCCAGTCCAGCCCCACGTGGTCATTGCCCCAGTAGCTGCAATACCAGCCATGCCCCAAGAGAAGCTGGCCTCCTGTCCTAAAGACAAAAAGAAGAAGGAGAAAAAAGTGGCAAAGGTGGAACCAGCAGTCAGTCCTATAGTGAATTCCATCCAAGTTCTCACCTCAAAAGCTGCTATCTTGGAAGCTGCTCCCAAGGAGGTGCCTATGGTGGCTGTGCCTCCTGTGGGCGCCAAGACCAGTGCCCCAGTCAGTGGTACAGTTCAAGGCAAAAAGGCAGAAGGAACCCAGAACCAGAGCAAAAAGGGGGAGGGAACCCAGAACCAGGGCAAAAAGGGGGAAGGAACCCCCAATCAAGGCAAAAAGAGTGAAGGGACCCAGAATCAGGGCAAAAAAGTGGAGGGGACCCCCAATCAGGGCAAAAAGACAGAAGGAACCCCCAACCAGGGCAGAAAGGCAGAGGGAACCCCCAGCCAGGGCAAAAAGGCAGAGGGACCTCCCAGCCAGGGCAAAAAGATGGAAGGAACCCAGAACCAGGGTAAGAAGACGGAAGGAACCCCCAACCAAGGCAAGAAGACGGAAGGAACAGCCAACCAAGGCAGAAAGGCAGAGGGAACCCAGAATCAGGGCAAAAAGGCAGAGGGGGCCCAGAATCAGGGCAAAAAAGTAGAGGGGCCCCTCAATCAAGGCAAAAAAGTGGAAGGGGCCCAGAACCAGGGCAAAAAAGCAGAAAGTGCTCAAAATCAGGGCAAAAAAGTAGAAGGGACCCCTAACCAGGGCAAAAAGGCAGAGGGGACCCAGAACCAGAGCAAAAAGGCAGAAGGGGCCCAGAACCAGGGAAAAAAGGCAGAGGGGGCCCAGAACCAGGGAAAAAAGGTGGAGGGGGCCCAGAACCAGGGAAAAAAGGCAGAGGGGGCCCAGAACCAGGGAAAAAAGG
>NW_006922087.1:1469499-1486234 GCF_000298275.1 Orycteropus afer afer | reverse complement strand
AAAGGCAGAGGGGGCCCAGAACCAGGGAAAAAAGGTGGAGGGGGCCCAGAACCAGGGAAAAAAGGCAGAGGGGGCCCAGAACCAGGGAAAAAAGGCGGAGGGGACCCAGAACCAGGGAAAAAAGGTGGAGGGGGCCCAGAACCAGGGAAAAAAGGCAGAAGGGGCCCAGAACCAGGGAAAAAAGGCGGAGGGGGCCCAGAACCAGGGCAAAAAGGCAGAGGGGGCCCAGAACCAGGGCAAAAAGGTGGAGGGGGCCCAGAACCAGAGCAAAAAGGCAGAAGGGACCCCTAACCAGGGAAAAAAGGTGGAGGGGGCCCAGAACCAGGGAAAAAAGGCAGAAGGGACCCCTAACCAGGGAAAAAAGGTAGAGGGTACCCAAAATCAGAGCAGAAAGGCAGAAGGTACCACCAACCAGGGCAAAAAGGCAGAGGGGAGCCCCAACCAGAGCAAAAAGGCAGAGGGGACCCCCAGTCAGGGCAAAAAGTCTGAGGGTACCCAGAACCAGGGCAAAAAGGCAGATTCAGTTGCCAATCAGGGCATGAAGGCAGAGAGTATTGTGAACCAGGGAAAAAAAACAGATGGAGCCACCAATCAAGGCAAAAAGCCAGAGGGAACCCTGAACCAGAGCAAAAAGCTAGAAGGGTCCCCCAACCAAGGCAAAAAGGGAGATACAGCTGCCAGTCAGGGCAAAAAGTCTGAGTCAGCTCCTACCCAGGACAAAAATCCAGATGTGGTCCAGAGTCAGGCAGCACCAAAGCAAGACGCTCCTTCAAAGAAGAAGTCAAAGAAAAAAGGTGAGCCTGGTAAGTTACTTTGCTTTCTTTATAACTTGAAGGGGAAAGCTATCATTCCCTAGGGGATGCTATCTGATTTAATCAGCTATTGCCACAACTAGCCCAATTTCAGTGGCCTGTGGCAGCAGTCATTTATTCTTGCTCATGCTTTTGTGGGTTGGCTTGAGGTTGGCTGATCTGGGTTGCCTTGGCAGGGTGGCTGTGCTTCGAGCTGTGTTTTAATGAGGTTACTTCGTTGCTGCTGGATGAGCTCAGGTCAGTTCACACGTGTTCATCCTGAGGTCCAGCTGAGATTTCAGTGACTCTATGTCAGAGTCCCTTCTCATGGTTACCGCAGAGATATGAGAGGACCCACCACTAAGTATGCAAGCACATTTCAAACCAACATCCCATTGGTCAGGACAAGGCACGTGACTGAACCTGAGTCAGGGCCAGGAAGTGCTCTTTCTTTAGTGGGAGGAACTGCAAAATGACATGGGAAAATTTGTGAGTACAAGGACAGGTGAAAAGTAAGGAACAGTAAATTCCATCCAGTACAAAATTCCATGTCTTGCCAACACTTTTGAGTGTCTGGCTGTATTCTGCTGGCCTGTTCAGTATTCTTACCTTGTTTGGTACTTCAGTATAGGTTTCAAAAACTCACCAAACTCACTGTTGTTGAGTCAATTCTGACTCATAGTGACCTCTGTTGGGTTTCTGAGGCTGTAAATCTTTGTGGAAGTAGATTGCCCCATCTTCCTTCCACAGAGCAGCTGGTAGATTTGAACCACTGACCTGGTTAGCAGCCAAATGCCTTATTCACTACACCACCAGAGCGCCTTCAGTATAGGTTTACCCATTTATATGTGTGTGTGGAGTAAGAGAGTGCTTTTAAGGAGAAATGGCATCTCTCCGTACACTCCCCTCCCACAGTTTTTCTCCTTCCCTGCTCTCCACCCTGGCCACTTAATGGCTGGGAGATAGAGTGTTCGTTTGATGTGGTACTATAGACATTGAGCCAAGGAGTTCCTGCTTCATGTTTATCACTCATTTCAATACAGTGGAAACTTTCATTTATTTATTTATTTATTGAGTCTTTGAATAGCCATTAGTTGATCTGGAAAGTTAACTGTGTGTCTTGACAAGAGTGTGTGTCTAAATGCTTGGACCTGTGCTGGGCAGCACTGGGCTGTTTTATCCTGGTTTCCCTGTCTTGACAATTTGAGAAAGTACGTTACCTTTTCTCAGATTTCCTCCTCTCCCAACTGCTGAGGCAGCATTTGCTCAGCCACCCCTCTGTCCCATGTGAGGGTACTGAGCCCATGTATGAACCCCTGAGGGCTTCTGTTGGGGTCATAGGCAAGCCCCCCAGACCCCATCAGGTCAGGTTGACCCCTCAGGCCAGGCCCTCCCAAAGACTGGAGGGGACACAGACTGCCCTTTCTTTAAGGTGATGTTTTCTTTGACCAAGGTTCAGGGGGATTCTAGAGACAGGAAGGCAGGGAGGGCCAACTGTTTCTGGTTCTCCCACATATGATGTGGTCAGAGTAGAGCTTCCTGCCTGCTCTGGCCACTGTACCATGCATATAGTTTCAGGAGTTTGAAATGAGCTAAGAAAGAAAAATGTTGGGAAGGAAGGTTAAATTGTCCTAATCTGCAAGTAATAAAGAATGTTGTTAGTATAATTGTGTAAGCCTACACAACAACTTGATTAAAGGTGGTCTAAAAGAAAGTTTGAACAAAGAAATAACCCTGTTCCAGGATAAGAAGAAGATTAACTATTATATGTAAAATGCAAGTTAACCCCAAATTAATTTACTGGTTTACCATTATTCTGGCCAAAATTCCAATGGAATTTTTTCCCCCTAGCTTGACAAAAACAATTCTAAAATTCTATCTAGAGGAAAATACAGAATTATTAATAGTTTTTTGTTTGTTTGTTTTCAAAGTGTCTTTTGGGAGGCTAGTCCTGTCTGGTGTAGGAACATAGTCCCAAACTACTAAATAAAAGTAAGGTGGGGCTGAGGCCAGCCAAGCCCAGGGAATAGAATGGCCCTGAAATAGGATCTGTCACACCAAGTACTCAAATGAGGGAAGCATGATATTTCAGTGGTGAAGAAAAGACACTCAGTGAATAATGTCGGGCAACATGTTCAAGATTTGGGAGAGTCTGTTTAGACCCCCTTCACACACACACTCCTATCTTTCTCTAGATACTTAAGTTTTGAAGGAATTAGTTTTAGCTCAAAAGAAAATTAAACCCTACAACAGATGAAAGGTAACCGGAATTATTATCAGTATGGATGGCAGGAAGTGGCCACTCCCACCCTTGCTGTCAAAGCACATCATGAAGGCACCATCTAAACAGCTGCTCTGGGACTTTGAGACTAGGACTGAAATTAAAAGACAAACACATGGGGAAAGTATTGGCAGCTGATTTGATTCCTAAAAAGCTAATTATTTTTCAGAGTGAAAAGTCTGGACATGTAGGGGAAACACTTGATTATTCTTTATTACTCATTTTTATGAGTTTGCTATGTAGTAATGTCACCCCCGCTCTCCTGTGGTCAGTGTGTAAAGGAGTCTCTGAGGCTGTGCACATTGAGACCTGAACAACTATTCATGAAGATAGTAAGATCAATGGTACGTTCTGGACCTGTCACACAAGATTCTATAAGAGAGATCTTAAAAATGTTTAAAAAAAAAAACTACTGAAATTTATGCTAGTGTAGTGCTCCTCAAAGTTTAAGGTGCACACAAAACACTTGGAAGTCTCTTTAAAATTAAGTTCTGATTCTCCAGATTGAGGCAGGCTTGAAATGCTGCATGTCTAACTAGCTACTAGGAGATGCTGGTGCTTCTGGTCCACAGACCACACTTAGGATAGTAGGGTCTAAGAGATGTATTTTCATATAGCTAGTAAATAAGTTTTGAATATTTACATTAAAACTAATAAGCGTTATTAAAAATCACTACTATAAACATAGTTATGGAGCTCTGGTGGTACAGTGTGCCTAAGGCATCTGACTGCTAGCCAGAAGATTGGCTGGTCAAACCCACCAGCTGCTCCACAGAAGAAAGATGAGGCAATCTACTTCTCTAAAGATTTACTCCCTTTGGGGAGGGGGGGTCTCTGTAAGTTAGAATCAACTAGATGGCAGTGGGTTTTTGGATTTATAAACATGATTATAGTTTTTTAAAAAATGGTGACAGTTTAAGTTGGACAATCCTTTGTAAAACAATATAGCAAAATGTATCCAGAGCCTTTGTTGTTGTGAGGTGCCCTCATTGAGTTGGCCCCTGACTCATGGTGACCCCTGCATAACAAAACAAAATGCTGCTTGATCCTGTGCCATCATCAGTTGGGGATCATAGTGTTTTCATTGGCTGGTTTTTGGAAGTAGATCTCCAGGCCTTTCTTCTCAGTGTATCTTAGGTTGGAAGCTCCGCTGAAACCTGTTCAGCCTCATAGCAACATGTCAGCCTCCACTGACTGACAGATAGTGGCTGTGTATTGGCTGGGATTAAGAGCCTTAAAGGGGCTGATAGTTTTTCTTCTTCTCTTGGGGCTCTCATCTGAGGAAATAATGCAAGCTATGGAAATCAGGTCTCTGTGTGAAGCTCCTTGTGATTTTTTTTTTTTTTTTTTTTAAATATTTAACATTGGTTAAAAACCTTTAGGCCACAAACCTCAGGCCACAGTACTGAATTGAGTGATTATCCAGGCACTGTGCAGCCTCCCACAGTGATGGTAGTGATTCCAATATACCTCATGGTGTGAGTTTTAGCTGAAAGAAATGTGGGAAGACATTGCCTGTGGAAAAAATAAATGTCCGTAGTATGATTTTTAGTTGAAAATGAAGTATACTATATTATTTGGATACCATGATAACAGTGTAAGACAAAAATGTTCGATAACAATGATAATGTGAAAAATAGCAAAAATATACCAGAAGGAGAGCTTCTGGTGTTTTGTGATTTTTCTTCAATGTAGTAATATTTAAGGAGCTCTGGTGGTTCAGTGCCTAAGGCATTTGACTGCTAAACAGAAGGTTGACACTTCAAACCCACTAGCCATTCTGCAGAAGGAAGACGAGGCTACTTCCATAAAGATTTACTGCCTCAGAAACCCAATGGGGGTCACTGTGAGTCAGAATTGACTCAGTGACAGTGGGATTGGTTTTGGTTTGGTAGTAATATTTTATCATTAAAGTCAAAAAGCAACCCCGGAAAAGGCCTTGGATCTGCCAACACTTCCTTTGTTGGAAACTTCTATTGCCTCAGTGGTATTCGTTGGCATGGGCAGGGGAATTCTTTGGCAATGGGAGAGCTGCATTGGGCAGGGGGATTCTAATGAGCTGTCTGTCCAAGTAGATAATTTTATAATAATATCTCCTTACTTATGATTTTTAAGAGCTCTGGTAGCGTAGTGCCTAGGGCACTTGACTGCTAACCAGAAGGCTGGCGGTTCAAACCCACCAGCCACTCCTCGGAAAGAAGGTTGGGCAATCTACTTCCATAGTGATACTGCCTCAGAAACCCAAGGAGGGGTTGCTATGATTCGGGTCTGACTCGACATTACATAACAACAACAACAGCAACATTTATGATTTTTAGAAATTATTTTAGGGGCTTAAATTGGCTTTTAATATACTAAATATTCTATTCATCATTTCAAAAATCAACGCAATAACAAACCTCCCTTAATTCCAGATACTAAGTTAGAATAAAAAGATGCCTAGAAGGCAGGCGTGATGAAAATGTCAGCCTTCTTCTGTGTTCAGGGAACTCCTTGCACACAGCACATGTCTGATCTCTGTTGTGGATTCATCTTAGTGGTTCTGGGGTGAAATTCAGAAAAGGGTTTGGAGAGGAAGAGCCATGGGGCAAACCCAAGGATATGAGGTCGTTCGCTCTCATAGTGCAGACTGGGAGGAGCCACATGGAACTGCTGGCAAGGGAGCATGGATTTGGTGGCCAGGTCTAGAACCTCAGACACAGAGAGGAGACCTACATGATTTTCAAGCAGCATAAGCTCAGGGACAAACAGAAGGAAGCAATGTGAAGCCAGAAGGTGTGGTGACTCACAGGCTTGGAGCATGGTTGGGCCTGAGGACCACATGCTCCCCACTGACCAGAATTAACATCTGACCCACTCTTTCCATACACATGGCAATAGGCATTGGTAAGATTCTGTATTTACCCATAAAATGTGTTGAAAGTGACATGCCCACTGGTGGAGGTCCTTACTGGGAGAAGTACCTATATGGAAAGGAATATTCAGGCTTCTTAACTTGTGGATTACACAACTCACTATAGTGAGTCCCCTCTCCCTAGCCTTCTGCAGCAGGGTTAGGGTAGGGACATGGGGGACTTGTTAAGCCAAGGTACTGAGGGATGGAAGAGGCATGCATGTGCCTCTGGGTCCCTAACCATAGGCTGAGTACTGTTTGGAAGGGGGTGTAGGGTGCCGGCCAGTGGGATATAGGGGAGTCAGGATACAGTCAGTGGTGGTCTCATGCAAGTCTGCATGGATGCCAATCAAGGTAAAACCTCATGTCCTTTCATTGTGTGTCCCGTAGTATATCCATAATACCAATTTTATAGCCATTGTCAAACCAGACCAGACAAGAGCATATTCCTGAGTTATTTTTTTCATTGCATGGTATACTTTTCTGTGGTCTGTTTTTGTGTGTATGTAATAGTGCCCAAGTCAGCCTGGCTTTTCCATGGCTGGGGGCATGAGGCCAGAATGGTATAACTCTTTATTTTCCTTGGGTTAGGCCATCCTCAACTAAGCTGCCCACTGGATTGCCTTCTCTGACTTTCTCCCACCCAGCCTATTCCCCATCCTTCTACTCTGTAACCAGCTGGACCTGGAGCTCATGGGCTTCAGGGACGTTTCTTGACTTCTTGTGGCCACCACAAGAAGCTTGTGATACCTGATGATAGCTTGGGGGCTGCAAAGGGGAGTTAGGACAGGGAAGGTCTGGAGGGGCTTCCTGGAGCTCTGCAACTCTGCTTGTGAAGGACCATGGCCCAAAGGTGGACCGCATGAAGTGTCTTCTTCCATAGTCAGTGTGTATGCTCCCAAACAACCATGAAATTCAGGTGTGAAAGTCCACAGCCCAAAAATGGGCTGTATGACGTGTGTCTTTTTCTGCAGAGTCAGCATGTGTAATCCTAAATGCACAAATGAAATCAGAGCTGAGCAGGGCTTCCTCTGGAAGACCTATTCCAGAGTCATATGTTGGGGATGTGCTCCAGCACTTCCTCCAACTGTTTCTTTCCATTTTCAATAATGCTGTGTCAGCCACAAGCCATGATGATGGGTATGAGCTAGGAGTCTGTAACCAGACAACGTGGTTATTTACCCTTGGCTTACACTGCCTTGCACGTCCATCCTGGACATGGAGTGTAACGTTCAGAAGCAAGTTATAGTTATCACTGTACTTGTAATGGAGTACAAATTAGAAGAGTCCTTGCTTTGTTTTGGCAGCCAGGCCTCATATTCTGTATCTTTCCCTTGTTGGACAGGCTGTGGTCAGCCCAGTTTTGAGTGTGAGCCAGGGTAAGCGTCTCTCTGTCCCCCAGGGCCTATCTGTCCCTGGCCTTCTCTGGGCTTTGTGCATCCAGCTCCAGGGGACTATGAGCAGAATACCAGGATAGCTGGCCATCCTTGGGTGTTCAGGGGTCCAGGTAGCCAGCGTGTAGGGACCTTGAGATGTGAGTAGCTTGGATGGGAGAGGGAAAGCAGAAAGCTCAGAGAGGATTCTGGATCCCTGGCATGGGACATTCAGGGTGTTGGCTAGAAAGGGAGCTCTTTCCCTCAGTGGAGCAAAACTTGACTTATGTGGTAGTGGGTTCAGGAACCTTGAGGTTTTAACCATGGGTATCGGAGAGCTAGGTTCTAGGGCTGTGTGGCCCAGTATGGGAGCCTCTGGTCACATGCGGCTATTTAAATGAACGTTTAAATTAATTAAGATTCAGTTTGCCAGTCACATTAGCCACGTTTCAAGTGCTTGGGAGCCACATGTGGCTGGTAACTCTCGTATTCAACAGCACCGAAAGTTGGGTTGAACAGTGCTGCTCCATGCACGAGCCGTTTGAGGGGATGGTGGCCTCTTGAGTTGCCTTGCAGGTGGCCCTGTGAAAATAAGCACAGATCTCATGCAGACCTGTGTTGGCATCACCACCCTTCCCCAGCTTTGTTCTGTCTGCCCCATCCTGAGTATGGTGTTAGTGGTGTACTCCCTATTGTCCTCTGTATAGCAAATGCGACATTGGGAGTGAGGTCATAGAGGTATGGATTGCCTATGTCGTGTGACAAATTATTGCAAAGCCAAAACTGGAGCTGGGCTCCATTGGAGACCAAGGTTGCCAGGTGCCCACTCCAGGAGGGACTTCAGGACCTTGACTAGTTGGCCCAGCAGGGTACTTGATGGCAAGTACCCCTGAGGGAAACCTGGCCAGTGTGAAGGCAGAGATGAGGCACGTTTTTGCAGGCCCATGTTGGAGCAATTCTGTACTCTGATCAGATTTCCTATGAGAGCAAGCTGGGGCCCTGTGACAGGTTTTACCACTGTGTTTACAGCTGTATTTGATTGTGATCATCTGCATTCCAAATTCTTTTTAAAATTTATTACTATAGAAAAAAAAATTGTGCTCGTAGCAAACAAAATTTAAACAGTACAGAAGCATGGGAGATGAGAATTGAAAGTCACTATCCACTTTCCAGATATAGTCACCAGTAATGGTCCACTCATCACACTGAAACACACAGCTCCAGAACTTGTTTTCTTAGCTTAGCAGTGTAGTGAGGACATCTTCCATATCAGCACCTACAGAGCGGCCTCATTTGGCTGCATACTTACTGTTCTGTAGCATGAAGGTGTCATAATGTATTTAAATAATATTTAAACATGGATAGCTTTTTTGCTACTATAATGAATACCGCAGTGCTGTTTGTATATAGCTGTGTGGCTATCTCTATAGAGTAAATTCCTAGATATGTATTTGCTAA
This sequence comes from Orycteropus afer afer, assembly GCF_000298275.1. NCBI lineage: Eukaryota > Metazoa > Chordata > Mammalia > Tubulidentata > Orycteropodidae > Orycteropus > Orycteropus afer. Next base: position 1,477,438 of record NW_006922087.1, on the reverse strand, counting down.
GTCAAAAATTGATACATTTTTTTATTTAAACAGTGCTCACTGCTCTCTAAAAACTTTTCTTAGCTATAAGGATCTCACACAGTTGTTCCAGCATCCTGCTTCTGACTTAACTTCTGCTCACATGATTATACTATGGGGTATGGAAATAGTTAATAATTCAAGTGGAAGCATGACTAACCCAGGTGTGGAGTAAGGAAAAGATGCTTCCTTAGGAAACAAAAGATGCAGGTTCTTTTCTGAGTGTTTGGAAGAGGGAACATTCCCAAAATCCTAGAGAAGAGAATTGGTTCCTGAGAGAGAGAGCTTCTGTGTGTGTGGATTTCTCTTGGCGCATAGTGCCTTCACGGATGCGTTCTTAGGTGGTAACTCAGAGGACCTTTTTGCGTGGTGTTTAGGAAAGCTGTGTTGCTTACACAGGAAGCATGTATATGTGGTGGTGGTTTTTTTAAAAAATCTGTTTTTGTTCCCTAGTTTGGTCTTTGCTTGTGTAGTCTATCCCCTTACCTTCCCCCAGCTCTGTTTCCCATTTGCAGGACTAAGCCACATTGATACGTCATAACCGGTATCTTAGTTCTAAACTTTGAGGAGAGCCATTCCGTTCCAGCCCCAGAATAGAGGCCAGATTAATACAGAGCAGCTCTGTGCCCTTGAATACAACAAAGACCTGGACTTCTGAAGTTGTTATTAGGTGTCATCGCATCGGTTCCAACCTGTAGCATCTCTTTGTACAACAGAATGAGACACTGCCCGGTCCTGCACCATGCTCACAGTCATTGCCATGTTTGAGCCCATTGTTGCAGCCAGTGTGTCAGTCCATCTCGTTGAGGGTCTTCCTCTTTCTTTGCTGACGCTCTACTTTTCCAAACATGGTGTCCTTCTCCAGGGACTGGCCCCTCTGGATAAGAATGTGAGCAGAATGGTGTACTTTTAACTGGAGCACTCATCGGAAGGAAGGTTGGGCAATCTTCTTCCATAGTGATACCACCTCTGAAACCCAAGGAGGGGTCGCTGAGTCGGACCTGACTTGACGGCAGTGCATCGTTGGCTCACTTAGCACTGCTTCTGAGTACGGCCAAGAGACAGGTTGCAGGAGTCTCATTTTTAACTCTGCCCCATGTCCTGGGGCTCAGGGAGCCTGGAACTGACCAAGGAGTTACAGGTTTTCTCCGTAGCAGGAGAGCAGCAGGCACCCTTGGGAGGTGGACTATGGATTGGCTATGGTAGGATCCCTTCCCTAGTCTGCTGATGCATACACAGCCCTGCTTCCCCAGGCTGGCACTTGGGCCTACGAGAGTCCAACGAGCCCTGCTGAGGTAGCAAGTGCTCCCAGAGAAAGAGAGTTTAGAGTTTACACAATCCCTGTGTTGTCAAACACATATGCAAGCCTACTTAGAAAAAAGGCCACCCTTGGGTAGTAAGGTTATGGGTGAATTTTCCTATCTTCCTTTTACCCTTCTGTATTTTCCAGTTTTCTCTATAACTTTTCAAATGGAAAAAGAAACAAAAACTCCATTATTTGTCTAAAGGTCAAATAAGCAGACCCGTCGTCGTGCCACAACTGAGTTCCTCTTTGGTCTGGTGTTTTTAGACAACCAAGCCTGACTCCAGGCCTTCTGAGCATCCACTGAACAAAAGAAAGGAGTTCTTCACTTCTTTGGGGAGGACTGAATTAAGAAAAGGAGCCTCTGGATGGTGCAGATGGTTAGGCCCTTAGCTACTGACTGAAAGGTTAGAAGCTTGAAATCTGCTAGAGGCACCTCTGAAGAAAGGCTTGTGATCTGCTCTCCGAAAAATCGGGATTGGAAATCCCACGGAGCACAGTTCTGCTCTGACACACTTGGAATCGTCATGAGTCAGAGTTGACGCCATTGAATTTGTTGGGGGTGTTTGTTTTGTTTCGTTAAAGATTGTAGAAAGAGATCAGCCTGTTCTGTCAGGCCTCTGTCAGGATGCCATGCTTCCCTTAGCCTCTGGCACATCAGAGCTCAATCTTTGTTCCTGGAACTGAATTAACATATAAAGTTAAAGGTGATTCCCTTGTCTGGGAGACCTGACAGCATCACCATGTTAACCACCACCCCCACCCCACCCCAGTGAGTAGAATACTCCAAGGCCTGGGGGAGGGCTAGTGAGGCCACCACCTCACCCCCACCTGATCAGAGGTAGATTCTAGAATAGGAAATACCCACTATCTAGAAGTCTAGTTATGTTCTGTAATCTAATGGAGCCAGGGGCTTCAGAGTGAGGCCTGGCGAGGGGGCATGGGCAGAGTTTATTCACATTTGTCCCTAATATAGTAGGGCACCTTAAACCATTTAATATAATAGTCTTCTGTCCTCCCTACCATTCATCCGCTCATCTTCCATCCTCCACCCACCTGTCCTTTAGGAATCATGGGCCAGCTATGTCCTGGTTTTGCTGAATGGGTTACCACAAGCTGTTTGAAACCATTGTATTCAGCTAGATATTTGTTTAGATGGTTCATTTATGACCCGCTTGCCCATGAGTTTATCCTTGCTAAGAATTTTGTGAAGTGAATTTGTATTTTCACCTCTTCAAAAGAGAAGCCAAAGCTCAGGTCAGTCATGAGACTCCGTAAGTCACAAAACCAGTACCTGGTCAGGCAGGGGCCAGCATGTGGTGCCTGTCTCTGTCTGCAGCCTTCAGGGCAGCCCTGCTTCCCAGTACTGTGCTTTCACCCTTTCCACGTAAGAGGCCCCAAAAGGTGTATGTGGAGATCAAGTTTGAAATTTTTCCTCTTGAACTTAACTCAGTTTCTCAGCATTTTGAGCCTCCAAACAACGGCTTTTGAAACTTTCTTTTCTTACTGTTTAAATTCTTCAAACCCAACTTTTCTTTTTTTAAGAACCACAAAAAAAGATCCCTTAGGGAAGCATGCCAATTATCAGTGTGGCACTGCCACATCTTGGCTGTTCGATGACATTCTTCCAAAAATCTCCACTCAGCCGTTTTAAAACCTGGTTCTTCTGGGGCTTGGGTCACTGCCCTTAGGCAGCTGTGGTTGAAGAAACCCAGGATTATGAGCTTACTGTTTTTTTCTTTTTTTTTCTCCTGGCATTACAACGAATCTTGGTTGTATTTAAAATAAAGTTGTGGGCCTATGGAAGGCCAAAGAAGGGTCTTACCTAGAGAGCCACACAGGGTATCTTTCTTTAAAAATACTGCAATGTGTTATTTTTTCCACCATGCACAAAATTGTTCTTGTTGAAATTACGAGGGAGAACAAAAGTATAAAGAAGAAAATAAAATCATTCAATCTATTAAAAAAAAAAAAATCATTGCCATTGAGTTGATTACGGGTCATAGTGACCCTATAGGACAGAGTAGAAGTGCCCCATAGGGTTTCCAAGTCTGTAATCTTTACAGAAACAGACTGACACATCTTTCTCTCGTGGAGCAGCTGATGGTTTTGAACTGCCACCCTTTCGGTTAGCAGCTAAGTGTTTTACCACTGTACCACTAGGTCTCCTTCATTCAATCTCTAGGATATATATGTGTTTGTATATATTTATATAAACCAGAAAAACCAAACTCACTGCTATCAATCGAGTTGATTCTGACTCATAGCAACCCGTATTGGGTCTCTGAGGCTGTAAATCTTACAGAAGTAGACTGACCCATCTTCTGTGGAACAGCTGGTAGCTATGAACCACTGACCTTATGATTAGCAGCCAGATGCCTTATTCACTGTGCTACCATTTCATTCCATTAGACATCATTAAATATACAACTTCTTGATTTGTTAATTGATATCTTTTATTTCTCCAGAGAAAAGGTGCCTGATTAAATAGGCCCAAAGTACTGTTGCTCTTTACGTTGTTTATACTCAGCCCAAACCAAAAAAAAAAAAAAAAAACCCACTGCCATCGAGTTGGATCTGACTCATAGTGACCCCTCCTTGGGTTTCCCAGGCAGTATCACTATGGAAGTAGGTGGCCCAACCTTCCTTCCAAGGAGTGGCTGGTGGATTTAAACTGCCAGCCTTCTGGTTAGCACTCAAGTGCCTTAGGCACTACACCACCAGAGTTCCCATACTTAGCCCACTACATTTAAAATGTCAGATGTCTCCAGCAGCTGGGGGTCAGCCACTCTTCCTTGGCCTTCAGTGGGAGAGGAGGGCAGGTCAGCCCCTTGGTCATGTTGGGCTTCCTATCCCAAGCAAGCTGGGTATCTGCTGTCTTCATGTTGCCCAGAGCCTGCCCCAGCCCTGACTGTGAGCAATGGGTGACTGTTTCTTCAAGGCCTCATAAAGGTGGCATTCCCTGCCAGCTTAGGAGGACCCTCTTGCCACCACTGTGTGTGGCCATGTGAGTGAAGAGCCAACAAGGACAGTGGCTCAAGTGTCTCGTATCTGGAGAGGGATACTTCCTGCCAGCTGAGGCAGGACCCTGTTGACTGAGAAGGGGATACCCTCTGGACTTTGGGGCTAGCGGAAGGAGGGAACTTGTCTAAATCTCAGTCTTAGGCTATAGACATAGATGATAACTTGGGCTATGTTGGGCTTCAAGGCAATACAAAGAAGCCCCTTCCTGGGACTTTGGCCCTTTGTTTTCATATGTCAGACCCAAGTTTGGCTCCAGTAGTTGGGGGAAAGGAGTCGGCCAGTCATGGGAGGCACCTGACCTGAGGCAAAATAGTAGTCTGGCTTCCTATGGGGAGCCATGTAGGACCCCAGCCTGCATTGTCGAGTTGGTCCTGGGCAGGGCCTCGGGGTGGCCGCTTTCAGCCTGTGTGTGTGTGTGAGGGAGAAGCCTTGAGAATTGGTCTGCATACTTCACTAAGAAAGTGAGTTCTTTTGCCCAACCCAGCCAACATGACTCCCATGGTCAGGTTTCACCATCAGAGTCCCTGGACCAGTGTCCAGCTTCCTAAATACTCTTGGACTGGCCACTCTGCCTGTGGCCTCAGCTCCTCCTGGTCAGCCTCCAGCTCATCCCTCTGGCGATCCTGAGATAAATCTTCTAAATGGAAAGCCTGGCTCCTGTGCTGCTCCTCCTGGCAGGATAAAAGGTGACTCCTGAGGCTGTGAAGTCTTTGACCCTCTCTAGCCTCACCAACCCCTAGAATCCAACCAGCCTTCCTGTGCTGCTTCCCTTCCAGAAATCCCTCTCCCTGCCCCCACCCCAGCCTTTGAGTTCTCACCCATTGGTACTTGTCTCAAGCACTCCTGTTGTAAAAGCTTCTTTTTGAGTTGCTGCTGTGGTTTCCCAGTGACAAGCACACTCCCATGGTGCTCTGGAGCCAAGCCCCTCTGTTTCATTACAGCATGTGCCCTATGTCCCCTCAGCCTCTCTTAGCTGTCAGGCCTCCACTGTACCTTTCCAGGCCCAGCATTGCAGACTGCTGGGTACACAGTAGACGATAATCCCTCTCATTAGCCACCTCTAATGATCTGTTGGCAGGTGCTTGGGAGACCATTCCTGGAATAGCCCCGAAGCGCCTCTTTTGTTCTGGAAGCCAGGCCTGAATATCACAGGTGTTCAGTACCAAGGCACTGCAGGGGCAGCTGCAGTGCTACTGGGCTGCTGAAATCTTCCCCACCTGGTCATTGGGTTCCCAGTAATTATACAAGTAGAGAGAAAATTCTCCCCCCAGGACCCCACAGTTGTTGGTGAGAGAGAGAGAAAGATTCCCGAATGCCGCTTTGCACCAGTTTATTTTAGGTATGTATATCTATTTTAGGTATGTATATATTTTAGGTATATCTTGGTATGTTTGCAAAAGGGAAAGTAATGTTGAAATTTGAGGCATTCTGTACATTATCTGAGCTACCACCTTCTTGAGGGGGCTCCTTGAGCATATGGAACTGCCCATTGCCCTCAGCAAGGCCACCGAGGTGCTTCCAATGTGTGAGACAGGAGCCTGAAGCCAGTGCTCCCTGCATCTGTCCAAACATCCTCCTGTCTCACGGTAATGTCCCACCAAGAGGCTGGCTCCTGAGCCTTCTCTGCGTATACTTTCTCTTCCTTTAGTGGGAGCCAGAGAGAGGGCAGTGTTGCTTCCACTGCCCCAGCCGCCTCCTCAGTGCCCTGTAAATCCAGGGTAGGCTCAGAGTCCACTCTTGTGACTAGGGACTTTGGAGACCTCATTGATTTATTTTGAAGTCATTGTTCCAAGCACATTACAATTTAATTTTCACAGCCAGGCTATGAGTGAGACACTATTGTCACCCCATTTCACAGATGAGATAGTTGAGGCAAAGGGAGGTTAAGTAATTTGCCTAAGGAGACACAAACACAGCTGGAAAAGCAGACGTAAAATTGGAACTAAAGCCGTTTGGCTGCAGGGGCCTCGCTCTAACCACTGCCATGATGACCAAGGTTAGAGGTGGTCTGCCAGCCAGACCGAGCTCACCCATGTGTTTGTTCAGCTCGCTATGTGTGTATTTATCTATTTCTTATGGAACTTGCTGTTAGCATTAAAGTCCAGAGGTCATACACAAAATCCTGCTTCCTAGCAGTTACCCTGATGAATTTCAGCTCTGAGAGTGCTGACCCGGATTCCCCACGGAGCCACCACCCAGAAGTGAAGTTAGGTGCCCAGGGCTACCAGATCATCAGAGACTGCCCCCCTGAGCACAGGCTTGTGTTGTCATTTGTCCCAGCACCCATCCTGCCTTCGGTGCCTACTTCCTGTGAGTGTTTGCAATGCCTCAGCCATACGGTTTCTGGATCAGTCTTCATGTTCCTCACCAGAGCAGCGGGGACCCTGGCCCTGCCATCTCACTCTTTGCTCTCCTGCTCCTTTGCTTTCTCCCCAGGCTTCCCCAGCCTGTTCTGTTATCTCAGACCAAGTATGGCACAGCAGTGACAGCAAAGAGGAAACTCTCAGTAAGCTGACTTCACATTGAATCCACTGCACTGTGGTCTTTCTGAAGTCTGTGGTTTAACAGATTAAATGCTGAGTCTTTGACAACTCTATTTTAGTGCCTTATGATTTCATGACAGCAGGGATCACTGGAGTCCTGGGGCATTTGCCTGTGGAGGACATGCAGGGTGTGTAGTATGTATTGGGCCCTGGTGAGAGATTTTGTGTTGTGGAGTCAGCGTGCCAGCGCCAAGCACAGGTGCCTCCTCAGGCGAGGCTTCAGTGCAAGAATCCTGAACTCGGAAGTCATCGTGACTCACCAGGGCCCAGAACTTCTCGTTCTTGCTCCTGCTTTTCTTTCAATTTTATTGCCCTTGATTTGGGGAGAATAGGGGTAACACAGTTCTTACCTAAAAGAGTCAATGAGAAATGTTTTGCCAGTTTATGGCTCCTTAAAACTGATTTTAAAAGACTATCTGTATGAGCCTCTTTGGGGGAGGGAGGGATGTGGATATTACTGAATGGGGGTGTGCAGGACATGGTAGGGGGTGGGAGTGGAGACTATTAAATGTTGCTATGATACCTTTGGATTCCTTCACAGGTTATAAGTGTTTATTACTTTTTAAGTGAAGATAGCTTACACATTTAATGTTACTTTAGAAAGTTTAATATGGGTTTATTTGAATGACATTCTCATAAAATGTGTTCTGAAACATTTTGTGGACAGACAGCATCTCAGATTTGGCTCCCCCTCACCTCCAGGAGGGAAGCCATTTGTGGAGACATCCCTGGCTATGCTCCTGATGTCTCTGTCCCAGCACTGCTCCGGGGCCTGGACCTAGGCTGTCTGCTTCTAGAAGGGTGGACTCCACAAGAACAGGGGCAGGCGACAGGCAGAGCCCTAGATCACTCCAGGCCTTGCAGGGGTGGGGTAACCAGGATCTCGGCAGGATATGTTTGGAGATCCTGGGCTGGGGAGGAGCCTGGTTGAGTAGAAATACACTGTGAGCCATACATATGAACTGTGTATGGAGTTTTAATTTTCTAGTATCTACATTTTAAAAACTAATAAGAAACAAATTGAATTAACTTTAATCATATACTTTATTCA
>NW_006922087.1:1457558-1469399 GCF_000298275.1 Orycteropus afer afer | reverse complement strand
TATGAACTGTGTATGGAGTTTTAATTTTCTAGTATCTACATTTTAAAAACTAATAAGAAACAAATTGAATTAACTTTAATCATATACTTTATTCAAATCAGCAGATCCACAATATTATTTTAACATGCGATTAGTGTGAAGAATTATTACAGATGTTTTTGCATTCTCTTTTTTTTTCATACCAAAGCTAGTACAGAGTCTCCCCCTGTGCCACATCTCTATGCACACTGGTCACATTCCAAGTGCCTTGTAGCTACCCATGGCTCCGGGCCAGCATTGGACAGGGTAGGGATGGACACTTCTGAGTCAGGAAAGGAAGATGGACAGAGATGTAGGAAGGGGGTCCCATTCATAACTCCAGGGCTGTCTTTAGTGGCTCCCCCTCTGGGACAGCACAGCTGTAAATGTGTCGGTGAGGCCAGAGGCTTCTCTGGACGGTGCACTAGAGGGTCTTTGTGCTCTTTTGGTTCAGCTGTACTCAGGATTTTCTATTCTATGCCTAAGTTTACTATTAAAATTATATGTTACATGTTATATGTACTTATATATAATAATTATGTATTTGTGGACTCTCTCCAACAATCAAGAAGATGGGGCAGGACAGAGCAATGTTTTGTTATATGTAGATTGCCATGAGTTGGAGCTGACTGGATGGCAGCTAACAACAACAATAATAATTATATCAGTATCTTAGGCTTACTGGCAGCATAATGGTTAAGCACTCAGCTGTTAACCAGAAGGTCAGAGGTTTGAAACCACCAGCCATTCCTCAGGAAAAAAAACGAGGCAATCTGCTTCATAAATATTACAGCCTTGGAAATCCCATGGGGCAGTTCTACCCTGTCGTATAGGGCCTCTGTAAGTCAGAATTGACTCGACAGCAGTGGGTTTGGTTTTGTTTGGAGAAGTGGATACAGATACATATTTCAATGAAAAGAAATAAAGCTGAGGAGAGCACCTGTTTTTGTTTTACCCATGAGTTCTTAGATCTTCAGTGTCAGCATGGTTATTTTTAATCTGAGCTTCACCAAGTTACGAAGTCACAAAAGAAGGTGTTAGCATAAAAAAATGCCCATATTCTTCTTATTAAGGTACCATGCTAAATGCTTTGACTTGTAATGAAAATATTATGACTAGTAAGTAGAAATATTGTGACAAGCCAGAGAATTTAGTGTTGCCATGGAATCCTTCCCTGTTCTCAGTCCTCGTCTCAGCGGGGTGGGCATGGAGGCCCTTCAGCAGCCTCTTTCCCTTGCTGTGAGTCTGAGCCATTTGCTGTCTGTAAGCAGACTTGGGCCACCACAGAAGGTACTGCCTGGACACTGCAGATGGGCTCTGGCCAGGCAAAGCACACCCTCTATCATTTAGGCTGTCGGAGAGAGCAAAAGTTTGAGAAGCTTTCAGAAATGACGGGTTTTGGGGGGTGGCTCTATCCTCCAGGCTGCCACTAGTGGAATGACAGTGAACAGGCCTATTCTGGCAGAATCCAGCCGGCTGTCCCTCTCCAAAGCCCGGCTGCTTAAGAATCATCAGGGAAAGCTGATGGCAACGTTTGCAGCTGGCAGTAGGACCACAGAGAAAGTTGTGGGATGGCCTGGAGATGTGAACCCTTTTCCTCTCCATCATTCTTCCTTGACTGTTGGTTTGTGGCTGAGGGTATTGGTGTTTGTGGAGAATGGTGATCAACCAGAACTTGCAGGGCAAGGGGCTTGCCCACTAGCAATGAGGGAGCCTTGCTGAACTGTGCAGGGTGAGACCTGAACCTGATGGTTTGCTGGGGAAAGAGAGAAGGAAAAAACAAAACCTGTGAAGAATATGAACTTTGCTTAATTCTGCTTAGGGTCATTTTGATGATAAAGAAAGAGGAGCATTACTGCCACTGGAAAAACACAGCCTTTCTTTACTTCTTAAATTTTTCCCTCAACTGTCTTGGGGTACTTTTAGAGGATGTCCTGGGAGCCTTAGTTTGGTCAGTTTCTCAGAATTCTGAAAGAGCTTGAGATGCCCTGGGTCATCCCCAGCCCATGAGGAAACTGGGGTAGCAGTTTGACCCTGACTGGAACCTTCTCCCTCCCTGGGTTTGCTGTGCATCTCTGTCTTGGTGCCTGTCTGAGTTACTGCTCCTTCCCTTCTACTGCACAGTGGCTCTGGAGGCTGACAGCCCTCTCTACCTGCCCTATAAGACTCTGGTCTCCACACTTGGAAGCATGGTGTTCAATGAGGGAGAGGCCCAGCAGCTCATCGAGGTCCTGTCGGAGAAAGCTGGCATCGTTCAGGACACCTGGCACAAGGTAGGCCACCTCCCTGCCACAGGGTGACTGCTTCAGTGAGCAAGGGCACTCCCCCTACCTCTTCTTTCTGGAGCTAGTGAGGAGCCCTTGTTACCTGGCGTGGACACTCCAGCCTCCCTGGGAGATGTTCATGTTCTAGGCAAGGAGTCTGCAGGTGGCATGCTGGATCCAGGAACCCAGCTGGTTTGTGCCAGAGCTTGGAACTCTGTAAGGAGCCCTGTATGTGCCCAGAGCATCCCTCTCTAATGTCCCTCGGGTGCTTCTGATGATGGCCTGCTCCCTCTTACTCTTCCGACAGTGCTGCATGGTACATATGTATTTCTTGGCTGGAGAATTTTGTGGTACCCTTTAGTGGTTATAGATGTTCTGGGGTGTTCTGAGAACCAGGCTTGGTAGCCCCTGCCCTAAACATCTTGAGGTGAAGAGCTCCTCACTAAGCATCAGAGGATCTCCTAGAGAGAGTGACTGAGAATGTCAAATGACCACCTCTCCTCCATGCTCACCCCTTTTGTCCCTCAGCCATCGAAGCCATCTAGTGGGAAACATCATACTCCTAGAAATTTCCCCGGATTCCCTGATACATTGCGAATATTGGCAAGGCGGGGGAGAACCTGCCTATCTGGAAGCTCCTGCTCTTACCTCTTCCAGCTTCTGCTGCCACTGGGGGTCAGGGCCTGGTTATTGAGAGGACAGCAAAGGTGTCTGTTCTGTTTCTGCTAACGTCCTTTGTGGTATTTCCAGGCCACTCAGAAGGGTGACCCCATGACCATTCTGAAGCGCCAGCTGGAAGAGAAGGAGAAGCTGCTGGCCACCGAGCAGGAAGATGCAGCCGTTGCCAAGAGCAAGCTAAGGGAACTCAACAAGGTATGGCTAAGTGCACTCCTTATCCGTGAGTCCATCCTCATCTTCTGAGAGCCCCTTGGGTCATGAGGCCAGGCCTGACATAATGGAGTGGTGTAACAAATAGTGGTCCCCAAGAGCTTATGGGCAGTGTGTCGTTCTGTTGAATATAGGGTCGCTGTGAGTCCGAATCAACTCGACGGCACCTAAGAGCAAGAGCTTATGCCTTGTGTTTCTCAGAGGTGGTGGTTATAACCCCCTTCTTGGTGGTTACACGCACATCCAGAACATACGTGGGGATGGTTAGGGACTTCAATTTATGGTCAGGATAAACCAGAACTAGCTTTCACCAATGGTTCCTGTGAGAAACTGTCTCTTCTAAGTGTGTACCCAGAAAGGAGGGAGCACAGCCAACCCAAGGCTGTCTTCTGGAGAATCAGAACAAAAACTGACGGGAAGGTGTTGGAGGAGCTTACTGTCCCCCTTTTTCTGACGTCAGCGGAATGATCTTGCAGGAAACACCTTGCCCTTTACTATCAGCTGGTGACTTGACTCATAAAATTCATGCACAATAAATGATATCCAGGGATGGACCAGAGCAGCGAGCAGCACCGCTTGTCTGCAGGGAGCCACTGGAAACCAGAATGTAGAGTGTCCCTCCCTCCCTCCCGCCTCTCCTTTCCAGAGGATTGCTGGACAGGGAGGGAACCTGACCCTGTGGGACTATAGCGTAGTCTTCTTTCTTTCCTAGCAGAGAGCTGTGGGTGCAGTCCCCTCTCCTACACCTGCTGCCTGCCCAGTCTGTCTACACTGAGAGGAAAGGCCTTGGGCAACAGGCACAAGGGACAGCCTGGTGCACCTCTCTCTAACTAGTTGTGAGGAATTGGACATGAGGCAGCCTGACCTCTGTCCAAAGTTCAGAGGGTGCAGCTGTGAGCCAGAAGGGAAATTCCATTTACTGGGAGCAGGCAAGAGGCAACAAGGAGCCTTTGGCATTTACTCTTTAAATGCTACTCCCAGAAGAAGAGAAGGAAAAGATCATGCCTTCCAGGGCCTTCTTAGAGCTCAGGGGACTTTTGCCTGTGTGGACTGCTGTCACATCTCCCAAGATCAGGCCATACTCAGCCTTCATGAGAACTAGGCTTGGGTGGTGGGTGAATGCAGGGCAGACTGGAGCCCCTTGCCTGGCTCACTCACTGCACTTCACTGCGCTTCCCTTTATCACTTCATGTTCAGTGACATCACACTGGAGTTTGATGTAGCCCGTGACAAGGGTGTTTATACTATGAAAATTGGCAAATGCTACAAATCAGACCAGACTCCCCTGGGTCCCTGCCCTGGGAGCTTGCCAATCAGCTGACCGCTGACTGAGAATCTTGATTTGGGGAGCCATTCTTCTGTACCCTCTTTTAAACAAACTGAGAAATTCCTATGAAAATGCAGTGAGCCCCCAAATAAAAAGCGAGAGAACATGGGGAGAGTACATTGCTAGGTGGCTGTGTAGTTGCCTGGTTACTACCTATGCCTGCCCCTGATTTAGGGTGGGTTTGAGATGTGCCAATGGAGTAGGGGCAGCCTCGGGTGTGGCAAAGGCTGTTCCTTCCCTGTAGCTGGAGTCTCTACCTACCTTGGGAAAGGTAGCAATTGAGAGGGTGACCCATAGAAGACGTCCCCTACCAATGTGCTAGTCATTTGTGTCCAAGCCCTCCCTCAGTGGTGGCCCCATGACAAGATTTCCAAAACCACAATGGCTGCTGATTCCCAGATACTTACGTCAGCCCTGAGTGCATTCCTGCTCCCTGCCCCTAATCAGGACAGTAGAATCTGTGATGCTAACCTCTCAGGGCCATGAGGTACTTGGGCGGCAGCACTTTGTTCTGCTACTGTTCTTCCAGTCCAGGATTCCCAATCTCTGAGGGGAGGAGGAGTTTGCTGATGTATCTAGCCAGGCCCGCCCTCCCTGCCTACATCTAGCTCACTCACTCCAGGGCGTCCTCTCTGGCTTACACATGCAGAGCTGGTCTTCTGATCTTCAGACCAAGGTCTGCAGTGTGAGCTCCACTTTCCTGCCCTGCTTCCTCTGCCTAGGCCTTTGTACACCACCCACTCCCATACCCACTGCCCCAGCCCCCTTCTGTAACCCAGACACTCCATGCCCTTTCTCATCTCCTCTGGGCCACTTTCTCTTATCCTTGAACACTTAGTTCCATCTTCCTTGTTTGAAACCTTCTAGCACCCCCACTTTTCCCTCCTAGAGCAATGGGCTGCTAACCAAAAGGTCAGTGGTTCAAACCCACCAGCTGCTCCGTGGGAGAAAGATGAGGCAGTCTGCTTCTGTAAAGATTTACAGCCTTCAAAATGCTATATGGCAGTTCTGTTCTGTCTTACAGAGTTGCTGTGAGTCAGAATCCACTCTATATGGCAGCGAGTTTGGTTTTATAGCACTTAGATCTTTGTTGTAGTTATGTTGTTATTAGACTGTGAGCCCCTGGAGAGCCAGCACTCTCCACATGCCTCTATGTAGCCCTGCTGAGCATGCACTTGGGAGCAAGTGGCCAGGAAGCTGAGGCTGCTCATGGTCTACAGGAAGCACACCCTGACCTCCTATGTCCTCTGCTTGTAAGTGATTAAATGGTTGTGGTTCATGCATTTAGCCCTTGCTCTTCCCTGTGCCTCTGGAGTTTATGGACACTTGAGTCCCAGCAGCCCTGGAGAGTTTGTTATACAGAGTTGATGGGCTTGTTTTATTCTTGTATTGTGTCTCCTAGCCCAATCCTGTTGAGAAAAATTATGTAAGAAAATAAGTTACTGAAAATATTTAAGTTCTTTTTAACTTAAATCCACATGACCTGGTGAGATTAGGAGGGTCTGTGTTTTATCTTCTGGTTCCCCGCATGTTCTCTTTGAACCTGTGATGAGGTTTCTATAGTTCACAAAGAGGGTTTTGCCTAATTTGTTTTCTTGGAGTCTGAAGTTGAAGGCATGATCCAGGCACAAAGAACCTTTGACATTGTCTACCAGGTGACAGACAGCCCCAGTGGACTTGAACATCCCAGAGCACCTCCTGGCCCTCTGGGAATCTCCCATGCTTCAGGCAGAGCTCTGGGGATGTATAGCCAGGAAGGCGTAGCCTTTCTGGAAAACGTTGTGTTTTCCTCCTTGCTCCTCCGGGGACCCTTTCTTTGGTACCTCTGTCCTGAGCAGCTCTTAGACAGAACTCATCTTGTGCCTTCTTGGATACTTGGGCCTCAGGGCACTAGAGGAGATCAGACTCTGAGCCAGAGTGAAGTTATGGAGGCCTCCAACAAAGGGTGTGCGCTAGCAGGAGTGGGAAGTATTAGTGCTGCAAGTCCTATGCTTCCATAGACTGCCCCAGCCATGGGAGCTCACACTGTGTGAAGCCTACAATCAGCCTGGTGACAGCTCCTGAAAGTGCAGCAGAGTGTTGTTGTGGAGCCTGAACATGGGTGACAGTGCTAAGCCTTGTCTCCCAGTTGAGTCAGCGAAAGATGGATTGATGCTTCACCCCCACCTTTGGGACGCTGTGTAAGAAGATAAATCTGACCCTTGCAATTAAATTAAGAATTTGATAGGCAGAAGGAAGAAAAAGAAACCACAGAGGGCTGGGAAGAATGGGCCTTTCTCTGTCCTTTCACAAAGGAAGGGCCAGTCCTCTTGAATGCTGGTGGCCTTGAGACTCTGACCTGGGAGACTAGAGCTTGGGGTTCTGAACTATGGCCAGGGGCAGCCCAAAGCTGGGGAAGGGTGTCCCCGGACACTTCAGGACCTGTCTCTGGGGACCGGAAGTGGCAGGCAGAAGAGGGCTGGAGGGCAGCCTATGTGAGGCTCTACTGCCTCTCCTCCGTGTGGCCATAGGCTCTCCAGGGCCTCTGAATTCTGATTACCATTTTCAGAAGCTGCACTACCTATTTCTCCAGGCTATTGTCAGGGCAACCCAGCAAAGAAGGGCCAACTTGGAAAGTGATTCCTGTTCTGCTCACATGTGGAAGCTCTATTAACCCTACCATACCCTGCTCTGCCCAGTGAGGGCCACTGGGAGCATGCTCTTAGAGGATACAGCATGGTGGAGTCCTAACCCTGTTGAGGCACTTTCCTGTGTCCTGAGAGACTTTAGGGGCCAGGCTCAGCATGCAGAGTCTTGTCACTCTCCCCTTCCTGACTTGCACAGTCCCAGGTTCAGATCCCAGACCTGTCGCTTATAGCTGCTCCCAGCCCTAGACAGATTTGTTATCTCCAAGGTTCAGAGTTGTGAGCTCTAAAGTAGAAATGATAATCCTCACCTCACTGAGGATGAAATGAGAGGGGTGCTTTTCCAGAGTGGGCACCTTGTTAGCTACCCCTCCCCTTTCTAAATTAGTGAGGAGCTCCTTAATTTAGACTTATATATTCTTTTTGGCCTCTCACCCTGGGTAGGGCTTAAGGGACAATTGTGTTTGAAAAACAGGGCCAGTGGGTCTTCAGGATTCTAGGGCCCGTTGGACACTCGGAACCACAGTGGCACCTGGTGACCACCCTGATGAGCACAGCCTCATCTCCCCTAGCCTCCAGTCCCCTCCCAACTCTGGCATGAGGGCACTCTGGCTCTGGCCGGAGGGCACTCTGGCTCTTGGCCTGGGCCTCCCTAGGGCTCTCCCTGGTGAGGGAGACGTCTTCTCCTACTTCTTTGGTCCACCACTCAGGTGGTAGAGGGGGCAGGGTCTTGAATCTCAAGGGACATTTGTACCCATTCATCCATCCAGCCGGGCCCACGGGACTCCTGCCAAACTATTGCCAGTCTGGCTGGAGTAGCAGACAGGGTGCTCCCCCACCCCAGGGCTCATGATGTCAAGTACCCTTGCTTGTTTTGTCACCCTGCATCCCATAGCTTCTACCACTGTCATTCTTTTTAAGGTGACACAGGCCAGCTCTCTCTACCTGCACTCTGCCCTTTAAAGGTGCTGGTCCCCAAGCCTTGCATCCCTCTGGGCTGGGCTCTCCAGAGGTAGGCTCATACCCTGGCCATGGTGGGACAGCAGCTCACTGTGTACCCACCTCCTGCCATTAGGGCTCTCTGCCTTCTCATCCTAACACAGGGTTCAAGTCAGAGTGACTCACAGGTGCTTGAAGTGTGCTTATCACGGGCTGAACCGGTGCCCCGGAGAGCTCTGGCAGTGCCAGTTCTGCCACCTCCCCAGTGGCCATGTCAACAACTTGCCCATAATTACACAGGGCAAGTAGGGCTACCCAAGATCCCTTATGGCCCCTTGGTTGCTTTCTTCTGCACTGAATCTGGTCTGAGAACCATGCATGAATGCAGGAGGAGCTGACAACACTGTTCTCAAGCCTCCTTCCAGCCACATGATACTCCAGTATCCCAGGTATAATAGACACCACCAGCAATGGTCTTGGTTCCAGCTGATAGATAGACTCTTACCCCTGCCTTGGGCCCCAGTGACAGTACCCATCTCTTTATCTACCCCTCTCCCTACTTGCCTAGGAACTGGCTGCAGAAAAGGCCAAGGCAGCAGCTGGGGAGGCCAAGGTGAAAAAGCAGCTGGTGGCACGGGACCAGGAGATTGCGGCGGTGCAGGCACGCATGCAGGCCAGCTACCGTGAGCACATGAAGGAGGTGCAGCAGCTACAGGGCAAGGTGAGCCATGGGGCTGGGACCACAGAGGGTGGTGCTGAATCAGGGTAGGTTTTGGTAAGGGAAGGTCTGGAGCTGTTCCATGTGGCAGGGCAGCACCAGGCAGCCCATTCCATGAATGTTTGTTTGGCGTTAACCAGGAAGGTAAGGTGTAGAATACATCACAGGGAGCATTTTTTCCATAGTGCCTAGTCTAAAGCAGCTGGCTTGTTGCTAAAGGGGCAGGGAGGCCACATCTTCTGACCTCCTCTAAACCCACAAGAGGAAGACAGAATCACCATCAGTAGCCCAAGGCCTACTCCTGAGAAGCCAGACATGCTGCCTCCCTCCAGCTCTTTCACCAACCCTGACACCAGCCGTTCCTCCCGCAGCACTCACCACCTTTCTGCTGGGTTCAGTAATTCACTGCAGTGGCCACACAGAATTCACAGATTATGGGGTTTATTAGGGAAGCAGCAGGCTACAATTCAAGTTCGGGAACAACACTCAGTCTCTCTCGGCCCTTTGTCTCTCAGCCAGCGGTCTCTCTCAGTCTCTCTTCCCACAGTGCGTGTCTTTTGGTGTCTCCCTCTTAGCAATGCACATCTCTCAGTGTCTCTTTCTCAGCAATACATGTCTCTTGGTGTCTCTTTCTCGGCAGCATGTGTCTCTCAGGAGTGCGTGTCTCTCAGCAGTACGTCCTTCCCAGCCAGCAGTCAGAGAGAACTCTGCCTCTAGGAGGCCTCCTTTTGAGCCTGGCAGAGTAGCCAAACTAGCCAATCATAACATCAGAATTCTAAAAACCTGAGAGAGAGCAGGCCTCCCAAAACATTGCTTTGTGCCACTCCCAACAGAGATACTCCAGGTGGATAACTTTTACAGTCAGGAGCTCCTCAGTTGCTCACAGCAAATTCCACCACAGAGTTTACAAAGACTTATGGCTAGAAAAGCCATACCAGGTAATTTACTGCACCGCACCTGTGTCACCATCTCCTGGATGACCATCTCTGGAATAGGATATCAACCTCCCAGGGAGCCCAGAACAGGACTGTCCACATTAGGAGGGTCTATAAAACAGGAGTCTTGAGAGTTGAAAAGCTCCAGTGTCAGGTGCTCAAGGCCAGTGCTGGGCAGCTGCCTCTCTAGCATGACCCTCAAACTGGGGCCCTGGGTTCTTGTCTCTGTAGCCTGCTTTATGTGCTTCCTGGTCTGACCTCCCCCTGCATGTCTCAGGAGGGCAGTGGTAGGTTAGTGGGCTGAAACATGTCTTCCTTGGGATGATTGTAGGCTCTGGGTTACAGCTGTGTACTTGACCTGGCTACCTCAGTGGCTCAGATCAGGGGTGTCTGAGGCCTCAGGCCTCTTGTTTTATGAGAACCTCTCAACCTTTAGGTGAAGCAAGCAAAGCCTTCCTGGAGCTTATAAGGCAAGTGCCTCACCTGCTCTGCTCTGATACCATCACTGTTGACTTTTCAGGTTCGAACTCTTCAGGAGCAGCTAGAAAACGGCCCCAACACTCAGCTGGCTCGTCTGCAACAGGAGAACTCCATCTTGAGGGATGCCTTGAACCAGGCCACAAGCCAGGTGGAAAGCAAGTAAGTCAGAGCTCCTGGCCAACAGGAATGGGTGCATCCTGGAAGGGTTCCAGAACCCTAGGGAGGACCCTCATTGAGCCTCTTGCAAGGCTGCCTCGGTGCACCCTGGTTTTCTTATGGGTCTGCAGGCTGGTAATGCTCTCGAGATAACAAAGACGCCAGAAGTGGTCAGTGCAGGCACATCAGGCCAAGAGAAGTCATAGCACTGTGAGTTGGGAGGAATGCAGCTGGCTTCTCCAGGGCCAGTGTGGTCATCTTGGCCTGCATGGCTGCCGTGGTGTAGTAGACAGTCCTGTCACCTCCCTATTTTATCTGGTGCCCTCACTGGACAGTGGTCACTGCCTTGAACTTCTGTGCTACTGCAGGAAGCCATCATCCTTGTCCCATCTCACTGCTAAGGAAGTAGATGCTGAGCAGCCCCTCTCTTCTTCAGTCAGGTCACTTTCTCTGGCTCCTGGACTTTGCTCTTGGGTTTTGAGACCCAACGTCTGATGCACAGAGTTGAAAGATCTGTTGTGGGAAGAACACAGTGCCCCAGGATCCTGCTTTGGGAGGCTTAGCCCCGAATTTACCAGAGAACGGGTCGTGGAGACACTTGTGCTGTCTGTCTGCTGAGTCCCACTGAGTTGACTGCCTTTCAGGGCCTGTTTCCAGTGCTTTATCAGCACTGAGGAAGCGCACCTGACCCTTCCTTGGTAATGCCTAGGCGTTCCTGGGAGCTGTGGGCCACACTGGGGCATATTCACTCTGCTCTGTCTCTGTGTTAGGCTACAGAGATAAAGACTCCAGTAAAACATACACAGGCCCAACATACCAGGCCCTGTAGCAGTGGTTTTGGGAATGATTCCACAACTGAGGCAGCTATTGATGAAAGAGCAGATCTCCTGGGGGAAAGGCCCAGAGCACCAGCCTGGCCCAAGGGCAGCTTCCCAGACTGGAATGTACTTACGTGAGTCCTCTTCCATCCATCACTGGGCCGGGTGACTGTCTTGCAGGCAGAATGCAGAACTGGCTAAGCTCCGACAGGAGCTCAGCAAGGTCAGCAAGGAGCTGGTGGAGAAGTCAGAAGCCGCACGGCAGGAAGAGCAACAACGGAAGGCTCTGGAAGCAAAGGCAGTTGCCTTTGAGAAGCAGGTTCTGCAGCTGCAGGTAAGTCAGGAGCAACCACCTTGGTGGCCTTGTGTCTGTGTAGGGCATGAGCCAGGGCTTCCCTGGCCACCAGGCCATCCTTTCTTAGCTGTGGCTGTGAAGGCTTGGGCCATTGGTAGGGCTAGACTTGAATCTTCAGCCTTAACCTCATTGATACCACTAGAATGTAATGGAGCTTTCTCTGTGCTAAGCATTGTTCTAAGATCATCTGAGTACTTTATAAGCTTTTACTCAGTTAATTCTCATTGTTACCCTCTAAGGTTGTTGTTGTTGTTGTTAGTGCCGTTGAGTTGTTTCCGACTCATAGCGACCCCATGCACAGCAGAACGAAACACTGCCC
>NW_006922087.1:1419251-1454867 GCF_000298275.1 Orycteropus afer afer | reverse complement strand
TCACTAATGCCGAGGATATCAATCTTTATGCGTTCCATTTCCTTTTTGACAACTTCCAATTTTCCTAGATTCATACTTCGTACATTCTATGTTCCAATGATTAATGGATGTCAATACTATTACTACCTACATTTTACCCATAAGACAGTTCGAGGCACAGAGAAGTAATGCCACTACCCCAGTTCATATAAGGTTAGTCAGGGGCAGGATTAGCACCCCCAGCCAGCTCCAGACCTGTGCTTTTCCTCCCATACTCCCCACCACCCAGGGATTCTTCTAGTCCTTACAGTAGCCAGCTGAGCTTGCCAGCTACAGGGGCAGCCTCTGGCTTCAGCTGGGGTAGGTTTTCTTCTTTCTCAGCCTCTTATCTTCCCAAGAGGGAAGACTTTCAGAGGGACATTTCATTGGGAGAGGAGGATTGTCCTCTCTCCCTCCACAAGGTACTAGACAACACTGGACATGTTGCCATCCACTGGTCTCATGACATCGTGGTGCCTAGGCTGGCCCTTTCTGGTCAGGCTGGTTGGAGCATGTGGGGGCTATCATGCCAGTGCAGGGTTTAACTTTTCTGGGTGTCAAGAAGGCCCTGGCTACCTGAGGCACTTTCAAATGTTTCTGCTCAGTCATCAAGGACAAGCTGTGTATGAAGACACTAGGGCCCTCTCATGGAAGGGGCAAGAGAGAGAATAAAAAAATGGTGCTTGAGTATGAAAAATGGGCTGAGAAAAAATGTGGACAAATAAACAGAGTTGGAATTGATGGAGTGAGATTGTGATGATGAATGAGTTGTTTTTCTTATTTCATGGGAAATGGGCCCAACCAGGCCAGGCCAGTCAGAGCCACTGGGGCAGCCTGACTTGGCTATACTTAAAGACCCTCTAGCTGGCTTGGGCTGCTAATCCTGCCTCTGACTCACCCAGGGCTGCACCTGATAGGCTAGGCCCCTGGCTGCTGCCCTCACACTATGTTGTTGCCTGAAAAGGTACTGCTTGTGACAGGCCTGGCCCCTTCACCAGGCCACCTTTTCCAGTCCTCAGGATCCTCGGGTCCACAGCCTAGGACTGGACAGAAGAGTTCAATCTTTCAGCTCTGAGAGTGGCTGGCCGTGAAGTCAGGGAAGTCAGGATGCACAGCTCCATTGCCCCTCCTGGCAGTGGGACCTCTGGTATCAGGCTGCCTGCTCTAGGTCCCACTCTGCCACCTTCTGGTATGTTGCTCAAGAGCCTCAGTTTCCCCTTCTGTGATGTGGGGGAACAGCAACATCTACCCGGCAGGGAAGCTGTGGGGATTGATTGCTCTGGCATGCACAGCATTAAGGACAGGACTTTGCCCATAACAGGAGCTCAATAAATATGGTCTCTAAAAAGTCTCCTTCTGGAAGTCTCCTTGTCAGACTTGGAAACTTAGATTTTAGGAAGCATCTCTGTGTCACACTAAGAGGAGGAATGGAGCTTTGTGTGTTACTGTCTTTCCTTAATCTGAGGCTCCTTCTCTGAGAGCTGGTTCTTGAGGTCCAGAGCATGTGTGGGCACTTTTGTGCTGGCTTGTGGAGCCTGAGGTTGGCATTGGGAGAGAGAGATTGTTCCTGGCCTGGAATCCTGGGTCAGCCAGGCCTGCTTGGAAGAGTGTGCACTGAGAGTATGGAAGGCATCTCTCCTGGTTCTTGTTTTCCCAGTGGATGAAGTGAACCCCCAGAAAGGTTTTATAAAATTCCAGCTGGCCTGCATAGCATGCGCTTGGCTCTGGAATTGTCCAGTATAATTGGCTCATGCTTGTCACACTCCCCTCCCAGACAGGGAATAGTCAAGATACATACACTCAACTTTTAAGTTTCAGGTCCGAAACAGGGGTGGGCATTTGCTTTTTGTTTTCTTGTCTTCTTTTGCTTTTGTTTTCGTGTTCTCATTAATGCCTGTAATGGATGGAAAGAGGCATCCAGATAGATGCCTAGAGTCTGAACAGAATCTCTTACAGAGAGAGAGAGAAAGAATGAGGAACGTCAGTGGTAGTGTTTCCAGTTGCAGATGTCTCTACCCATTTAACTCTGTTGCCGTGTGGGGGTCCTGGAGCTGGAGAGGTAGAAGGCTCCTGTGCAGCACCTGTCATCACTGTCCTTTTTTCCATTCACCCTTTGGAGTTTGAACTGATCCTCTGCCACACTCTAATGCAGAAAGCATTGTTCACCCTCAAGCTGCCCAGAATTTTCCACTGTGCAGTAGTACCCTTACCCCACGGCCTGGTGAGGGCATCCTTGGCCACCACAGCTCTGCCATCCCAGACCTGCCTCTACTGCAGTGGCCCTTGGTAGATGCAGTCAACCAGGAGTGAAGTTATATGGTCTGGTGGAGAGCAGTGTCCGCCGTGGGGACTGATGGAAGCTTCTTTATTGTTGTCCTTAAGAAGCTGTAGCCCTAAAAGGGAGTAAAAATCGGGGTATGGGTAACAGTGTTAAGGGGGCTAAGGGGAACCTTGGGCAACAGAAGTCATTTCTCTCTGAGCTTCTGCCCCCTCTTACCTGGCCCTGCCTGATAAGCTTCCTACATAAACAGTGAGAACTGAATTCTTCAGGGGGCTGGCTACAATCTGAGGCCTGACCTGGCAGTGCTGCTTCAGAGTCCAGTGTCAAGAGTACCAGGGTGCTCACTGGAGCCATGGTTGAGACTGTCAGAGACCCAGGACAGCTGCTCACCAGTGTGCTACCTCCACACGACTGTGTGACTATCACATAAGGAGGTACTGCCCCTTCCTTCAAGAGTCCTTGGCCCCATCTTGGCCCTCTCTCCCCATGAAGAAACAGGCTTATGCACATGGAAAGTGCATGGCCCCATGGCCTTCTAAAGCCTGGCCTGGCCTATTGAGCATATCAAGATGGGAGAACCAGGAAGGCTTGAAACAAACATGTGGCACCAAGCAGGCCAGTGATGGCCACAGGAGAAGGATGAGGCTCACCTAGCGGAATGAGGGCTGCAGAATTAGTACTCATGTGAAAGAGTCTGTAAAACAGGAGGCTGAACCATACAAAATCGCTACTTTTGTAGGTCATGAACAGCTGACAACTGACAATTTCATGTGGTTCATTGTGATATAAGTAAAGAACCAAGTGAGAGGAGCCATCCATGTGGAATGATCTTAAATATGTGTGGTACTATGTGTGTGTACGTGGTAGTGCACAGGCAGGAGGGTCCTGCCAGGCCAAGCCCGCCTACTCTGAAAGGAAGTGAGGATTGTACTGAGGAAACAAAAACAAGGTGATATGGGCCCCTTGCATCCACCTTCGCTCATTGGAAGGGTGATGGCTAGGGTGAAGTTTACTGTAGACTCCAGACTGTTAAAGAAGGATGTTCTTTCTTGAACAGACAAGCCAAGAGCTCATGACTCTCCGAGACGTAGGTTGGCATGCGGAACCTCCACTCCTGCTCAATGGCAGAGCTAATGCAGCCAACCCCTCTGCATCCTCACAACTCCTCCCTTCCCCCATCCAGGCATCACATAAGGATACTGAGGAGGCCCTGCAGAAGCGCCTGGACGAGATCAGCCAGGAGCTCTGCCGCTCCCAAACCAGCCACGCCAGCCTTCAGGCGGATGCAGAGAAGGCCCAGGAGCAACAGCAGCAGATGGCGGGTAAGGGTGTACTTCTCAGGTGCGGGCATGGGCTCCACGGGTGGGCAGGTTGGTGCTGGGTCCAGGCACCACCCTGTCCCCAGAACTTTTGGAATGGGCCAACCTTGATCTAGTGAGTGCAGCCCGGACCCAGAGCTGTGCCCTCACAGAGAGCCAACAAGAAAGGGACTGAACCCTGTAGCTGAAGACTATGTGTGGAGGACTAGAAGGTGCTACGCCTGAGTCTCTCCTGGGCCTATGGGGTGCCCCCTTCCAATCTTGCAAGCCCTCATTCTGCTGGGTGAGCCTCATCCTTCTCCTGTGGCCATCACTGGCCTGCTTGGTGCCACATGTTTGTTTCAAGCCTTCCTGGTTCTCCCATCTTGATATGCTCAATAGGCCAGGCCAGGCTTTAGAAGGCCATGGGGCCATGCACTTTCCATGTGCATAAGCCTGTTTCTTCATGGGGAAAGAGGGCCAAGATGGGGCCAAGGACTCTTGAAGGAAGGGGCAGATAGTGCCATGATAGCTTGACATCCAATGTGCACTTCTTATATTTTCAGTGACTGTCTTGTGCTGAGCATGGTCACAGGCACTGGGAAATCTCAGGACAAAGTGGCATACCAGGACTACCCTCTAGCAAGGGAACTGGCATGGTCAGATATATAAACCTGCCACAGAGTCTCTTCACACTGCCTCCCTCTGCCACTCCAGTGCAAACGAAGCCACATACAGTATGAAATGGGCCAGGCTGTGTCCCAGTAAAGCTCTATTTACAAAAGCAGGCTAAGGGCCCATTTCAACCATAGAGTGTAGTTGGCTGACCTCTGATCCAGATGGTCAAGTGTGGCTTTAGATTGGTGGTATAATAGGCCTCACTGGGTTAGGAGAGTATCTAAGCTGAGGTCTGAGTGATAAGAAGAGGTGGCCCTGCAGTGACTAGGGACCCAGGGAAGAGAGGTGGCTGGTACAGGGCCCTGAGCTGGGATGAGCTTGATGTGACATCATGAAACGGTCAAGTGGTAAGAATACTAGGCCAGGAGGGCAGGCCTGGGTATGGTGTGAGTGTGCCAGAAAGTGACTGGAGGGCTTGAGGCAGTGGATGAGGCTGTGTAATTACCACTTTGGACACTGGCACTGGGTGGAGAGTGGACTGTAGGGGCAAGCCAAAGAGTGTGATGAGGCTTGGCCCAGATGACCATGAGGTGTAGGTAGGCAGAAGGTGGGATGTGGTGCCAAAAGGCCATACCAGTGGCTGGGGCGTGAGGGCAGGCAAGGTGAGGGGCCTGTGCACTCAGGTGATATCAAGCCAAGCTGCTTAATTAGTGTCACTGGAAGGGCAGATCATAGAGCCATGAACACGTGGGTAACATTTAGAGCCGTGGGACTGTGTCAAGTCACCTGGAAGGAAGACAGCCAGGGAGGAGACCCAGGGGGGCGGGGTAGAGGGGAGAGCAGAAGTCAGCCAGGGAGACAAAGTAGGCAGGGCCAGCTGGATCAGAATTTCTGCCTGTCACCCTGCCCTGGTCTCTGCTATGAGCTCTTAGAGAAGGAATTCTTAAAAATTTCAGCTCAGATCCATTCTGTGGTCTTCCATGGAGGATAGATGGGGACTTCATTCCACCCTAGTGGGTCCTGAAATGTGATAAACCCAGTCAGATATGTGTCTAATATCCCTGGCATACAAGCCGGCACAAAGTGTGGAGGGTACAGCTTCGACTTCTCTCATCTTCCTTTTCTTGTGACAGAGTTGCACAGCAAGCTGCAGTCCTCAGAAGCAGAGGTGAAGAGCAAGTGTGAGGAGCTGGGCAGCCTCCAGGGGCAGCTTACAGAGGCCAGGGCTGAAAACACACAGCTCACTGAGAGAATCCAGTCCATTGAGGCCCTGCTGGAGGCCGGCCAGGCCTGCAAAGCCCAGGTCAGCCAGGTCTTCTCCAGGGTTGACGAGGGGAAGAAGGGCACCATCTGCATCCCCCACTTGCTGTGTAGCAAAAGGTAGTGAAAAGTGAATGAGCTGTCTGTCTCTGTTCCAGGCCAGCCAAGCGGAGGCCGACAAGCAGCACGCCCGGTAAGCTGGTGAGGCGAGGTCGCTCTGTGCAGGGCCATCAACTGGTTCCCACTGAGACAGGCCTGTGTCAGAGGTCTTCCTTCCTCCAGTGACAAAAGGGCAGGGGTGGCCTGGCAGGAGGGAGGAGCCAGGACTCACCTATGAGGGTGATAAAAGGTACCTCAGTGTCATGAGGATCCTGCCACCCACTGTCTGTTAATGGGGAAGGTTTGGCTGGCTAGAAGGTTCTCTGTGTCTTTACAGGTAGGACTAAAGGTGAGGAATTTTAGGGACTAAAGATAGTAAATCAAATAGGAAAAATTATCACAAAACTCAGAATGGAGGAGGACCTGAGACGTAACCTGGGCTTTTTGCTACAGATCCATAGATCCAGGGCATTGATCAATTTAGAACTAGCCATGACAGGGTTGTGTTCTTTTATCCATGAAGTAATTACCCTGTGGCCCAGACCTTACCCCGCTCAGGGTCAGCAGGCCCCAGCTAGGCATGATCAGAGACTTTACAAGGTTGAAGGTGGGGCTAACACCTGAGCAAGTCTGGCCACAGTCCTTGGGACCATTACCTGGTACTGGTGCCCATGAGGCTGAGGGTCCACGGAGCCAGTCCCAGGGGAGGAGGTGAGCATGGAGGATGTCCTCCACCCCATGCAGATAGCTGGATGTGTCCTAGGCATCCAGCTGACCCGGCTCCCTCATCTTGGCTGCCACTGCTGGTGACATACTTCTTATCCAGTGCAGCCCCAGGCCACAGTTCTGTCATCTCCAGCATCTGGCCCTGTGGTTGGAAGCCAGCCTCCAACAGGCCCAACATGCCTCATGGAAGACCCAGCTCAGCCCCTTGCTTGACTTCCCCAGTACCTTTTCTCCAGAGAGCTTGGGCCTACTTTGTTCCTAGGCATGGTTGTGGGGCAGGGAAGTTGTGTTTGTTGGGGTTTCTGCTCTTGTACTTTGAGATCTTGGACCACAGAGTGAGTTACTAGGGTCACTGAGTCCCATATTAAGAGGCCCAGGTTTCATTTTTTCATCTCAGGCAGAAGTGTCTATCTGGAAGAAATTCAGTTTTTATTTCCTTCCCAAACAAGTTACCTGAAAGTTGTATCTAGGTCAGGTCATCCCCTCTGTTGTGGAGATTCATAAACTAGAATGCCCCAGACATTCTAGAATCAGACCCCTGCCTGGGCCTACTTGTCTCTCGTCTTCAGGGTTTTGTTCCCCTGGGCCCTGCACTAGGGCTTACTGGTTGGAAGCAAGTTGCATAATGGGAGGGTCTGGGGGAGAGTTGTGAGGCAGAGTTCACGAAGGGTACCCAGCAGGGCTTTGGGGTGGGATTAAGGTCTGTAGTATGAAACCAACAATATTTAAGGTAAAACCGTGAGGCTTTATTGTGACCAGAGTCCATTAGGGCCTTGTCAGTGTTGCCACGAGCAGTAAAGTAAAATGGGGCTTTCTACAGTGTTCTGACTGTGGCTCACAATAAGAAAAACAAATACAGATCCGCACATGTATAACTGAAAAGAGTTTGACAGACCAATACTTGCCTTCACTACCGGTGATTCTGTGGTTTTCTTTTGTCTTGTATTTTGCTTAAGAGAAGTGCTGGTACCCCCATTAAATTGTTTTCCTAATGCATGGCTGTGCCACCACCTGGACATGGGCGAGGGTGTGTGGGCAAGTGAAGGTGTATGTGTAGGCCTGTGTAGGCTGGCTGATGGCTGGCAGGGTGACCTACCAAAGCCCAGTACCTCCCTATGTTGATGGCAGCCCACTTCTGGGGCAGAAACTTCTTCCCTGCACCTCAAAATGACTCTAGTTGTTTTGATTCAAATCCATATGAGCCAGCTCTGGACTTTAGGTTTCATGTGGCCCTGGGGCATTCCCCATCTGTTCTAAATCTTAATGCAAAAGGTAACATATTAAAGTGCCCACTGGAAGCTTGTTCCTCTGAAAAACTAGTGTAGTTCTAATGTCACCTCTTCCCTTTTCTGGATGAGGATGGACTCAACCCACTGGGCCCTTGGGCCTGGGAAGAAACAGGAAGTGCTAGGACCAACATCTCACCAATCGCATATTATTGATATCACTGTAATCCCTCACACCCCAGGGACAGAATGGAGGGAGAAGCCCCTGGTCTTAGAAGAGTTTGATTTTAGACACAGAATGGCCTGACTTCCCAGTGGAAAACAGCCACTTGGGGCCCATCCTGCATTGGCCACAGTGGCCTCTTCAGCCCCTCCTGGTCCCACCAGCCAATGGGAATCTGGAGCAGCCTCTGGATTCTGCACCCTGGCCCCTGGCACTAAGGACTGATGGGTGAGGAGGTAGAACTGGGCAACCATAAGCAGAGGAAGAACACCTGAGATGGAACCTGGCAGGGCTTGCAGGGCCTCAGGACCAGGGCAGTGAACCCACTGTTTTCAGCTTCCAGGAGCTGGAGTCCCAAGTTTTGTCTCTGGAGAAGGAGGCTACTGAGCTCAGAGAAACTGTCGAACAGCAGAAGATGAAGAACAACGTGAGTGTCTGGGGCAGGCACTGCTACAGGGAGAGGGGATTAGGTCCAGGCAGGGCCTAGGATGGAGAGAACCAACTTGAAGAACATTTTCTCTGAAACCTGCCCCAACCTGGTCTGGAGAGGGCTTTGCGGGCCATGCAGGTCACCTGGCTCTGGTGGTCTGAGCAGGGCTGTGACCAAGGGAACAGGCTGACTGTCTTACCCCACCTCACTCTGCAGTCTCTCTGAGGGGTTCACCTCTTCACACCATGTGCCCTGACCACCCACTATTGAGTGGGGCCATCATGGCCTGGTGTAAAGTGCTGCCCAAGAGAGTCCACAAGCTGATGGGGTGGACCAAGAAGAGGGCATTAGGTCCTTTAGTAGTTTGCTTTGGGCTTTGGAATGGGTCAGGCAGGTGCTCAGCAGGGGACAACTTATAGGACGTCTGTGATGGCCTGTGCAGCTGCTGATGCTCTTCCCTATTGCCCCAGGACCTCCGGGAAAAGAACTGGAAGGCTATGGAGGCTTTGGCTATGTCTGAGAGGACCTGCGAGGAGAAGCTGCACTCCCTGGCGCAGGCCAAGGTCAGCCCTTTTGGCCGCTTCTCAGATATACCTGCTTGTACATCCCAGAGCAATCCACCTAGGTCCCCACGGGGTCTGGCACACAGGGCAACCTCTGGGCTCCTGCCTTCCCTCCTCTCCCTTCTTTATTTCTTCTTCTTTCCCTCCTTCCCTCTCACTCCTTTCCTTCCACTTTTCCTTGAGATGAAAAAGGGTGTACCCTGGATTGCTCTTGCTCCTCTGGTCTCTACCACCAGGCACTTGGTGCCTGGCACTTGGCATCTAGGGAGAGGGACCATAGGAGCTGTGGACCCACCTGCTGCCTGGCCTTTCGAATGAGCCCAAGATCGGGCTGTTTTCATCACTTTGCTCCCATGGTATCTGAATGGTCTTGTTTCTTAGACCCTCTGGAATCATGCAGGCTTGGTCCAGTGGGTCCTATGATTAATCTTTAAAATAAGTCACAGAAGGGGAAGAAATTTTTCATAGTAAGCTCTCAGGAGTCAGTTCCACATTGGCCTGAGGTATAAGGGTATCTCTGTCCCTGGACCCACACTAAGGGCCAGTGGGTAGGCTCAGGTGGGGAAACAGTCTTCAGAGTCCTCTGGAAGGTGCTGCTCTAGCCTCCCAAGCTAAGCAGCAGTGGCTTGAAGACCCAAGCAGGTGGCCAGCTGAGTCATGCTGGAGCTCCTGGCCCTGGGGTCCTCACCCACTGGTCTTTTGACTGCATGTCTCCATCCCTTGTGGAATGCCCCTGGACAGCCAGCCCCATCCCTTCAGCCTTGCTCTCATGGAATATCTGTGTCCCCAAGTCTTGAGCCTCATAGTGACCTTCCCAGGAAGCAGGAGGGTTTCATGAGATGAGGATCCTGAAATGGTACAAGGATGGAGGGTTGGCTTCAGGTGAGAGCTGCTAGAACCTTGGGCATTGAGCCCTAGGAGTGACCTCCGGGATGTTGTGGACTTTATGTGGCACATGCAGAAGTTGTGATTAGAGAGGCTCCCTGTCTCACTTACAGACATGCAGCTGTGCAATGGCTGGCCTTGGTGTCTTCTGGCTCTTGCCTTTGACCGTCATGAAGTCAGGGATCCCCGGCTACTGTCTGGATGATGAAGCGTGCTAGGGCACTTTGCAGATGGGAGTTCAGAACATGTGGGTGCAGTGGCCATGCTGGGTGTTGTCTGTCAGCAGTTCTCCATAGCACACAGCCCATAATACCCTGTCAACCCCAACAGTTAGAGTTCCTAGTCTCAGCTCACAGGCATGGTGTGTCATGGCATGGTTGGCAGCAGCTTCAGTCTCCTGAAGATAAAATCTATAGCTGGAATCCTCAGTGGCCTCCTCACAGGGTGGAGGTTCTGCCTGTCCTAAAGGCCATTTAAGCTCTTGGTTTTGCTGTATAGCTCAGCCAGTCAGTCTTTGCTCCAATTTGCAACAGATTGGAGCTGCCAACCCTTCCTCTAGGGCAACTGCTGGGCTGTAGTGCCAAGGGTGACCCCTTATGCCCCAAAAAATAAAGTCCCTGAGCCTCACTGAGTTGGTTTGCCATCTGCAAAGTGGAAATGTTGACCCTTCCTCTACAGGGTCACTGGAAAGAGACCTCTTAAGGCTCATGGCTACTGTCAGACGTGTCCCTTCTCTACCTTTACAGCAATCCCTACAACTTAACTCTTACTTTCCAGTATTTGGAAACAATGATTGCCCCCCACTTCTTTCCCATCCCATTCCCTCTTGCACAGTCTTGGATCATCTCCCCACCCCTCTTTTACACACACACTTGGAAATGAGCAAGAATTGAATTTGAGCAGCTGAGCAGGTAGAGGCATCACTATTATTGGGGGCTGCCGAGTTACCTCCATTGAAGTTTGGTCTGTTGAGAGGTGCCTGGCACACGCTAGTGTTAAACATCCCCAGCCTGCTCTGTCTGTGAGCCTCTGTCTTCTCTCTTGGTTCCTGTCTCCCTGGAAACACTGAGCATGTACCCTTCCTGGGAAGGATACACGGGTATATAAGTAAACATCCCTGTGGGTGTCCTTGCCCTGCTCCCCAGTTCCCCCATGCTGCACCAAGCACCCCCTTCCCTCTGCAGGAGGAGTTGGAACAGCAGCTCCACTTGACTGAGGTGCAGACCAGAGAGGCTGTGCAATCCCTCCTCCCAGAGCTTGCAGCCACATCACACCAGGTAGGAGAGGACTCCACCAACCACAGTGACCCCAGACCTTCACAAGAAATGCCACTAGACCCTCCCTCACTCCTTCCATTGCAGAATTACACCGAGTGGCTGCAGGAACTCCGAGAAAAAGGCTCCGAGCTGCAGAAGCAGCCTCTGGCTTCCACAGAACCTTCCCCGGTGAGCAGGGAGGGTGCCCAGAGTCACCCCACCACAGCCAGGGGCAAAACTGGTTGAGCTAACCAGATCCTGCACTTCCCTCTGCCCAGGACCTGGCCTCCAGGCTGCAGGAGGCAGAGGATACCCAGAGCGCCTTGCAGGCAGAGTGTGACCAGTACCGCACCATCCTGGCAGAGACGGTGAGCAGGGATGGCTTGAAGCTGCAGGGAGGGGATGTTCAGGACCCAGCAGGCAGCAGAGGGCAGTGACTCCGGTAACCTTGGGCAAGTCTCCCCACTCTTTGGGCCTCATTTCTTTAACTGAGTGGTAAAGGGGTGGATCAAGGATTTCGTGGCATCCATGGTTACTAAGCATTGTTGAATTAAAGGTTTGGGGTGGTCTCTGGGCAGGAGAGAGAGACATGGTTGTAGCAAGGAGTTAGTCACTCTTAGGAGGAAGTTGTGAGTATCTTGCTGACTGCTGGACAGAGCCCCTGTCCTGTGGGGCCCCAAGACAGAGCAAGACCAGCCCTCTCAACCTGTCCCCCCGTCATGCCCATCTTATCCTGGGGGCAAAGCCTGGTGGGTATGAGAATCCTGGTGGCTTTGTTCAGGTCACATGTCCATGTGCTGGCACACAGGCCACAGCACCCATTCCCCAGGACTGTGGCCAACTTTGATCCCACATAACTGGCAGCTGTGAAGTTACCACAGAGGAGGTAGTGAGGTGGGGACAGAAGATGTGTGTGATTGAGTGGACTGGGGGTGGGGAGGGAGCAGGCCAGCACCTCCCAGGCACTGGCCAGTCCCTCTCTGGGTATGTGCTTCATGCCCTGTCCCTCTGCAGGAGGGCATGCTTAAAGACCTACAGAGGAGTGTCGAAGAGGAGGAGCAAGTGTGGAAAGCCAAAGTGAGCACAGCAGAGGAGGAGCTGCAAAAGGTACTCACAGTTCTGGTTCTCAGTACCCAGAGACCTCTCCCTCTTTTACACACACTCACACACGCCACCTCAACCTGGGGCAAGGATCCAGCAACACGTGCATCGTGCTGGCACAGAGGAGGCATGTCTTCCACCCCTTTCCTAAGAGTTCAGATGTAACTCACTAAAGACAAACAACTGGGTTTGCATGCCCCGAAATCCAGGTGAAGCTGACCACCTGGGTCACTTGTAAGGGGTAGGGGCTGGTTGGGAGTTTTTTGGTGATCCATATGAATCACCATATGCATGGCTGCAGGGAGACAGCTGAGCTCCTTAGCCTGGCCCTAGTCTCATGCTGGCCCCCTTGCCCACACCCAGTGAGCGGCTATGAAGCTGGGGCAGCCAGCCAGGTACAAGGTGAGCATGGCTGGGCGAGAGGGAGACCAGCTTTCCCGCTACTTGCCTGAGTCCCCAAGCCCCAGAGCAGGCTATGTGAGGAAACACTGTGGCCCTCTTAGGTCTGTATTTTCATGGCCCTCCCTTGTTTCCAGTCTCATGTCACAGTGAAGCACCTTGAAGAGATCATAGAGCGGCTAAGAGGAGAGCTGGAGAGTTCTAACCAGGTGTGTGCAGGGCTTTCCTCAGCTGCTTTCTGTCTCTCAAGCCCCTGAAACATGCCTCATTCCAGAGCCTGTTTGAATTATTTCTTCTCACAGGCCTCTTAAGAGAGGCTATTCTCCACCAAGCCCGGTGACCCTGTCAGGCCTATTTCTCCTCAGTGAGAGGCATTTACCACTTCATTGTGGCCTGAGACACATCCAGGGCCTGCACAGAATCACCTGGGCCTGGCCAGCCAGGATAGGCCCTACCCCAGCACGCAGTGGCCTCTGTCTATGGCTGTCTGAGCTTGGAAGGTACTCAAATCCCACCCTGGGGTTTTCTCAGACTGTGAAGTCAGCTTTGACCTTGGACAAGGAGGCCCTTGGAGGCTGTTTTGCAAGTAAATCTGAGAGGACTCTTTCATCCTCTCCCCCACCCCAACCCTGCCCAGGTCTGAGGACATAGCAGCTCAGGCAGTGCTCAAGTTTTGGGCATCATTTGCATTTAGGTGTCTCCTGCCATGGCTGCTTTCTGATTAGCCTCAGTTTCCCCAGTAGCCAATGGGACTCCTCCCAGGGCTTGCTTATTACCCCAAGGCCAGGCTAGACTTGCCACCCCATCACCTGTTCCCCAGGGTTAGTGCCCTCCTGCCAGAGACATAGAAGGTTGTGATGTGTGTGTCCATGGGGGCGTGGGTTTACGGGTATCTCCCCAGGTGCGGGAGCACACCTCACATTTGGAGATGGAACTGGAGAAGCACATGGCGGCAGCCAGCGCTGAATGCCAGAGCTACTCTAAGGAGGTAGCAGGGGTGAGTTGCATCCACCCAGGCCTCACAGGCCATTCAGCATCCCAGCCCAGTGAGCCTTGGCCTGGGGCTGTCAGACGGAGAAGCTGTGTATTGGTGCTCACCTCAAAGAGGCAGCTTCGTACTGAGTGAGACACTCCATAGCCTGGCACTCTCCTGGGTCAATGACACCACTTCTGGAGGGTACAGGTTTAAATCAGTAATGCTTTTCTTACTGCTTAGAAACAGAAAGTATAAATTTGAAGTCTCCGATGTTGGTTTAATTTCAGACTTGTAGATTTTTTTTTTTGCAAGAGACAATCATTAAACGAATATGAAGACCTGTGATGAGATGCAGTGAATACTGCTCCCTCGGGGTCTTGATAAAGACCTGCAGACATAGGAGCCTGGTCTCTGCAGTAGTTTCCAGGATCTTGATGAAGTGAATGCACTGGACAGTGTGCGTAGAGGCTGACTCCCAGTAACTGGCTTCCTCTTGTTCTTTACCTTTTCCACGTCACCTGGGTCTGTTTTCTCCCCAAGCTGAGGCAACTTTTACTAGAATCTCAATCTCAGCTGGACGCAGCCAAGAGTGAAGCCCAGAAGCAAAGTGATGAGCTTGCCCTGGTAAGTGTACTTGGTGTCCCCTGGAGGGGCAGGTAGAGTTTGTAGGATTATACGTGTCTACACATGTGCATGTGCGTGTGTGCATGTGCATTTGTGTAGTTAATTTACCAGGTGAGGTGGGTCATCAGAGTGGGCACATGTGTGTCCATGTGAAGTCTACAAGGGTTCCTTGCATGTTTGCCAGGCACTCTGAACTGGTCTTGTCACCTCCAGAACACAGATGGTCACACTTGATTCCCCATCCTCCTACGTTGTGGCCCTCACTCAAGCAGTGTGAGCTCAGGGCTGGGAGGCTGAGGACGTGTACTTCCTGTGAGCAAGGGTGTCCTTCAGGGAAGCCTGGGACTTTTCACCTTGTGGCTCTGAGCAAGCCCCTTGCCCTCCTGGGACTTAGGTTTTTCTCACCAGAGCTACAGGACAGCCCAATGCCAGTGATGCCTGGGTGTGTGCAGGGCCTTCCCTCAACAATCCTGTCCCACCCGGAGGAGCTTCCTGCTGCATCGACAGTCTTTGAGCCTTGACATCTGACCCCAGGTCCCAGCTCCTTGGAGAGTACAGCCCCAGCCTCATAGCAAGCAGAGAGGAGGCAGTAGGGCCTCACCTACCCCAGTACTGGCCCAGGGTGGGGCTGCAGAGCACAGACCTGTTCTCTTTGCTTTACACAGGCCTTTAAAAATCCTCAGTTTTTTGCCATATATTTAGAAATTGAGAAATTTTGGGTAAAAGTATGTATCTCGTGGTTTTGTGGAAGAACCCACAGGACCATACTCCCCTAGGACTGCTGCATTCACACCCCTACCTGCGTCAGGGGATTCAGTCCAGACTGAGGACCACCTACCAGAGCTGCTTTCTATACTGGGTCTGGGTGAAAAGCCTGGGTGGGGATGCTAGACCCTGCCCTAGTGAACCTGCATGGTAGTGAGGACAGGGATGTTAGTCACAGTGACCAAGCCAGGCTCCTTGGAGCCTCCTGTGTGGGCAGCAGCAGCCGTCCCAAGCAGGGTCCTGTGCAGCGAGGTGGGTAGGCATCACCAGCCATGTCTTTGCACCAACCTACCCTCCCTGTTTCAGGTCAGGCAGCAGTTGAGTGAGATGAAGAGCCATGTAGAGGATGGTGAAGTAGCGAGGTCCTTGGCTGCCCCCTCAGAAGGCCCCCCAGCTGAGCAGGACCCTGTCGAGGTTAGGGCGGTGAGCGGTCCCAGAAATTTATCACTAACCACCCGTGGGGCTTCCCCCATGGGAACACAGGGCCTCTCCTTCTCACTAATCATGGTGTCTCTGCCCTTCTTTGTCATGTCCCCCACTGCCACCACCAGTGCCCAGCTTTGCTTGACTGCACAGAGGGGGCTAACTTAGGTCTGAGAACTCCACTGAGCAAGGGGTGGGGGGTGGCCAGCAGTGGCAGAGAGGCAGGATGGGGCTGGGGCTCAGCCTGTGGGCAGGTATGGTGGCCTTTGTTCCAGGGACACTGCTTGGGGGTGGGACCTTCAGCCACAAAAGAGACTCACTCCCATTGCAGCCCTTGGTGGTTAACATTACTAGGGAGATGTTTGCTGCCCCCAAGGGCTTTCACCCTAGGCAGGGACTGTCACCAACTAATGGAGGCATGGCTACATGTGGGGCTATTGGGGGGCAGGGCCTGCTTGGGGCCTTTGAGGTCTTTGCCATGTGGGTGTAAAGGTGCGTGAGGTCAGCATCTCTTTCAGGCTGAGGTCCCATCTCCCCAGAGGGTGAGTGTTGGAGCACTCAGTGGGCTGCTGTGGGCAGACAGACAATCTAGCTGGCCAACCAGGAACAGACAAGCAGAAAGAGCTCTAGACACAGCTAGAAGGCCAGGGGTGGGGGGCAGGTTTCGGCCCACCTGGGAGCCCTGACCTTCAAGCAATTTCCCAAAGTCTGTCTGTGCTGGTTCTGTGCAGCTGAAAATGCAGCTGGAGCGGACAGAAGCCATCCTGGAGGGCGAGCAGACGCAACGGCAGAAGCTCACAGCTGAATTTGAGGAGGTCAGGCCCTGTGCAGCAGCTCTGAGCTCCCTCTGCTTGTCCGTTCCTACCCTTGCTTTCCCTGCCCGCTAGCTACTGGGGCACTGTGGGGCTTTGGGCACACCAGAGACCCAAGGGATGGGCAAGTGCAGTGACAAGCGACAGTCACAAGTCACCTGGGACAGTGTGTGACGGAGGGTATGGTTGGAGGACAGCCACTGTGCCCTGGGGGCAGTTCCAAGTCCTTAGGCTTGTCTTCCTGGTACACATGGGATCTGTTTCATGTTCCCAGCTACAGGTTAGAGCTGGCATGCCCTCCCTTTTCGGCAGGGCTGAGGTGGGGAGGGGTTTGTTTGTGGGTTGTCAGGTGTCCCGCCCCAGGCACCACTCCCCTCACCCTTTGTCTCTCTGACAAGGCTCAGAATGCTGCATGCCAGTTACAAGAAGAGTTGGAGAAACTCCGCACTGCCAGTCATTTGGAGTCTTCAGATGCGCAGGAGGCTGTGCAACTTAAGGTGGGGTGGGGCAGGGGAGAACTGACCAGAGGGGAGTGGGGAGGAGCTAGTCTTGAGACTAGGTCTCAAGCCCTTTGGTGGAGTGGTGGAGTGGTGGGGGAAGCCTGAATCTACAGGGTCAAACATAGCCACCCGCCACTAGGCAAATACGGTGATTTAAATTAAAACTTAAAAGTTTTCTCCAGTCACACTCACCACATTTCAAGTGCTCAGTAGCCACATGTCCAGTGGCTCCCACATTGGATAGCACAGGTTAGGACAGTCCATCCTCACAGAGAATATTCTGTGGACAGGCTGGTAGATGACCAAGAGACATCAAGTCTTCCTCCTACTACCTTCCCGTCCTCTGGTTCATGGGCATCGCCAGAGTGGCTACTGCTGAATCTTGAGTTACAGTTAGGCTGATCCCCTCCAATCCACACACCACAGGTAAGACTAGACAAAGAGAAAAAGCTCACAAGTGACCTGGCACGTGCTGCCACTAAGCTGCAGGAGCTTCTGAAGACTACCCAGGAGCAGCTGGCCCAGGAAAAAGACACAGTGAAAAAGCTGCAGGAACAGCTGGACAAAGCAGTGAGTGCCACCCCACCAGGGCTGCCACCTAAGGGCCCTGCCCATGCAGCATGGGGCTAGGTCAGCTGCTGGGAGGCGGCTGCGGCTCTGCCTACCTCTGGTGCGTGTGGTGCCAAGTGAAAGAACAAGGACGGGCTGGAGGGCATCATGTCCTGCTGAGATATCCACATCCCATGCCCCCACCCCGTGGCTCCTCCTCTCTTGGTAGGAAGCAAGCCTCTGCCCCCTGCCCCCTACTCCCAGCCTCTCTTTCCAGCTTTCCTGGGCCTCTGCCAGTGCCCCTACCCCGACCTAGCTCCCATGGCCTGCAGGACTGAAAGTTCCCACTCAGGCTCAAAGCCCTCCCCTGCCCTGCATCCTCAGTTCCCCCACTAAACACTCCTCCCAAGGATCTCCACCCTCTGGAGTCAGCTCTGGTTCCATAGCCATCCTGTGCTGAGCTCCGTGAAGAGACGAATGGTTTAGGGGTATTAATCTACAGTGAAGGGGAAATGTGGTTAGAGCCGCCCAGTGTACAGGGTGAGCAGTGTGCAGGGTCACCAGCCAGGGCTTGGGGTGAGTGGCTGTCATTTGTTCCTTGTCCCAGCTTTTGCCTCACTCTGCCCTCTTCTGTCCACAGGGGGATAGCAGCAGCTCAAAGGAGGGCACTTCCGTCTGAGTCTCCTCTGGAAAAGTTACTGTTTAACTTACCAAAATGCCTTACACATTCCTTACAAAGAAATAAACCAACCAACACAGCGTTATCCAGGCCCAATTTCCGGTAACTCCGAGAGGAGCTATTCGAGGCAAGAGTCTCTTAGAACCACAGAAATAAATCTTCCAGAGCCCAGTTTATAAAAGAACCTTTATAATATTTGATAAACACTATTCCCGGACCAGCCCTGGACCACCGCCGAGCAGATGCCAAAGCCCATAATCCACCTCTTTGAACAGAACCCACGGTGTGCTGGGGAGGCCAGGCTGGGCTGTCTTATGTGTCAATCAGTGCAATGTTATATCTTTTTTCAGTGGAGGTAGGGGAGAAGCAGGGACTCAGAAGTTGTGGCGAAGACTGGAGGGGCCCGGCCCAGCCAGCCTTCCTCACCCCTGCAAGAAGTTGCCAACCAGAACTGATGTGTGACCTCCTGGATGTTAATGCCATTAAAGCCCACATTGTTGCCAGTGCTACAGTCTTGTCTGTGTGGTGCAGGGCTTCCCCACCAGGCTGTTGGGTCTAGGATGAGGAACAAGGGTTGGATCCCTCACAGGAAAGAGCAAATATGGGTCAGTTTTGGGGAAGCCCAGGGATCAGCAGCGCTAGACTTGCTGCTTCCTGGCCCCCTAGGGCTGCTCCCCACTGGCCCACCCGAGTCCCTGGGCCCTCTGCTTGTCTTCTGCCTCCTCTGCAGAAGGGAGCAGTCTGGAACACCTGGGGACCAAAGTGCTCTGCCTACAGTCCTGTTCTTGAGGAAATGGGGGTGCTGTGAGCAGGACTGTGGCTGACCTGAGCCAGGGTGGGACGTAAGCTCTGAGGATGAATTTAGGGTGTCTGCCTTGGCCAGACTTGGCCGAACATCCATGCCTCAGGAGGGGCAGCCCAGGGCCAAAGCAAAATCAGCCCAGTTGGAAGCAAGGTTTCTCACAGACCCAAAGTGTGCTAGGTGACCCTAGGCAGCCTGGTCCAGGAGAACCTGGGGCCAAGAGGTATGTCAGATGAAAGTCTGCATGTCAACAACAGAAGTCTGGAGCTTAGCTTAGCAGAAAGATTTGGAGGCAGGCATCTGGCAGTTCTGAGTCATGGGAGGCTTGAGCAAATCCAGGAATGGGCAGTGGGATAGGGCAGCTCCAGGGGTCCTGATGGCAAGAAAGACCAGTCTTTGTAAGGAGCTAACATCAGAATATGTCAGCCCCAGCCAATTGCTATTAACTCTTACCTTCCCAAGACTATGTCTTGAGAAGACATGAGCTTGGTCAGAAGAAAGTAGGGCACTTGGATGGCAGGTCTAGAAAGATGGCATGTAGAACAGAGGGTGGTAGCCTCAGGGGGAGGCAGCTGGAGAACTGCGGTCTCCACTACCAGAAAGTCTCCTCCCCAATGACTGCAGAACTGAAAGCTCAGTAGATGCCCTCTGAAGGCACAGGGAAAAGGGGAAACTAGGGGAGAGGCAGTTGTGAGCAGAGGAAAGAGACTTCAGAAAAGATAAGGGAAAAAGACCCTGGGGGTGCCAAACTGCTGCTTTTGGGTTCTGGACAGCTGGCTTGCTGCTGGGCCCTGGCTACAACCCTACTTCCTCCAGACCACCTGGTGGGAGTTTATGTCCACCCGTGGGAAAGGAAGAGAGATCAAGTCAGGCAGTGTGGCATCCCCCATCAGGGGCTGGATGGGAGGGTCAGGAAATCTACTTTGGGGCACCTTCTGTGGAGCTCTATATTTAAGGCCCATCTGTCTCCTCTGCACCCCCCCACCCACCATGGAGTCAGCAATGCTAAGGTCCAGCTGTGACCTCTTCTTCCAGGCAGCAGGGGGAGCCTGGGCTTACAGGCAGGGCTTCACTTCATCGGACCTGGGCACATATGGCTGTAGGAGAAGACTTAAGACAGAATCTAAGGCAGAGGCTTTGAGCAGATTCTACCAGAAGAGGCTGACACCCCCCTTGTTTTTCCTCAAAATGTAGACACCTCGGGAATGTGTCTCAGAGCTGGCCATTCATGCCTCCCTGTCCTGCAAGAGCCCCTGTGCGCTGACGAATTGGCATTTGCAGTTGCCTGGAATGAAGTTCAGTGTGGAGACAGGAATCACCTCAGGCTGGACTAGAACACCTGTCACTTAGACACAGGCTACTGTGCCACAGATTAAGACTCCACCAGTCCTAAAGCAGAGGAAGCTGCTTGCGTTTCGGTAGCACTAGAGGGAGGAGTCTGGGAAAGGGAGCTGGACAGGGAAGACGGGAAGGGCAGAGAAACAGCAAAGCTTCAGGATGAGAAAGAAGTTCAGAAAATGTCCACAAATGCCTTCTCAAGTTTCCTTCAGGTTCCATGTCTAAAGGGAGTTCAGAGCCCAAAAGAATACTTTTCTCCTGCCTGCCCCAAAGTTCAAATTTCTCCCCTGGCACAGAAAAAGATCTAATCTTAGAATTACAGATACTAGAAATGAACTCCAAAGGTACTGTGGGTATAGCTTGGAACGAGAAACGGAGATCTGAGTTTCTGCCCCAGTGAGTGTGACCTTAGGCAATTACTTGTCATCTCCAGGCTGGACACTGATGGGCCTGGCCAGGGGCTTTGTCAGGTTCTCCCAGCTGCCCTGTGATTCCAGCCACACAGCTGTATGCCTTAGACTTTTCAGAGAGCCCCTGGTCATGCCTCATATACAATTCCAGCTACTCTAGATCTGGCTTCCTTCCACTGAAAAGAAAACCCTAAATCCTGGAACCGCACACCCCGAGAGAGAGAGCAGCCTCCATCTGCAGCCAGCTGCAACCCTGTTTGGAACCTGTTAGCATACATTAGAAAGTGGTGTGTCCTTCAGAATATCCAGTCTCTGATGGCTCAAAGGGCAATGAGCTGGTCACTCAGGCTGCATCTGGACCAGCCAGCACTCCGGGCAGTCCACAGAGAGGAAACCACTTGACTAAGCCTAATTCTAGTACTGCACCGCTCTGCTGTTTTCTCAAATTAGTATTTTCTGGAATAACGGCCTACCACAGTCAACTTCTGGCTGGATTTCTGCTTTGTTGCTGTCAGGTGCCACTGGGTCAGTTTTTGAATCAGTGACCCCATGTGACAAGGGAGATCTGCCCCATATCATTTTCTAGGCTGTAATCTTTACAGCAGCAGATCACCAAGACACTCTCCTGTGGAGCTACTAGGTGGGTTGGACTACCAACCCTTTGGTTAGCAGCTAAGCACTTAAACTTTGTGCCACCAGCGTGGCTTTATTTGCTTCTTTCTCAGACAAAAAAATCATCAGTAGATGAACCCCAAGTCACCTTTCCACACATAACTTTTTGTAATGGGTTAACACTTGTGAAAACGTGCACATTTTCTGGCAACAGTATACATGCAGTTTTATTCCTGAGCAATGTCAGCCTAGGTCTTACATCCTGATTTTATACCAAAATCACCAGGAGGGCTTGTTTAAAAAGATTCTTGAGCCCCAACTTGAGGAATCCAGAAAGACTTTTTCTCAAAAGCATCTCTAAATGGTGATACAAACAACTGTTCACATCTTTCCAGTTTCTGGAGAAAGAGTGGGGTGCTAGGAGGCTTTCACACTATCCCTGTAGATGGTGTGAAATCTTCCCCATAGTAAGTACACTGCACACGTGCACACCTGCGTGCCCACACTACAACACTGAGTGGTGGCTCCAGGCGTGCTATACTGTACTAGCCAAAACCACAGAAGACCCTGTTTTTAAAACTCCTTAATCAACTGCCTGTCTGTTCAGTGGATTACTAAGTAGGGCAGCCCTGAGCCCACAATGCTGCTTTGGAGGCTGACTGCTTAATACACACTATCACTACAAGCACTGCTTTGCTGTGGAGAAGACGAGAAATTAAAGATGAAAGATAGATAAGCAGCTTATTGATAAACCAGTAGCCAACACTATTTTCTAGAGAGTTTTGAAAGAGGTTTTGACTAAAGCATGAAAGTTTTGTCTCCTAAATAAATCAAAGAGAAAACCCTGGCATTTGGATAAATACTTGGAATAAGAAAAAATTTAACTTTCTCATCCAGTCAGAGGACCACCACCTGTGGCCTTAACCCAGAAATAACCCAAAACCTTGATGACTTCCTCCCGTCTGATAGGGAAAATCCTTTTTCACAAATTCACATCTGAATAATTACACAAGAGAGAAGTTAAAAATGCTTCCTTTATTACATAAAGCCAATACTGCTACTTCTAAGTTCAACTATTTGTGCATCTCTGTGATGTTAAGACAATCACATCCAAGCCATCAAGAGCTGCTTCCCAGGAGTGTCATCATCCATCACACATGCTCCCATTTCACACAGTCAACTGCTCCAGGAAATGAAGTTCTCCCAGACCCCAAAGCAAACATCTACTCAATGTTCTTCCACCCCTTATTGTACCAGAAGCAGCAAAATTCCAAAGGAGACACATTAAAGGTATCATAGGTGTCCTAAGCTTGTTAGTCTATTGTTTTATCATTTTCATTAACAAAGTATATTACAATGGAGCCCTATTTTGCATTATAAGTGAACTAATCAATATAAGATATTGCACATTCTCCTGAGGACACACCATGATTTCCAGGATGCAAGGTCAATCCACTAGAACAGAGTCCCAATTAGTGAGTAGTAGAGAGCTCACCATGGTGCAGGGAGCTGCTTTCTGTATTCCCACTAAGTGCTGGAAATAGTGCTTTGCAAGATCAGCATTGGTTATAAGTGTACAAAATTTTGAGGCAGTCTCCATTACACATCTGATAGAATTAAATACTACCTGACTTAATCTTAATGTAGTTAGTGTATTAGTGTTGTTATATGCTGTGAGGAGAATTATTTTCCATGATTCAGTTTAACTCAATGAAGACTAATGAATTTGGGCCAAAATTATTAACCAAATTATGACCAATTCTCTAAGCAAAAGAGACAAAATAGCTGCTGAGGTTAACAAAGATGTACTGATTCTCTTCATATGGCCTTGTACTGTTTTGTGAATTACATCATTAAAAATTCTGAGCTTAACAATAATCTTTGCATATCAACTAATCAACAGGCATTTGGCCAATAATTTAATTTCACACCAATGAAACTTTAGACTTTAGGTTTATTTCGGGCCACTGCACATGTTTAGAGACTATTTCATTTACTCTAGAAGATGGTAAGACAGCTCCCCCACAGTGAGATCC
This sequence comes from Orycteropus afer afer, assembly GCF_000298275.1. NCBI lineage: Eukaryota > Metazoa > Chordata > Mammalia > Tubulidentata > Orycteropodidae > Orycteropus > Orycteropus afer. Next base: position 1,431,958 of record NW_006922087.1, on the reverse strand, counting down.
TGGCCTAAATATATTTGCTTTACTTATATAGAAAGAGAGTAACTTTAAACACGGAAGCTTTCGGTCTGTGGCACTGAATGATGAGCTACACAGGGCATCCTTCAAAAGCTACAATTAAGGAGCCACCTAGCTTCTCAGCAATACAAGCCCGATTGAGGTCTTCTGGCCCATTTGCTTGACATTCATGTTTTATGCCTAGGGAGGAAAAACAGCTCAATTTAGAATTATGGCAACAACTTACCAATTACTCTGACATACCAAACTATTTTGAAAAATCAGTTCTAATATGGATAAACTGTGGCATATATGAACATTCTGTAATGACATACATCAAAATGGATGTAAGCCTGAAAGAAGCTAGACCAGCCAAAGCTAACTTATGCTGTAAGAAGCCAGGATAATGGTTCATCTTAAGGCAGAGTGGAGGCAGTGTTCTGGAATTGCTGATCATTAGAGCAAGAAACAGCTATTATGCTCAGTTTGTGAAAATTCATCAAGCTCTTGTATAATTTATGATATACTACGGGTTTGGTTCCAGGCCACTGCAATAAAGCCAATATCGCAATACAGTGAATTACACAACTTTTTTGGTTTCTCAGTGCATATAAAAGTTATGTTTACACTATACTGTAGTCTATTATGTATGCACTAGTATTATGAAAAAGTTTGAAATATTTTGAGAATTACCAAAATGTAACACAGAGACATAAAGTGAGCACATGCTGTTGGAAAAAATGGCTGCAACAGACTTGCTTGCCGCAGGGTTGCCACAAACCTTCAATTTGTAAAACAAAATGCAGTATCTGCAAAGCACAACAAAATGAGATATGCCTGTACACACAGACGTACATATGACTTCAGTAAAAAGATGAAAAGTCAAGTCTGGTAATTTTTCTTCATCTTTGTTTTAAAGATAAATAAAAATATGACTTAGATGTTTTGATTACACAGCTGACTGAGTCAACTATTAAGAATATTTACAAATGGCATCACTTGTGCTATACAAAACAGCTCACTTGCTTCAGTGGAATTACAATATACATTTAAGAAATGTATCACAATGAAAACTATATAAAATGTGTTACTGATTGCTTTTTAAGAAAAAATACATCACCACACAGCAAAAGGAACTCAATTATGAAAGTGTACACAGCAGCTTCTCTGTGAACAGCTGCTGGCTCTCAAACAGCTGCATTGTTTGCAATTACCCATAATTTTAAGACCATTTCTCAAGCTACTGAAAGCATAACAGGTCACCTTTTGGCTAAGTTAGGACTGATTTGAGATGATAAAAAACAAAATGTCATTTCATATCACCAAATTAAGTCTATATAGCAATTTCCTTTGCTGCAAGATAATGCAGACTATGGATAATGATAAATCCAGTCTGAATCTTTTTCATCTGCATTTTAGAAGCATTCAAGCTAACCAGTCACTTTAAATGTCAATTAACAGACTGGTAAGCATGCTCCTGGGGGATGCTCTAGCACCAAGCCAAATACACAGCATGACAAGGCAGGGCTTAGGAAGGGAAACAAGAATTGTTTTCCTGACTGAGTGAAACAAGTTAGAGCAAACCTGTTACAGGACAAACAAGGATACAGAAGTCAGTTTGAGTAAAACAAAACAAAAGCCACATATGGGCCAAGCCCTTGTGACAGTGGCTTACTCAGCTGTTTGGAGACAGCCAGTGGGAGGAAGGTGATGGGGACCTTGTTAGACTAAGCTCACACACAATCCATGCCAGGCCTCTCATTCTAGATTGAGAGAATCAAGGCCCACGGAGATTAAGTGCCTTGCTACAGTCACACAGCAGTTAGATGGTAAGCTTGTCCCTCAATGCAGGTCTTTAGGCACCTGCCCCATGCTGTTTCCATCATACCCACATTTCCTCCTGGCTGGAGATGACAAGTATGGCCAGACTACCTCCATCAGGACCCCAATCACCCAGTGAAATATAACTAGCCAACTCAAGGACTGAGGGCACCTTTGTCTGAACACAGATGAGCCAATTACCTAAAATCATAATACAAGTGACAAGTGTAAGTAAATTATCCTTTCCCATTTACAAACATTTCCTTTTTGCAATTTTGTATCAACTACATTCAAAGGAAACAGCAAATGTATTATTACATTACAACCAATGCAAACCAATTAGTCTCCACCTACTATGTGAAAAACTTGGTGACATATCAAACTAGTTGAAATCAGCCTGAATAGGTGATATAAACACAGCATCCAGGACAAAGGATTACTAAATACAGGCAGTTCAAATTCAAAAGTGACCAGTACAGGGCAGAAAACATACTAAAATTGTCTGTTTTCTTTCTCAAAAGAGGGAGTGCTTCCCTTCTTTGTGCCCAAGTCTCCTCCAAGAAGACAATGTGCTTCTTAAAAAAGCCGTAGCCCCCATTCCAGTAACCTCCCCACACCTCTAAATACCTTGAAATTTCTTTTTGATTGCATCCTTGGAGCTTGCGTAAATCATTTTACTTTTCAGAGGTGCTAGTTCTGGTGCCCTGCATAGATAGATGCAAAAATGGAAAAACTGGTTTAAACAGAGTACAATTTAAATGTAGTTAAACTACATAAGTAAGAAAGACACAGGAAAGGGGTAACCATGGGGAGGAGTTAGGAAGAGAGCTGTTTGTTACATTGTGGGGACTGTAATCAATGTCACAAAACATGTACGAACTGTTCAATGTAAAATTAATCTGAAGCTGCATTATAGACAACACCCAAATCACAATCAAAAGTTTAAAAAAAAAAAAACTACATAAATTAAGGATAAAATACCTCAAAATAAAAAATTGTTAATTTAATGCAGTTTAATGTAATTAAAATAAAATTTTGAGTTTAATGATGGGGTTTAATAATAGGCAGATATATTTTAGTTTTTACAAGTTGCCTTGGTCCTTTTGATTTTGAGCATGATGAAGCACCATTTAAATCATCATTGTCACTATTTTTCCTTTTAAACAACAAACAATAAACTCTTTTGATCCTTAAAAGAAATAATAAATGTGGTTAAGCATCTGCATCAATAATGGGAGGGCCTACAAAACCCCCAGGAGGCACTTTGTACTGCTCTAACTAGTCAGTTTTCCATTTCCCCACCTTCTTAGAGTCTTTGGATGGCACAAATGGTTTGTACCAGATTATAACAGAAAGGTTGGCTGTTCAAACCCATCTACTGGTGCCACAAAAGAAAGGCCTGGTGATCTTTGCTAGAAGAATTATAGCCAAGAAAACCCTATCGACCATTTCTACTCTATAAAACATAGGGTTGCCAGTGGGTCACAATCAACTCAATGGCAATCAATTGGTTTCATTTTGGTTTGAGACATCTATCTGTTAATGGACGGCATATGTAGTCTCTCTCAGGTTGACTAGGGTGACAAAAAAGCTGGAGAACCACTGGTTGAAAAGAAGTTGAGACTCAATGATTAAGAATCAGATTCACCTAAAGAGGTGAGAGACAAGACACAGACAGACATGTGCACATCCATGTTCATCGTAACACAATTCACTATAGCAAAGAGATGGAAACAACCTAAATGCTATCAACAAATGAATGGATAACCAAATTATGGTACATTCACACAATGAAATACTGTGCTACATTAAAGAACAATGAAGAATACACACAACGTGGATGAATGTGGAGGACATTATGCTGAGTGAAATACATCAATTGCAGAAGGACAAACATCATATAAACCCATTACTGTAAAAAGTCAAGGAAGGGTTTTCCTTAGGGAAGGGAACTCACTGTGTAGGTTACCAGGGATGGGAGGGAAAATTTCAGACTAGTCACATGCTGATTTGGGTAAGGGAAGGGACAGTATGGAAAGAGTCTGTGACCAGCATGGTAATACTGAAGAAAGGGAAGACACCAAAGATACAGATGACAGAGGCAAATATTAGTATATGCACATTACTGCATTACCACTGACACCAAGCACCAGATTACAGATAAATGCATACACAACTAAGATCAGATGGGGGTCAGCGAACAGGAATGTACCCTAGATCAATCATAGACTTAGCTGAAGATAATCTTGCATAGATACTGTTTTGTTGTTGTTGTTATGTGTCATCGAGTCGGCCCCAACTCATAGTGACCCCTCCTTGGGTTTCCAAGGCAGTATCACTATGGAAGTAGACTGCCCAATCTTCCTTCTGAGGAATGGCTGGTGGGTTTGAACCACCAGCCTTCTGGTTATCAGTCAAGTGCCTTAGGCACTACGCTACCAGAGCTCCTACATAGATACTAGCAATATAAAATAACCACAATCATTACAGAATCAACAGAAGACAGAGTTGGAGTAATCCCTGAGAGACAACCAAACACCTTGGGAGACAGAACCACTGCCAACTCAGGACCATAGTATTGAAGGACACCAGGCTCAATGGCACATAATACATAAAAATCTTGTTTCACAACCTATTTTGGTGAGTAGCGACTGGGGTCTTAAAGGCTTCTGAGTGGCCATCTAAGATGCACAAATGGTCTCTTGTCTGAAGCAGAGAGAAGCAAAGAAAATCAAGGACATTTGGAAACAATTAGTCCATACACTAGTATATGCACAATGCTGCATTACTACTAACACCAAACACCAGGCTACAGATAAACACATAGACAATTGAGAAGATCAAATGACAGTCAGTGAACAGGAATATATATGCTCTAGCACAATGACAGATTCAGATGAGAATAATCTTGCACAGATAACAGTGACACAAAATACCCACAATCATTACAGAAGCAACAGAAGACAAACTTGGAGTAATCCCTCAGAGACAGCCAAACATGTTGGGAGAGAGAACCGCCAGGTCTATTATTGGGGAACCAATACTATGGTATTGGGAGACACGAGGCTCAATTGGCATAACGTAAGACATCAAAATCTTGTTCCACAACCTACTTTGGTGAGTAGTGACTGGGGTCTTAAAAGCTTTTGAGTGGCCATCTAAGATGCAGCTAATGGTCTCCTCTCTAATAAAGCGAAGAAGAGTGAAGAAAACCAACGGTACTTGGAACCAATCAGCCCTAGGATATAATGGACCTCAAGAACAAAAGAACTGGATGGTGGCTGGCTACCAATGCCAGCCACTCAGGAAGAGATTAAAACTGGAGATCCTTGATAAGAGTGGGAGGAAAAATGTGGAACAAAACTCAAGAACACAGTAATGACCAGAATTACTGGTCAGATGGAGTCTGGTGGGACCCCCAGAGTATGGCCCTGGGATACCCTTTGGCCTGGGATAGGACTCACTCCCAAGGACTGGCCCTCATCCCAACAGTAGAAAGACTTAAAGTGCAGAGAACACCCAACTCAGGGTGATGCACCCACCTACTCTACAGAGATACACCTCTTGGAGCAATCGGCCATGGGGCACCAGGAGAGCAGCATTCACATGGAGGGAAAGCTGTACAGACAGGAGTGAATAGTTAAGAAGGGCACAGGGAGTGGGGGCTCACAGGGAAAGGAAGGGGAGGAGAGTGCGCTAGGGTTGGGGATCGTAATCAGGGTGTGAAATCAAATGTACACGAACTGTTGTTGAACAAATTCTGCTCTGTAAATCTGCACCCAAAGCATAAAAAAAAAGAAATCAAAGGAAAATAAAAATCAGATTCATGTGTCCATTAAAAAAAAAAAAAATGGGTAATTCACTATATTACATGTTCTTTTTCTTTGAAATAAAAATTCTCTTTTATTAATAAACATTAAGTTTCTGACTCGATGGCACATAACAACAAGTTCAGGCTAATTATTTTGGCATTTTTGCTTCAGATAGTTTTCTAAAAGAGAACATAATATTGGTGTTGTTAGGTACTGTCCAATCGGTTCTGACTCACTGCGACCTTATGTACAACAGAATGAAACACAGTCTGTTCCCATGCCATCCTCACAATTATTGCTATGTTAGAGTCCATTGTTGGCAGCCACTGGGTCAATCCATCTCATTGAGGGCCTTCCTTTTTTTCACTGACCCTCCACTTTAACCAAGCATGATATCCTTCTTCAGGGACTGGTCCATCTTAATAACATGTCCAAAGTTATTACATAACACAAAGTCTTGCCATTCTCAGTTCTAAGGAGCATTCTGGCTATACTTCCAAGACAGATTTGCTTATTATTCTGGCAGTCCACGGCACATTCAACATTCTTCACCAACATGTAATTCAAAGGCATCAATTCTTCTTCAGTCTTCCTGATTCATTGTCCAGGTTTCAACATGTAAATGAGATGACTGAAAATACCATGGTTTGGACAAGTGCACCTTAGTGCTCAAGGTGACATCTTTGCTTTCTAACACTTTAATGAGGCCTTTTGCAACAGATTTGACCAATGTAATATATCACCTGAATTTTTAATTACTGCATGAGTGTTGATTGTGGATCCAAGTAAAATTTTAAGCCTTGACAACTTAAATCTTTTCTCCATTTATCGTGATGTTGCTGACTGGTGCAGTTGTGAGATTTTTGTTTTATGTTGAGACACGATACATACTGAAGGCTGTATTCTTTGATCTTCATCAGTAACTGCTTCAAGTCTTCTTCGCTTTCAGCAAGCAAGGCTATGTCATAAGCATATCACAGGTTGTTAATGATTTTTCCTGATGCTGTGTTCCTCTTCATATAGACCAGCTTCTTGGATTATTTACTCAACATACAGACTGAATAAGTACGGTGAAAGGATATAACCCTGACGTATACCTTTCCTGATTTTACACTATTCAGCATACCCTTTTTCTATTAGAACATCTACCTCCTGATCTATGTACAGGTTCCTCATAAGCACAACTAACTGTTCTAGAACTCCCATTCTTCACAATGTTATCCATAATTTGTTATGATTCACAGTTGAATGCCTTTGGATAGTCGATAAAATACAAGTAAACATCTTTCTGGTATTCTCTGCATCCAGCCTAGATTCATCTGACATCAGAAATGATATCCCTCGTTCTACTTCTTCTTCTGAATCTGCTTGAATTTCTGGCAGTTCTCCATCAATATACTGTTGTTGTTGTTATGTGCCATTGAGTCAGACATGACTCACAGCGGCCCCTCCTTGGGTTTCCAAGGCACTATCACTATGGAAGTAGATTGCCCTACCTTCCATGTGAGGAGTGGCTGGTGGGTTTGAACCGCCAGCTTTCTGGTTAGCAGCCAAGTGCCTTAGGCACTATGCTCCCAGAGCTCCTATTAATGTACTACTGCAACTGTTTCTGAGTATCTTCAGCAAAATTTTACTTGTGAGTGATATTAGTGACATTGTTTGAACATATTAAAGTCTTCTTTTTACCCTTCCCTCAGTTCCTTCATTTATATCTATTCTGTAGTGAAATTCAATATGAAGATTTGTTTTCTATCTTAGTCTAACATAATCAAACTTGTTCATGTTATCAATATGAAAGTGAAATCCAGTTTCAATTATTGTCTTGAAAAAAATTTTAAATCCACAAGTATAATCTCATGATTCTAAATATAGCTTTCACAAGGATTTTTTATTAAGCTACATGGCAACTCAGCAATAATTATGTCCTAATTGGGAGCTCTGGTGGCACAGTACTTAAGGCATTTAACTGCTAACCAGAAGGCTGGCAGTTCAAACCTACCAGCCATTCCTCGGAAGAAAAATTGGGCAATCTACTTCTGTAGAGATATTGCCTCAGCAAACTAAGGAGGGGTCACTATGAGTCAGAACCAACTTGACAGTGGTGAGTTTTTCAGTTTTAATTGTCAATATTACTCCTAACCTGGATCTACTACATGATTTTTAGTGCTTCCTCCTCTTGAACGGACACTAGAAGCAAAGTTTATGCTTCACCACTCTCTTTACCACCAGTATTAACAGAACTGCTTATCTCTGAATGTCATCTTCACGATGCCACCAATTATCAAAGAGAAAATGCAATACAGGTAAATACTTTCAAGCATTTATTGATTCTATTTAACTGCCACATTTCTAGTACATTCAAAAGCCTTAAAACCACAGGCTGGTGTCTGGACCTCATCTAATCTACCCTCTATCAAATGGGCAGATTCGGTAGTTAGTTAGTTGTGTGTTAGGTTGGTTGGGCCTGGTTTTGATTGGCTGGGCAGCTGGATTAAGTTATTCCCCATGATGAGACTGGCCATCAGCTCCACGGTGGAATCTACTAGAACAGCTGAGCAGCTGCCTTAGGGATGTGGTCTGCTTCCAGTATATAAGTCAGTTTTGAGAAAGGTTCCTAGAGTTTTTTGGCATGCTTGGACCCTGCATGTAGCTAAGTCTTCATTCAGCAGCCTGCCATGTTTCCTACTTATCTTGGGACTGTCTCTGGACTTCAACTAGTTGCCCACCATGTTGTTTGGTAATCTTGGGACTGTGCCATTTTATTTATTGACCTTGTGTTTCTCAGCCTCAGCAACAGAACAGCTGCCTGAGTGAAAAGATGCCTCCAGCTCCAGTGGGCCGGAAGCAAGAGGCAGAGCTGAAGGCCAAGGTTGATGGGCTTTTACCCAGCCACTAGAGCTGGCACTTTGAACTCAGACTTCCAGCCTCCTGAAGGGTAAGAGAATAAACTCTTTGTTTGTTAAAGCCACCCACTTGTGGTATTTTGTGTTAGAGCAGCATGAGGTAACCGAAACAGCAGATTCTATTCTTGGGAACCCAGAAAAGTCTCTTTGCCTCTCAAAAGCTTACTCTCCTAACCCTGAGGTCCAACAAAGGGGGCAAAATCATAATAAAAAACCTCTGGTCTAGCAGATGCTTTCAGCAGCAAAGTTCAGTGGATACTTTTCTTACACAAATAGGTCGGAACATGAAAAAAGCATTAACTGTTCCAATTTCACTCTAACCAGATTTTTAAAGTAATTTAAATAAGAGCCATTCCCTAAGACCTGGACAGAGCCTGTTATGAAAACCTCCTATAAAGAGATTTTACTATTTTGTTAAGAAAAATAGTGCCAAATAAACCATTACAATTTCTATTTCTTCTTTCTACTCTTATTTTCCAAATGTTCTTGAATATGAATGTATAATTTTCATAATGGAAAAAATGTAAATGAGGAAAATATTCGCCAACTTAAAAGCCTTAACCTTTAGCTGCCATATCCAGCACTCAGCTTTAAATCCCAAAACTTTAACCAGGCCCAAACACAATTACCTGTTGTATAGTAGAAACAGTCTAATGATGCACTTTCATTCAAAAAACAAACAGGCTAATTTTAAGTCTAATATATCACTACTGTGATGCACACATGGATGTGGCTTCCAGCTCCCCTGGACAGGAAGCTGCCTCGAAACATGCATCCTGACCTGGTATTTGCATCCCTAATAGCATCTTATTTAACCAAGTGCAGTAAAGGCTTGCTGAAACAGAAGTGAGGCAATCTAGAGCTATCCTCCTTTAAAGTTTACTTTTTTTTCCTTTACTGGATTGTCTTTTTATGTTTATTTAGTTTCTTCTTCCTGTTGTTGAGAATATATACAGTTTAAAAAACCAAACTCACTGCCATCGAGCCAGTCCCGACTCATAGCGACCCTTCCTTGAATTCTGTGGCAGTATCTCTATGGAAGTAGATTGCCTAGTCTTCCTTCCGACAGTTTAACATATATCAAATTTGACAGTTTCTACAAGTACAATCCAGTGACACTAATAGTTCTTTGAGTTATGCAACCATTCTCTTTTTCTGAGTTGTTCCTCCCTCATTAAGATAAACTCACTGCCCCCTAAGGTTCCTACCTAATCTTCGAAGGTTGCTCTTATCCATTTGATCCCAGAGAGATAGTTCTTAAAAGAGCGTAACACACAAGGCAGACATTTTTTCAACCACTTAAGCTAAATTATTATTTGGTTTTATTTAAGAAGATTTCAGGGATATTTTTGTTGTAAGAATTAAAGACTATTTCAGGGTAATAATAGTTTCAGAGGTTCATCCAGCCCCCTTGGCTCCAGAAAGTAATTGTAATTTCTATTCTTCATTTTCCGTCTTTTGATCAGAATTTTTCTAAAGAACATTTGATCAAAATGTTCAGTAATGGTAGCTGAGTACCATCCAGTTCTGGTCTCATGGCAAAGGAGGCAGCTGTTCCTGAAGGCGATGAGCCATGCATTCCATTTCCTCCTCCTATTTCTGACTCTCCTTCTTCCCTGTTGCTCTACGCAAACAGGAGCAATTATTGTGCCTTGGATGGTTGCCTGCAAGCTTTTACAACCCCCGACCATGCAAGGAACTCCACACTTCTCAAGAATCTGGGACTGTTTCTCTTATTTCTAAGATCAAGCCTTGAGGGACAGATCCTTGAAAGCTCCTCCTCCATGGCAGTCTACAACACTGGGCCAAGCGGGTGCAGCTCCACAGGGCATGGTGACCCAGTGACAGCACAGCAGGGATGGCCGCAGGCCCAGCTGTGGTACAACTCCAGCTGAAATGAGAGGGTGTCAGACAGCAACGGGTGATGCATCCCTCACAAGCCGACCTGGATGCCAGTGCCGCCACCATGTTTGGGCCATGAGGCTGCCCAGGTGGTCCAGCAGCCCCAACTGGTGCAGGTGAGGGCTCACCACTTGCCCACTCTGACACTCCCGAACAAGGCCACTTGGCTCCCAGCCTAAGCTTTACCTCCTTAGCCTGATATCCCATAGACACCCCAGCTGTTGGTGCCACACAACTAAGAGTTAAATCTTTCTCTGCCTTGCCATGACACAAGTCAAGATATCAAGAGAACACTCACCCCCCAAAACCAGAGGATGTTACCACTGCCATCTCCTCCTGGAAGCTAGAGAATATTTTTAGTATGTGGCTACTTTGCCTGTCAAGGAATGCAGCATATAATAAAATTAAATGGAATATAAGGTTGCCTTTTAACTCAAGGTTAGTTTTAAATACTAACTTATTTTAAATGAGCAGAATAGCTAATTTAAAGAGGCTTTTAATAAAAAGGTCACATCAATCACTTTATAGCACTTTTCCCACTATGTAGAGCAATGTCGTCCAATAGAACTTTCTCCAAGGATGAATATGTCTATAGCCATGCTATCCAACCAAAAAAGTAGCCCCTAGCCACATATACTGAGTATTTGAAATGTGGTAACTGAGAATCAACCAAATTTTTAGTTTTAATGAATTTAAACTTCAATTGCCACATGTGACTAGTGAGTGTCCTACCAGACAATACAAAGACTAAATTACAGTTGGAGACTGTAATTAAGTGAGGATGAGTGTGGGCGGGTATTCAACAAAGTGGGAGGTTGGTTCCTGGCATAGCATATGGGAGAGGTTGGATTCTGATAAGGTAAACTTCCTTCTCAGTATTACAGGAAGAATTCACAGATAAAGAAAATATGTTCAGAGGCTGCACAGAAATGTGCCTCCCTCCCCTTCTCACACAAAATATCAATCATTGAAAGTGTTCATCTTCTCTCAAGTAGACAAACAGTGGTCAAAGATTAGTTCCGGTCTCACAAACACCAGTAGGAGCTAAGACCTTATGAAGTTGTACACAAAAATTAAATGACATCAGAAGGCAGGAAGGAGCAGTGGAAAGCACGGGGAGGAATGATGTTACATTGAGGGGTTTGCAATCAATGACATGAAACAACATGTGTGTGAGGTGTTGTATGGGAAACTCATTTGCTCTGTAAACTTTCACCCAAATCACAATAAAAAGTTAAAAAAAATTAAATGACAATGACTATAGCAGCTTAAATGTAAACTGCTATGGTCTCAGGAACTGGTTCTCCTAGTATTAATGAGAGATTAACGCTGAATTTTACTGATGTCCAGTATTTCTAACGATACTTACCACAAAAAAAACATCAACTCCTCTTTTCTGGATTCCTTGGTTTCAAAGCTTGCATCATACAAAGCATAGCGACAATCTTTTTCAGGAAGCATTCCCACAAAATGCTTGAAAGGATCGGTTATGGTTACACCAATATCTCCAACCAAGATCTCTTTGCCTTCTTCTACAATGATGCACTTTTTGTCTGCACTGAGACAAAAAATGACAGCCTTCTTTCTTTTCTTGATTTCTTCTGGTGTGGAGCACTTCCGAACTTTCATGTCATAAAAAATGCGACATACTTCATCAGCAACTTGCACTCCTGAGGCCTAGAATGAGAAGAAAAATGCAAATTTCTATCATGTCAAATATAAAACACCTGACTTTCAGTTACAGATGGGCACACGCTTCCAAATTTTAAGGTATATTTACCATCCAATAAGAAAACTATAAAATCTGAGCTGTAATCACCACTAATTTCAGACATCAAACTTTTTAAAAATATTATATTATAAGCCATTGATTGCCATGATGTGAGGGTAAGAAATGATTCAGCTACAATAATCCCTCACACCCTAAAATTTGGAAAGACGTGCTTTCACAGTTGCTGCATTATTTTCTTCTTACAGAGGTTGCTTAGAGCCACAATCATGACATCAATTACCAAGTTCCATTCAAATGCACAGTAGATGGTCAGAGTTGCTGGGTTGGGAAAATTCCATTCCCACAGTATTTTGTTGTTGTTGTTGTTGTTAATTCCATTCCCACAGTATTTTGTTGTTGTTGTTGTTAATTCCATTCCCACAGTATTTTGTTGTTGTTGTTGTTGTTATATGCTGTCGAGTTGGCCCTGACTCATAGCAACCCCTCCCTGGGTTTCCGAGGCAGTATCACTACGGAAGTAGGATTGCCCAACCTTCCTTCCGA
>NW_006922087.1:1401484-1412396 GCF_000298275.1 Orycteropus afer afer | reverse complement strand
ATAACAAAATATTGTCTGCTATAAGAAAGAGGATACAATTTGGGATTGTACTAACCAGAAAAATTAATCTTTCAACAGGCTATACTTGGTATTGTGGGATGAAGAAGCAGTTGAACAAGAAGATCTTAAAGGCAAGGAATGTGCTATCTACGTGAATCAAGGAATTTGCTATTTACATGAACTTTACTGTATCTATAACTGTTTATGCTTCCATTAACTTTAATTTGCAATGCTATCATTTCTACAAGAATCATAAAATTCACAGAATTTAAATACTAAGTAATTATTGATGCCCCAAATCAATGTGCAATAATATGATTAAGAAACAAAAATGCATGTAGATGAAGACAATCCACAGAAGAGAAGAAAATGTTTGCAAGTCAAATACCTGATAAGGAATTTGTACCCAGAATATATAAAGCGTTTTTATAACTCAACAGTGTAAAAATAAATAGCCCATCTTAAAAACAGGCAAAGGATTTGACTAGATCTTTCTCCAAGGAAGGTATCAAATGGCCAATAAGCACATGGAAAAAATATTAAACATCATTACCAAAACAACCAAACTCACTGCCATCAAGTCGATTCTAACTCACAGTGACCCCCTTTTGGGTTTCTGAGGCAGTAAATCTTTACAGAAGTAGATTCCCCAGTCTTCCTTCCTCAGAGTGCCCGGTAGGTTTGAACTGCCAACCTTCTGGTTAGCAGTCAAATGCCTTAGGCACTACACCATCAGAGCTCCTTCAACATTAGTCATTCCAAAAAACCAAACCAAACCCACTTCCACCGAGTCAATTCCGACTCATAGCAACCCCCATTGGGTTTCCGAGGCAGTAAATCTTTACGGAAGTAGATTGCCTGGTCTTCCTTCCACGGAGCGGCTGGTGAGCCACCAGCCTTCTGGTTAGCAGTCAAATGCCTTAGGCACTACACCATCAGAGCTCCTTCAACATTAGTCATTCCAAAAAACCAAACCAAACCCACTTCCACCGAGTCAATTCCGACTCATAGCAACCCCCATTGGGTTTCCGAGGCAGTAAATCTTTACGGAAGTAGATTGCCTGGTCTTCCTTCCACGGAGCGGCTGGTGAGCCACCAGCCTTCTGGTTAGCAGTCAAATGCTAACCAGAATAACCAGTTATAGATGGGCATATGTTAAGATGACTAAAATAAAAATACAGAAAATGACAAATGTTGGTGAGGATGTGGAAGAAACTGGATGGAACCTCATGCAATGTTGGTGGAATTACGGAAAGGTGAAGCTCCTTTGGAAAACAGGAACTGCCGAGTTCCTCAATAAAGTTAAACATGGAGTTACCATATGATCTAGAAATTCTATTTCTAGGTATATACATAAGAGAAATGAAAACATATGTCCACATAAAAGCTTGTACACAAATGTTTATAGCAGCATTATTCATAATAGCCAAAAAATGAAAACTGAAATGTCTATCCAATGATAAATGCATAAACAAAACTTGACATATCCATACAATAAAATATTTCTGACATAAAAATGAAGTGCTGTTGATACATAACATGGATGAACCTTGAAAACTTTGTTATGTGAAAAAAAGTCTGACACAAAAGTTTATATAACGTATAGTTCTATTTATAGGAAATGTCTAGAAGAGGCAGATCCACAGAGACAGAAAGTAGATTAGTGGTTGCAAGGGCTGAGGAGAGGTGAGGATGCAGAGTGACTGCTAATGGGTATGTTGTTGTTGTTGTTGTTATGTGCCGTTGAGTCGGACCCGACTCATAGCGACCCCTCCTTGGGTTTCCGAGGCAGTATCACTACAGAAGTAGATTGCCCCATCTTCCTTCCGAGGAGTGGCTGGTGGGTTTGAACCTCCAGCCTTCTGGTTAGCAGTCAAGTGCCTTAGCCACTATGCTACCAGAGCTGCTAATGGGTATAGGGTTTCTTTTTTATTATTATTTTTATTGTGATTTGGGTGAAAGTTTACAGAGCAAATTCATTTTCCATACAGCAATTCATACACATTTTGCTTTGTGACTTTCACTGCAGTTCCCACAATGTAGTAGTTCTCTTCCCACTCCCTCCCTACAGTTACCTCTTTCCTGTGTTCTCTCATAGGCATTCCTGCCCCCTGAGCTATCTCCCTGTATAAATATTGCCCTTCTGATCTCCCATGATTGATTGTTCTAAGGAGTGTACCTACCTGGTGTAAATGTTCACTCTATAGGTTTGTCTATTATTTAGCTGGAAGCTACAGGTGTGAATTCAATTCCAGGCCTGAAGGGTGACTAGGGGCCATATTCTCGGGGGTTTCACCAGGCTCTATCAGACCAGTAAACCTGGTCTTCTTTATGATTTTGAGTTTTGCTCCATATTGTTCTCCCACTGTATCCAGGATCCCCTGCATTGATCACTTTCCGAGTGGTTGACAGTGGTAGCTGAGCACCAACTAGTTCTGGTCTCATGGTCATACAGGCTGAAGTTCACATGGTCCACTAGTTCTTTGGACTAACTATTTCCATGCATCTTTGATTTTCTTCATTCTTCTTTGCTCCAGAAGAGGAGAGATCAATTGTCACATCTAGATGGCCACTTGCAAGCTTTCAGACCCCAGTCACTACTCACCAAAGTAGGATGTAAAACAATGTTTTTGACACCAGGAGTCAGAACCAACTTGATGGCAGTGAGTTTGGTTTAAAGCACTCCTGAAAATATGCTTCCAAAAAGGTCACAGCCTTGAAAACCCTATGGAGTACAGCTCTACTCTGGCATACATGAGGTTGTCAAGAATCAGAACTGACTCAGTGGTAACTAACAATAGCAAATATAATACATATCAATGTCTATCAAGGAAAACTTCACTCTAAATTAACCAAGTGGCAGACATAATAGACCTTAAAAAAACTAACTGAAAAGCTAAACAATCTTATCACTTTTTCTTACTTTTCAAAAGCACTTTTCTTAAACCTATTATTACTTTAAACCCACTGCCACTAAGTTGATTCCAACTTAGTGCTCCCCCATTGGGTTTCCAAGGCTGTAAATCTTTACAGAAGTATACTGCTCATCTTCCTCCCACAGAGCAACTGCTGGGTCTGAACTGCTGACCTTTTGATTAGCAGCCAAATGCCTTAACCACTACGCCACCAGAGTTCCTTTTTATTACTGCTTTAGGAGTAGTATTTTTATCATCCGCACATCTTACCCAGATTAAGCAAATAAGTATCTTTGTTATTTTGAACAGAGGTGAATAAAATGTCGAAAGTAACAACAACAAAGAACTAGAAATAAGCCCCAATTCCTCTAATCCCCTAGTCTATAATATTGACCTCTAAGTCACATTTGACTCAACCAATTTTTAAAAGCAACATTTAAAGCCTTACAGTCACCAATATTTGAATGCATATATGCATTACTTGCATATATGCAATATTTGAATGCATACCTAAATGATGTATTTCAAATAACACTCCATGTTGACTTGGAAATTAATCAAATTAATCATGTGCAAGTAATTGAAAATAGATGTGCATTCTACAACTATAATGCAGCTAAATCTCAGCCAAATGTAGCCAGATCTTCTAAAGTAAAACACCTTAGAAGCCTTACCAAGGAGTTTGGGCCTTTTCTGTCAGAATTGAGGTTCTGTAAAGTTTTCTGATGTGAAAAATACTACAGACATTTCTGCTTGAGGAAATTAACACTGAGAAACTGGCAGGAAAACCCAAAGGTGAAAGACCAATTTTGAGACAATTACAAATATACAGAGAAGAGAACAGTGATGTTGAAATCCAAGCAAATCCAAGAAAGTGTTGAATTGGTGTATGTTCTGCTGTGTATATTTAACAACATTAATACAATTAAAAAAAAGAAAAAAGCAGAACCAAGACAGCTGAGTGAAACATGAAGGAGTAGCATCAAACACTACCCAGGATTTTCTAGACGGTGACTAGAAAAACTGTGAGCTATAAAAGAGAAGAGGGAAGAGGGACAGCACATTCTGACATGCTGATTTTGAAGAATGTATAGGACACCTAGGTGGTGATGACCAGTCAACAACTAGAAATATGAGCATGGATATAATAGGAAGGCTGCACCTAACAGGTATTTGGGATTATAGCCAACACCATGGGGTCACTAACATTAAGTGGCGAGAGGGATAAATGATCAGAAAGCCAAGAAAAAGGAAAAAGTGAGAGAACAGCATTCTAGAAGCCAAGTGAGAGTATTTTGAGGAGGGAGCATCAATACAAAAACTGAAGAGTTTGAGAAGAATAAAGACAAACCACTGAGCTGGCAACTGGGCCTCTCAGCATTTCCACAGACTGGAGAAACAGGGCTGAAGTCTGGAAAAATGGGATGAGGACCCACAAGGAACTGAGGAGGTAAAGAAAGGATAACTCTCTTAGGATGATTAATGGCAAAGGGAAAACTGAGCACTAATGTCATGGAAGTTGTCTTAGGGGTGGGAAGATTTGATCATATTCAAAATTTCAGAGCTTGAAGGAATAAAATATTTAAAAAAAAACTAATATTAAATACTTACTATTTCCAGACATATAGTCTAAATCACTATGAATCGGACTTCCATCAAGACAGCAGAATAGACAGATAAGCTACACAGACCTTCTACAACAAAGAGAAATGACAAACTGGTTGAAACAGACAGAAGACAATCCTGGAACCCTGAGCTTTAAAGGAAAGATAAAGAAATGGATTAAATACCAACTAGTAGAAGAAACTAAGTGAAAACAGTGAACAAGGAGACGAACAGAGCTGTGGGCTGTCAGCTTGTCGGACAGTATGGCCATTTTGAATGTTCTCAGGCAGCATTCAGATTCAGGCAACAACCTGATGATTGGCTCTGCTGCTGAGGACCACACAGACAACCATGCTGGTGGCTGATGACCAGAAAATTGCAGTATTTCCTTTGTTCCCCTTGTACCCCACACCCTTCCCAGTGAACAGAGGTGTGGGCATCCCCCACCCACATCTACCTTCTGGACTGGCAGGAATTCTATCCCAGACTCGGCACCCTGCCATCAGCTTTTTCTAGGCAGTCAGGAACTGGTCACAGGCATAGGTACCCTGCTCTCAGCCACCTTTTGGGATAGTAAGAGCTTTTTCTGATACCAGGTACCCTACACTCAGTCAGCTTTTGGGACAGCAGCAACTTTTTCAGAGAATGAGACCTTGTACTCGGTTGCTTTCTAAGACAGTAGGGATTTTGTCTGGGACCAGACGCCCTGCCCACACCTACTTTTTGAGTTGGGAGGAACTCCCTATGAAATTAGGTGCCTTGCTCTCAATCACCTTTTGGAGTGGCGGGAACATTTTCTAGGTCCAGGTGTCCTACCCCCAGATACCTTCTGAACCAGCAGGAACACTGCAATAGGGCACCTTGCCCCCAGTTGCCTTCTGAGTAAGTAACAACAAGTTCTGACATCAGCTGCCCTGCTTCCAGCTGCCTTTTGAGCCAGCAGGAACTTTTGCTGGGATCAAGCACCCTACAGCAAGCTCCCTTTTGGGACAGAAGAACTTTTTCTGGGAGCAGGGACCCTGTACCAGGTGCCTTCTGGGGCAGTTGGAACTCTGAGACTAAATACTCTGTCCTCAGCTGATTTTTGAGCTGGCAGAATTCCTTCTGGAACCAGATGCCTTGTTCCCAGCCATTATTTGGGCAGCAGAAACTTTTTTCAGGTCCAGGTGCTGTGACCCCAGACATCTTCTAGGTCAGCAGGAACTCAGGTGAGATCAGGCACCCTGCCCCCAGTTGCCTTCTGGGTAGGCAGGAAGTAGTACCAGGAGCTCTCCACCATCTGCCTGGCCAGCAGGGAAAAAAGTCCAGGTGCCCTACCTCCCTAGTTTTGACTTCTTTTTTTTCCTTCTCTCCCTTCCCTGGTTCTTTTATTTCCCCTCATTTCCTGGTTCCCTTTCCTTTTTCTTTTCTTCTTTTTCTTTTTACTCTTCCCATCTCCTTTGTTCTTATATTTTTCTTGTTTTTCCTTTATTATTTTCTCTTGTTCTCTTTTCTTCTTCCCTTCTCCCCAGACATTTTTCCCTTTTGCTATTTGTCCCTCTTTTATTTCTTTTCCCCCTTCATTTACTGTCTTTTCCTTTTGTGGTTATTTCTTTATGTTGTTTGTTTTTTGTTCTTATGTATTTATTTATTTTTATAAGGTGTGTGTGTTTGTGTCTGTGTGTGTGAGTGATATTTTTTTGTCCCACGGAGTACAAGACAGCAACTGTGCCCACATGACCCAACCACATCCACACCTTCTGCAGCACCCCCGCCCCCCCACTGGGTGAGGTCCATTATCTGCTTCTGCACCAACTGAACAACAAAAGATGGCCAATACCAGCCCAGCCCAACCTCACTGATAATTTTTTTTTCCTCACTGCTTTATACAAACAGAGATCTGTGCACATTCTCATCCTCTATCACACCCACCATGTGTCAAGTGGTGACTATGTTAGTGCTCCCAAGCTACCAAATAGACTAGCGCACCAGCCCTCCTTGCTCAGATATATCAAAACAAAATAAGGCACACACACACAAAGAAAAAAAAAAAACATTAAAAACCTGAGTGAATCACACCAACATATAATAACCAAATAAATATAGTATCACAATGTCTCAGAGAAAACTGTTAACCCCAGTTCACACAAAGAAGCAAGATGAAGTAGTACAAACAAGGGACCAGAATACAGAGCCAGAAAACTTTCCTGAGGAAGAAGTGGCATTTTAACTGCCTGATAAGGAATTCAAAAGCATTATATTTAGGTGTCTTTAATGGACTGCAAGACAGAGCAAAGAGCCACGGACAAAATTAAAGAAAACACTGATAAAACTCTAAAGCAATTTAGAAAAGCAATACAAGAAAAAACTGACAAAATAAAAGTTAGAAAACATTCAAAAACAGCAAACAGAAATCCAGAAGACTTAAAATTTTAGTAATAGATAACATATTGAAAGGGCAAAGGGGTAGAACTGAGTCAATGGAAGATACAATTAGTGAGATTGATGACAAATCTGTCAATATTACCTTGTCAAGGGAATAATCCAAAAAAAAGATTTAAAAAAAAAATGAAGAAAGCCTACAAATTATGGGGGACACAATCAACAGAAATAATTGACATGTGATCAGAATTCCAGAAGAGGAAGAGACAAAACCACAGAAAAATAGTTAAATATTTGTTGGAAGAAGATTTATCTAATATGATGAAAGATGAGAAGACACACATTTAAGAAGTTCAATGAACCTCAAACAGGATAGACCCCAAAAGAAAGTCACCAGGTGTGGTAGTTAAATTTGTATGTCAACTTGGCTGGGTCTGGTTGAGTAGCTGGGCAGCTCGTGGTAGTTTTTCCCCATGATGAGACTGGCAATCAACTCCATGGTGGGGTCGACCACAACCAACTAAGTAGCTGCCTTTGGGATGTGGTCTGCTTCCAGTATATAAGGAGAAGCCTTGGGGATAGTCTCTAGCTTATGGCACCTTGAACCCTGCATGTAGCCGTGTCGTTGTTCAGCAACCTGCCCTGCTCTGCCCATCTTGGGACTTTCAATGGACTTAAATAAATGGCCTGCCGTGTGGTTTGATAACATCGGGACTGTGCCATTTTATTTGTCAACCTTGGACTAGTTAGCCTCAGCAGCTAGTAGATGCCTGAGTAAAGAGATGGCCTCTAGCTTCAGAGGGCCAGAAGCAGAAGGCAGAGTTGAAGCCCAAGGTCGAGGAGCTTTCACACAGCTCCTAGAGCCTGGCACTGAGAACTCAGATTTCTAGCTTCCCAACCTGTAAGAGAATAAACTCCTATTTGTTTAAGCCATCCCATTTGTGGTATATTTCTGTCAGAGCAGTACTAGGTAACCATAACAGAATATGGTACCGAGAGAGTGGGGTGCTGCTTTGACAGATACCTAAAATGTGCAAACAGGAGTGGAGTTCGTCCTTGACCTGAGACCCTGACAGAGAGACCCCGACATACAGCATGAGAGACGGAAGGAGCAAAGCCAAGAGACTGGCAGAGAGATACTGGCAGAGAGACCAGCATGAAAGATGGCAGTAGCAGAGCCCAGAGACCACCATTAAACAGCCAAAAGGCTTGCCAGCATACGGAGGAGAAAGCCAGGTGTCAGTGGATATGCAGTTTCCTGGCGGAGTGGATTGCCTTTGGGCATTAATTGGTGAAGAGACTGGCATAAAATGGAGTAGCAGGTTGGCTGGCCCATGGAACAAGAAAGCTAAGTGTCCTTTGCGCAGAAAGATTTCCGGCAAAGTGGGTTGCCCTCAGGCATTAATCGGCAGAAGTGGAAAGACTAAGAAAACGGGAAGCAGAGCTGCATCAGCCTCAAAGTGTAGAAGCATGGCTTTTGGGGGTGGAACCACTATAGCTCCCTAGGTTTCAAAGACTTAGACCTTCACCAACTCGGATCTGGAGTGTGGGGCTGCTCATTCATGTAAGCTAGTAAGATGCAGCCATAGCTGCTGCCCAAGAGGGGTGGGACTGCCATGCCCAAGAGGGAAAGAAGGGGCCTGCCAGGCCAAGGAGGTAAGGTCATCACTTAGAGAAACTAGAGGAATGCCACCTAGTGAGAGAGATCTGTACAGATGCCACCCAATGAAGATATGGACAGGCGTCAAATTGACAAGGTGTGGAATTGTGGTAGCTAAATTTGTATATCAACTTGGCTGGGCCTGGTTGAGTGGCTGGGCAGCTGGTGGCAGTTATTCCTCATGATGAGACTGGCAATTAACTCCATGGTGGGATCTATCACAAGCAGCTGAGTAGCTGCCTTCAGGATGTGGTCTGCTTCCTGTATATAAGCAGCAGCCTTGGGAATGGTCTCTAGCTTATGGCATGCTTGGACCCTGCATGTAGCCATATCATTGTTCAGCAGCCTGCCATACTCTGCCGACCTTGGGACTTTCAATGGACTTAAATTAATGGCCTGCCATGTGGTTTGGTAACGTCCTAACTGTGCCACTTTATCTGTCGACCTTCGACTTGTTAGCCTCAGCAGCTAGTAGCTGCCTGAGTAAAGAGATGGCCCCTAGCATCAGTGGGCCGGAAGCAGGGAGCTGAGCTGAAGCTCAAGGTAGAGGGGCTTTCACCCAGCCCCTAGACTCTAGCACTTGGAACTTGGACTTCTGGCCTCCCAAACTACAAGACAATAAACTCCTGTTTGTTTAAGCCATCACATCTGTGGTATATCCCTGTCAGAATGGCACTAGATAATCGGAACACCAGAACCAGAACAGGACTTATCATAATCAAACTTTCCCAAACCAAAGAAAGAATACTGAAAGCAGGATGGGAAAAACGAAAAGTTACCTAGAAAGGGCTCCAATAAGACTAGCCTCTGATTTCTCCACAGAAATCATGCAGACGAGAAGGGAATAGGATGACAAAACCAAAAATTACATACCCAGAAAAACAGCACCTCAAATATGGTGGCGAAATCAGGACATTTCCATATAAACAAAAATTGAGGGAATTTGTAAAAACCAGACCAAGCCTAAAGAGATGCTAAAGGGAATCCTACAGAGAACCAACAACAGAAAACAACAACTGTTGATTAACATACATGACAAAATAACTCAGAAAGCATCCCAGATATATAAGCATCCAAAGTAAAATAAACATACAAGATTGTAAACAGGAAACCAGAAACATCAATTGGTAAATGAAGACAACTACAAACCAAAAAAAGAAGGAATAAATAGTGTAGTTATAGAACTTCCAAATAGAGAGGAAGTAAAGATGATTTTGACATAGAACAGACTTTTAAAATTGGTAAGAAAAACTGGGTTACAAGGTAACCTCAAAATTAATAAACCTTTGCGTCAAAATAAGTAAGAAGAAAGGCAAAAATATTTAGCAAATACTAAAACCACAGCAACAAAAGAAACAATTTTAAAAGATCATAAACAAAATCAGCTCACCACAGAAAACTATATGGAACAATGAACTCAGCAACAACACAACAACAACAAAAAAAGCACATGTCAAAATGACGGCAATAAATTCATACTTATCCATAATACAATAAATGTAATGGATTAAATGCACCAATCAAGAGACACAGAGTTACAGAATGGCTAAGAAGACATAATACATTAATAGGCTGTCTACAGGAGACACACCACACTTCAGAAAGACAGAAACAGACTAACAATCAAAAGCTGGAAAAAGATCTATCAAGCAAATGGCAATCAAAAGAGCATAAGGGAAAATAGACAAGATGGCACAATAGGCAGAAAGACTGCACAGACCCTCTCCAACAAGAAAAGAGGAACCAATTAACACAGACACATAAGATAATCCTGGACCCCTGAGCCTTGAAGGGAAGGAGATAGAAGTGGACTAAACCCCAACTAGCAGAAGAATTTGCATGAAAATACCAAGAAAGGAGACATATGGAGCTGCAGTCTGGCAGTGATCCTGATGGCACAGACAGCTTGGAGACTGGCCAGTGGTGGTAGGACCTAAGAATTAACCTAAAAATCAGCCCTGCTAGCCAGTGACTGCACCAACGACTGCTCTGATGGCTGGGGAATAAAAGGCGAAACAGCAGCAAAGAGGAAGGAGGGCTGAGCTTTTGTTTGTCCGAAGGGTGCAGCCATTTTGAATGTTTACAAGCGGCTTGACCATTTTGGATATTTAAAGATACAGCACTCTCCCAGATCCCAGGGGCTTAAGAACAGGTTCTGCTTCCCAGTAACCCCCAAGGACACTCAAGACCAGGACGAGTGAAAAGGTGCGACATTCCCCTTGTTACTCTTATACCCCACACCAGCTTGGTGAACGGAGGTGAGGCCCGCAGGAACTCCATCCAAGTCTGTGTGTTCAAATGGAGCCTGGGTGCCCTGCCCTGCCCTCCCCTCAATCTTTTTCCTTTTATCTTTTTCTTTTTTTTTCCTCTT
>NW_006922087.1:1378418-1395599 GCF_000298275.1 Orycteropus afer afer | reverse complement strand
GATGACATATCTGACAAGGGACTTATTTCTAGGATTTATAGAAAACTCCAACACCTCAATAACAAAAAGACAAACAATCCAATGAAAAATGGGCAGAAGACATGAATAGACACTTTACCAAGGACGATATTCAAGCAGCCAACAAAAATATGAAGAAATGCTCATGATCATTAGCTATTAGAGAGATGCAAATCAAAATGACAATGAGATACCATCTTGCTCCAGCATTAGTAGCAAAGTTCAACAAGGCAGAAAACAACAAATGCTGGCGAGGATGTGGACAGATTGGAACTCTCATACACTGCTGGTGGGACTGTAAAATGGTATAACCATTGCGGAAAGCAGTATGGTGATTCCTTCAAAACTTGGAATTAGAAATACCATTTGACCCAGCCATTCCATTAGTAGGTGTATATCCTAAAGAAGTGAAAGCCATAACAAGAACAGACATATGCACACCCATGTTCATCGCAGCACTATTTATAATAGCTAAAAGAAGGAAACAACCTACGTGTACATCAACTGAGGAATGGATAACCAAACTATGGTACATACACACAATGGAATACTATGCAACACTAAAGAATAATGTAGAATCTGCAAAACCAGGTTTGCTGGTCCAATAGAGCCTGGTGGAACATGGCCCCAGCTGCCCTTCAGGTCTGGAATTGAACCCACACCTGTGGCTTCCAGCCAAACAAAGACAGGCATATGAGTTGAACATTTACCTGAGGTAGATACACTCCTTGGAGAGAACAATCATGGGAGAAAGAAGGGCTGTTTAGGCACAGGGAGACAGCTTAGAGGGTAGGAGTGCATGGAGGGATGGACACAGGGAAGAAGTAACAACTACTGAGAGGAAGTAGGAAGGGAGCAGTTGCACTGGGGTAAATTGTGGTCAATGTCATGAGACAAAGTGTGAATTGCTTTATGGAAAATGAATTTGCTCTGTAAATTTTCCCCCAAATCACATTAAAAAGTAAAAAAATAAAAAAGAATTGAAGGACAGAAGAAAAAAAAGAGCAGGAGGCTCAATATTAATTTCTGATAAAATATATTTTAAAACCACCATAAATGACAAGGACAGACATTATATAATGATTAAAGAATCAATCAAACAAGAAGACATAACTATAATAAATATCTATGCAAAAGCCCCAAACATCAGACTTTAACAGAATTGAAAAGACAGACAGATGACTCCACAGCAGTAGAAGACTTTAATAAACCACTTTCAATGAAGGGGATAAAAATTAGAAAGAAACTCAAAAAAGACGCAAAAGAAATAAACCATACAATCAAACAACTTGACCTTAAAGACATCTACAGAGCACTTCACCCAACAACAGTAGCACAATATGCTTCTTTTCCAGCACACATTGAACATTCTCCAAGACAGACCATAGGTTAGGCCACAAAGCAAGCCTCAACAAAATTGAAAACACTGAAATACTGAAAAGCATCTTCTCAGATCACAATGTTATAGAATTAGAAATCAATAGGAAGATCAAAGGAAAAAGAGCACACACTTGAAACTGAGTAACATCCTCCTTAAAAACTCCTGGGTAATAGAAGATATAAAAAAATAAAATTAAAAAATTCCTTGAATCAAATGAGAATGAAAACACAACATACCAAAATCCTTGGGACACATAGCAAAAGCAGTGATTGGAGGGCAATTATTAACAATAAATGCACACATCAAAAAGAAGAGCCAAAATCAACACCTTAACCCAGTTTCTCTAACAATTAGGAAAAAAGCAGCAAAAAGGCTGCAGTCACAAGAAGAAAAGAAATAATAAGTAATTGAAGAGAAACAAATCAAACAGTAAAACAAAATAAAGAATAAACAGGACTAGAAGTTAGTCCTTTGAAAAGATTAATAAAAGCAACAAACCACCGGAAAATTTAATAAAGGAAAAGAAGCAGAAGATGCAAACAGCACAAATAAGAAATAAAATGGGCAGTATCACAACAGAACCAACAGAAACAAAAAGGATAGTATCAGGTTACAATCAAGAACTGTACTCCAACAAATTTGAAAACGTAGAAGAAATAGACAGATTTCTAGAAGCACACTACTTACCTAAACTAGGACTGAGGTGGAAAATTTGAACAGATCATCACAAAAGAAGAAATTTAACAGATTATTAAAAAGAAGAAAAAAACTACTAAGCAAAAAAAGTCCTGGCCCAGACAGTTTCACTGGAGAATTCTACCAAACATTCAGAGATGTGCTGATACCATTCCTACTCAAACTATTCCAGGATATATAAAAAGATAGAATATGCCCAAATTCCAAAATAAGCTAAATATATTGAAACATAGCTCACCTACGATGACAGGTAAGAATTCCTGTGAGAATATTAATTTTGGTGGATCTGAAAAACCAAAAAATAGTTATAACATTATTTTGGTTACTTCATGCCACTTTAACAGGAAATACCACAAATGGGTGGTCTTAACAAACAGGGCTTTATTCTCTTACAGTTTTGGAGGCTAGAAGTCTGAGTTCAAAGTGCCAGGCTCTAGGGGCTCGGTGAAAGCCCCTCGACCTAGGGCTTCAGCTCTGCCTCTTGCTCCCGGCCCACTGAAGCTGGAGGCTTTCTTCACTCAGACAACTGCTGGCTGCTGAGGCTGACAAATCCAAGGTCGACAAGTAAAAAGGCACAGTTCTCAAACCACCAAACCACACGGTGGGCCATTGATTCAAGTCCACTAAGAGTCCCAAATCAGCAGACAATATGGCAGGGTGCTAAATGATTCAGCTACATGCAGGATTCAAGAGTGCCAAAAGCTGCACACCATTCCCAAAGCTTCTCCTTATATACGGGAAGCAGACCACATGCCTAAAGCAGCTCTCAGCTGCTTGTGGTAGATTCCACCATGGAGGTGATTGCCAGTCTCATCATAGGGAACAACCACCACCAGATGCCCAGCCACTCAAAACCAGGCCCAGCCAAGTTGACACATAACCTTAACTACCACAAACACTGATATACAGAACCATGCACTGTTTATCTTTGTTGTTGTTGTTAGGTGCCGTGGAGCCAGTTGTGATTCATAGCGACTCTAGCTAGCACAAGAGAATGAAGCACTGCCTGGTCCTGTACCATCCTTACCATCATTGCCATGTCTGAGAAAAAGTTCTCTCCCATCAGTCTCTTTTCTCAATATGAAAGTGAGAACTGAATTATTTTAATGAAGATATTAACTGCTTAAGTTTTCAAGAAACCTAAAGTTTATTTTAAAAAGCAAAATCAGTTTCATTTTTGCTTTAAAAGTTTTTTAAAAGTTATTTAGACCATTAAAGGATACTCTGAACATACCACTGATATTTGCTGCAAAGCAGGGAAGGGAAATCTTGAGAACAAAAATAGACTGCCATTACAAGAGCTTTGTGATTACCTTAAAAAGATATGTCATGAACAACTTCAGTTTCTCCCTGTTCTGTACAGCGACCACTGGACAATTAACAACTGCTTCTAGAACTCTATCCCCATGTCAAAAGTATGAGATAATTACTTCACTGCATTTGAACTCATTTGACAATCAGTTTTTAACTTGCTCATGCAGCCTGTTGTTGTTGTTGTTGTTGTTATGTGCTGTGGAGTCGACCCTGACTCATTTCGACCCCTCCTTGGGTTGCTGAGGCAGTATCACTACGGAAGTAGATTGCCCCAGCAGTCAAGTGCCTTAGGCACTATGCTACCAGAATTCCTTCATGCAGCCTAATGGATCTCAGATCTGTCTGAATCTCCTCAGTGTTTTGTAAAATACTAATTCAAGGACCCAGCTATCAGAGATTATACCAATACATCTGAAGTATTGTCTTTACAGTCAAGATTCATTCAGAGTAAACTTCTTTAAATAAAGCTACTACTCACACACCAAACCTGAACCAGCTGCCATCGAGTCATTCTACTCATAGTGAGCCCATGCATTGCAGTACAGAACTGTGCTCAAAAGGGTTTTAAGGGCTGTGACCTTTTGGAAACAGATCACCAGGTCTTTCTTCCCAGGCATCTGTGAGTAGGTTCAAACTGTCAACCTTTCAGTTAGTATCCAAGTGCTTAACCATTTGTGCCAGCCACTACTCACATACACAGAGGGAAGTAAATGATGTGGAAAATATGGCAATACTGGGCATTTTAAAGTTGCAAATAACAGAACACAATTTAAAATATTCTTTCTTAATTCTAATAAAGATATACATAATCCTTGAGATTTGACTAACAAGGTTTTTGTGATTCAATTTTTTTAAATAACTGAACCAGTCCAAAAACCAAATGTAATGAATTACAGCTGTCCATTTTAAACCAAACTATCAGAAACTGTGATCTATTTCTATTACTACTAAACTCAAGTAGAACACCTGATCTTGGTTCCATAAACAATGCCAACTATACTTTACCCAATCTCATTAGGGAAAACAGAGATGAATATTATTTTCCTATCTCTTAGAAAAGTAATTAACTTTTTGAAAATTCTATTTTGAGGCTAAAAGAGTCTGAGATACCTTAAAAGTAGGATAATGCAAATGTAAAACATAGCAAACAGATATCATTTCAAGGTTTATAGACAGCTGGCAGCAAAGCGGCATTACCAGTTCCTTCTCAACCTACCAACTCTTAAACGCTCAGCGTAACTGCCAAGCAAAGGAGTTGGGGAGCTTAAAAATTCTTTCACAGTTCTTCCCTGTGCCTTGTACAGAAGCCTACAGAAACAGAAAAATGACTACCAAACATTAGGCTACTAACAGCGACTGCCTATAAGCAATAATACTGAGACAACAAATAAACCAAGAGTGAGAGTGCTTCAAGCACATTTCTAAATAAAAGTAATAAAGACTTCATCTAATTTAGTTCTCCACCAAAATTCCACTGAAAGTACAAAAGAGATTTTTTTTTTTTTTTTTTTAAAGAACATAAAGCTAAAGGACAAGGAGAAAAGAATATGGGGATTCAAAAAGGAAAAATAAGTGAATATAGTTTGAGAAGCCCTCAGATTCTGAGTGCCCCTCCTACAATCCCCTTGCACCTTCCTTAGTACAAAAGACTTCTGGAGTTTATTCTCTGGAGAAGGTAAATAACATGCCTTTCTGACCTGGTCATCACACGGAAAACAGGTGGCCATATGTAAGTGACTACTATGACACTCGCCACTACTACCCCCAGCTTGAAGCCTGTCATGAATTACTAAATCATTAAATCCAAACTAAGTCATTTGTTCCAGAGACCTGTGCTGTCTAATATAACTTTCAGGGGAGATGTTTTATATCTGCACTGACCATCACTGTAGCCACTAATCACACTTGGTGAAAAACAAGGCTCCAGGAATTGATGAAATTACCCACTGAGATGTTTCAACAGATGCAACACTGGAGATGCTCACTCATTTCTACCAAGAAATCTGGAAGACAGCTACCTGGCCAACCAACTGGAAGAGATCCCTATTTACATCCATTCCAAAGAAAGGTGATCCAACAAAATGCAGAAATTATCAAACACAATCATTAATGCCACACACAAAAATGGTTGCAGCAGTATACTGACAGGGAAACTGCCAGCAAATTACAGCCAGATTCAGAAGAGGGTGTGGAATGAGGGATATCATTGTTGATGTCAGATGGATCTCAGCTGAAAACAAAGAATACCAAAAAAATGTTTACCTTGTGTTTCACTGACAAAGGCATTCAACTGTGTGATCATAACAAATTATGGATTAACACTATGAAGAATGGGAATTCTAGGACAGTTAATTGTGCTCATAAAGACCCTGTAGACAGACCAAGAGGCGGCTGGTCAAAAAGAACAAGAGGATACCGAATGGTTTGAAATCAGGAAAGGTGTGTGTCAGTATTCAATCTGTATGGTGAGCAAATAATCCAAGAAGCTAGACCATCTGAAGAAAAATGTGGCATCAGGATTGGAGGAAGACTCATGACCAGCATGCGATACAAAGATGACACAACTTTGCTTGCTGAAAATGAAGACTTGAAGCACTTACTGATGAAGATCAAAGACTACAGCCTTCAGTATGGATTACACCTCAATGTAAGGAAAAAAAAATTCCTCACAGCTGGACCAATCAGTAGTATCATGCTAAATGAAGAAAAGACTGAAGTCAGGGATTTCATTTTAGTTGGATCCATAATCAACACCCAAAGAAGCAGCAGTCAAAAAATCAGACAACATATTGCTCTGGGCAAATCTTCTGCAATAGACCTCTTTAAAGTGTTAAAGAAAAAAGATGTCACTTTGAAGACAAAGGTGCGCCTGACCCAAGCCACAGTAGTTTCAGTAGCCTCATATCCATGTGAAAGCTGGACAATGGATAAGGAAGACTGAAGAACTGATGCATTTGCATTGTGATATTGGTGAAGAATACTGAAAACACCATGGACTGCCAGAAGGAACAAATTGGTCTTGGAAGAAGTATAGCTGGAATATAGCTGGAATGAATGCTCCTTAGAAGTGAGGATGGCCGGATTTTGTCTCACATACTTTGGTCATGCCAACTGAAGGAGCTAGTCCCTGGAGAAGAATACTATGCTTGGCAGACTGTCAGCAAAAAAAGGGAAGACCCTTAACAAGATAACTGACACAGCAGCTCAAGTACAGCAAATACTGTGAGGATGGCACAGGACCTGGCGGTATTTTGTTCTGTTGTATATAGGGTTGCTGAGTAGCATCCCACTCAATAGCATCTAACAACAACAGCCACACTTGAAATGTGGCTAATGCAACCGAGGAACAATATTTTAAATTTATTTTATTTTAAATAAGTTAAATAGTCACATGTGGCTGGTAGCTACCACATAATTCTAGAGTTGATTTTACATAAAATTCATTCTCTTAATAGTAAAATAGTATGTTTTGGACAAATTTATAAAATGCATTACAGAGGTGTCTGCCTTTAGAAAAGGTACATCCTTTAGTGTTACTGATAAATCAGAATCATCAAGAACCTATTATATTATGTAGGGATAGAATAATGCCTCCCCCAATATTATTTCAACTATAATTTACTATAATAACTATTGTTGACTATTCTTGGGGGCAAGGAAGCAATCTTGTGGGAAATTCAGATAGATCTTTTTATTTAAGTACATATTCTGACAATTTCAAAGAGTCAAAATGAAGATTCTTTTTATGACTATATAAAGTCATAAAGTCAAACAACAATTTTAATTCTTAGAGACAGCAAATAAAATAGCTATTTTTGACTCCTTGAGAAAATACAACCACCAGATGAGGGAGGAACTAAACTAATGAACTTAAAATATAAGGCTTATGTTGTTAGTTTGTCACAGAGTCAATTCTGACTCATGGTGACCTCAAGTGTGCAGAGCAGAACTGCTCCATAGGGTTTTCAAGGTTATGATCTTTTAGAAGCAGACCTCTAGGCCTTGCTTGCTTGGTGACTCTGAGTGGATTTAGAACAGCCAACTTTTTGGTTAGTAGTCCAGCACTTACCCGTTTGCACTACCTAAGAACTCCTACAGGTGCTCTGGTGGCATAATGCCTAAGGCATTTGACTGCTAACCAGAGGTTAGCATAGCAGTTCAAACCCACCAGCCACTTCTCAGAAGACTGGGCAATCTAATTCCAGATAGATACACCTCAGAAACCCAAAGAGGGATCGCTATAGGCAGAACCAACTCGAAGGCAGTGAGTTTGGTTTTTGGTTTTGGTTTTTGAGGAACTCTTATAAGGTTTATATAAATAGCAAGAGAGGCAATTTCCTTTGATACAATTTCACATATGGGTTTATTCCAGATGTATCTTATAATTAACTGAGAATATAGTTTTTAAGTAAATGGAAAAAGATACTGAACATTTTAAAATTCTGACCGAAAATAAAAATAGTTGTGTTCTACTTCTCATAAATCAGAAGGAAGGTTGGGCAATCTACTTCCGTAGTGATACCACCTCCGAAACCCAAGGAGGGGTTGCTATGAGTCGGGGCCAACTCGACGGCACATAACAACAACAACTTCTCTTAAGTAGAATTTGGGACATTTAACTTCTAAGACCTTTTTTTAACAAGAGGAGAACACGTAAGTTTGAATCAGACTTATTCAAAACTAGTAACTTGAGCAAGTGAGCTAACTTTTACAAGTCTCAGTTTCATCATCAGTAAAGTGGAATTATAATAATCCTTACCAAAAAAAAAAAAAAAAAAACTCACTGCCATAGAGTCGGATCCAACTCATAGCAACCCCTCCTTGGGTTTCCGAGGCAATATCACTACAGAAGTAGAATGCACAACCTTCCTTCCAAGGAGTGGCTGGTGGGTTTGAACTGCCAGCCTTCTGGTTAGTAATCAAATGCCTTAGGCACTATGCCACCAAAGCTCCCAATAATCAGGATTAATAAAACAACACATGGAAAGTAGCTAAATACAGTGTCTGGCAATGATACCAAGTAAGTGAAGGCTCATTAACCAGAAAACCTACAAATGCTTCTTCAGCTCTTTCTCAATACCAATGTGGCCAATTCTTACTGAAGCTTTTAGGTAACAGGATACTATGAATAAAAGAAATCTGGGCAGCTTAAAGGTGACATTCAAAAGAGTAATTTCCTTCTGTTCTCTCATGACCAGACTACAAGTAAAAAACAAGTGATATTTGATGTGTATCTCTTCTTTCTTCCCATGACTATTAAGTAGGTGAACAGTAAAGACATGCAAAAGTAAAGCAAAGGATGATTATCAGTCCCCTTTAATACCATAAGATTCAATTATACTCCTTCCTGCCTTTGACCTAGGCACAACTATCAGCTACAATCAAATGTCCCTCAACAGTATAGTATGTATTAGTCAAACAAGCACACAGCAAGTCCCCAGTTCCTTAAATTTAAAATGTCTAGAGCTGCTGGGTGTACTCTTATAGACTGTGCTTTGCTTAAAAGTATCTGGCCAAAGGGGCAAGATGGAGCTGAATTCAAGTACATGTTTCACTAGCCACGCCATGCGCCTGCAGGGCCGCAACTGTTCAAAAGAACACCATCTGCTTGCCTGCTGACACTGTGTCACCCAGAGGGAGCACTATTTTCTAATCTGCACAGTTACTATATAGGCTAATCAGTGATCCAAAAAATGTCCCAAGTTAACTCTTTGCCTTAAGACACTGGTTTATTCCAAAAAGACAAGGTGACTAAACAGTGTTTTAAACTAATTACCAAAGTACAGAAATCCTTCATTCACTTCATAGCAAAGTACAATGTCATTGAGATAGACTATGCTGACCAAATAATATTTATACTAGCTATATACAGTCATGTGTCACTTAACATCCATGATACAGTTTATGAAACAGGACATTATGAGATTTGGACATTGTGCATACATCTATTATATACAGGAAGTCCCTGGATTATCAACAAGTTCCATTCCTAAGTCTGTCTTTAAGTCAAATTTGTACCTAAGTACGAACAGACAGGCATGATTCATATTTAACGTCAGCCGGTCAAATGTTTATCTTAGTATAAAATATATAGTGTACCTTTATATGAAAAAAAAAAATTAAAGAAGCACTTCTAGATATAGCAAAACATCTTAAACATAATACAGTAATAATGTTTTGATGGTCGCAAAGCAGCGTATGTATGTTATTACAAACAATTGTATGTACCTCAAATTTTTAATATAATAGGCTTTATAACATTTGGGAGCACAGACATATATGTGGTAGACATATACTCAGTCAGACATTGCCCAAACATATGTTATATGGTGCACGGCTATATTAAGAAACATCTTCATGGCTAAAATGTACTTAGTGGAAAAACATCATTCATTTATTCAGTAACATAAACTCTATGCTCTATGAAATACCACAGTAGTGCAGTGAATTGCTTTTACATGTGCCCTTCTAGCTATGGTGTTATAACACCTGCAAAATGACTGGGTGAAACTATGCTAATAAGATGTAAAAAACTCTTGCTAGAATTAGCTAGGATATGCAAATAAGGTATCTGTAGCCCACCAAGGAGATTGTTAAATTCTGCCATCCCACGAGGTGTAAAAAGAGCCAATTTCAGTGGTTGATAGGGGGAGGGACCTCACTATCATCAAGAAGAGTCAGGAGCAGAGTCCCTGTGCTAAGAACCTCCTAGACCCAGAACACAAAGCTGTAATACTGTAGACAGCAGCTGCACCAGACAACAGCACAGGAGTGGGAATGGCAAATAGCTACAGTTGGCTGGCAGAGAGAGCTGAGCACCTTCAGGCAGGTGGCTTCCTGATGGACTTGGGGACTTCAGGACACTTACCCATGAATCTAAAAAAAAAGAGTTACAACACTTGCCCCAGTAGGGCAGAAGCCAGGCCCTGAGCAGAGTCCAGCGGCAGCTGCCCAGGAAGAGCTGTCCTGAACGAAGAATTGTATCCTGAGTTGTTCCCTGTTACTTCCAAGTTGATCCTGATCCTGAATTGTAATCTGTTACTTCCCTAATTAAACCCGTAACTGAGGTATGGTCCCTGAGTTCTGTACGGCCACTGAAATGAATTATCAAACCTAGCAAAGAAGTAGAGCATGCCATAGGAGGATGGCTGGTAGAACTGGTAGGAAAAAAAAAAAAAAAGTTTGGAAAATAAAGGTATGTCTGACCTCCATCTCATATGAATCAGCCTTGAGCCGATGATTCTATCTCCCCCTGAAGTTAAAGGACCTCTGATGCCACCAGTTTACAACCATCAGTAGGATGCTCGCTTGCTAAAAATAATCTAATCTATCTCACTCAGATTGTATGCAATCTTTTTTATGAACAATCCTAACAAGGTTTTTAAAAGGTTTCCCAGCCCAACTGGGAGATAGGAAATCAGAAAGGGTATGTTTGAGCGGCAGGAATAATAAGGAGTTTTATAAGTATGAGAGTGGGAGAAAAGAATACTCCTCACCTCCTCCCACATAGAGTAGGGACAAGACAGGAAAAAAAGCAACTTAGGGATTAGAAAAACATAATGGCAAACAATCCTATGCTATTACTGTTTTCTATGATTTCCAGACCCCTCAGCAGA
This sequence comes from Orycteropus afer afer, assembly GCF_000298275.1. NCBI lineage: Eukaryota > Metazoa > Chordata > Mammalia > Tubulidentata > Orycteropodidae > Orycteropus > Orycteropus afer. The sequence goes on along the minus strand of NW_006922087.1, from coordinate 1,384,574 downwards.
TCATATCAAGCAGCCCTCTCTCTCTAGCCTCCTTTCCCACTTCTCCCTGGCACACATCCAGTCATGCTCAACTCTCTATAATTCTCTGAATGTACCACGTTCTCTTGTGATACTTTACCTTCCTCTACCTCCCATGGTTAAATCCTACAGGGCTCAGCTCAGACAACACCTCCTCTGGGAAAGCAGCTATTACCTGACATCTCAAATGCCACCCCTAATCTAAATTACATAACCATTTCATGTACTAACACAGAATATACTTATTCCCATCAAAGTTTGTATCCTACTGTAATAACTGTCTATTGGCTGTGTGACTTCCTCACTAGATTGTGCTCCTAAGAACAGGGACTTTTAAAAAAAATAAGTAAATAATTTTACTTTTGTTGCTATTATTGTTAAGAATATACACAAGAGAACATACACCAATTCAACCATTTCTACATGTAAAATTCAATGACATACATCTTTCGAGTGGAGCGACCATTCTCACCCAACTTTTTTTCTCCCCTATTAGCATAACTCACTGCTCCTAACATTCCTATCAAATCTTTTGAGTTGCCATTGTTAATTTGATACCATATACATAGATCTTAAGAAAGCATCATGCTCAAGGTAGACAACTCTGCCTTTTTACTTGTTGTTGCTGTTGTTAGGTGCCGCAGAGTCAGACCCGACTCATAGCGACCCCACCTTGGGTTTCCAGGGCAGTATCACTACTGAAGTAGATTGCCCCATCTTCCTTCCGAGGAGTGGCTGGTGGGTTTGAGCCACCAGCCTTCTGGTTAGCAGTCAAGTGCCTTAGGCACTATGCTACCAGAGCTCCCCTGCCTTTTTACTCTTGTTGTTGTTATGTACCGTCGAGTCAGACACGACTCATAGTGACCCCTCCTTGGGTTTCCAAGGCAGTATCACTATGAAAGCACATTGCCCAATCTTCCTTCCGAGGAGTGGCTGGCAGGTTTGAACCACCAGCCTTCTTGTTAGCAGTCAAGCGCCTTATTATCATTTAGTTTTAAGAAGACTTCAGGAGGTACTATTTAGTTTAAGTTTTAAAGTTTATCTCAGGGCAACAGTTTCAGGGGTTCATCCAGCTTCCATGGCTCCAGGAAGTCTAAGGAGTCCATAAGAATTTTAAATTCTGTTCTACATTATCCCCCCGATAATGTAGATAATGATCAGGATTCTTCTATAGAATCTTTCATCAAAATGTTCAATAATGCTAGCTAAGCACCCTCCAGTTCTTCAGGTCTTATGGCAAAGGAGGTAGTTTCATGGAGGCAATTAGCCACACATTCCATTTCCTCCTCCTATTCCTGAGTATCCATCTTTCACTGTTGCTCTAAGCACAGACAAACTGTTGTATTCCAATGGCCACTTGCAATTATTTAAACCCCAGGCACTACACGACTAACCAAGAAGTAAAAGAGAAGCACTAAACATATTTTTAGGCCAATTAACTGGGATACTGGGATGTCCCGCAACTATGACCCTAAACCTCCAAATCAAAGGATCAAATTCCAGCAACCACAGCAGCTACTCTTTTTTTCTGTCACAAAAGTTTTGCCAATTCATCTGTTTACAGGTATACAATTGACAGCAATTATATTACTCAGCTATGTAACCCTACTCTTAATCAATATGATTTTTCCATCACTATAAATTAAAACTCAGTACTCCATAAGCAATAATCTCCCCTTTCCCCCTCCCTCCAACCCTGGTAACCACTAATGAACTTCAGTCATTATACATTTGCCTTTCTTTGTCTTTTCATATAAGTAAGGTCTTGTAACATTTGTCCTTTTGTGATTAACTTATTTTACTTATGATCTTATCTTCAAGCTCCACTCATATTGTGGCATGTATCAAGACTTCATTTTTCCTACTGTCTGAGTAGTACACTATTCCACTATATGTATGTAACACATTTTCCTTATCAATTGAGAGGCATTTAGGTTGTTTCCACCTTTTGGGTATTGTGAATAGTGCTGCAATGAACACTGGTATACAAGTCTCTGTTTTCAAGATTTTTGGGTACATATACCTAAAAGTGGAATTGCTGGGTCATATGGCAGTTAGAAAATCAAAAGGAAGAACACACATGCTGTTTCTTAAGCTAAAAGAACTGAAGAAAAAAAGTCAAGCCTTGAGTAGCAATACTGAAGGATTCTATGGGAAAAATCAACCACTAGTCTGTTAGTTTGTCATACTATGGTGGTTTCTACATTGCTGTGATGCTGGATGCTAAGACACCGGTATTACAAATACCAGTAAGATCATCCATGGCAGACAAGTCTCAGTGAAGCTTCAAAATGAAGACAGACCAGGAAGGACACAGCCAGGTCCACTTCTGAAAAAAAACTGGCCACTGAAAACGTTATGAATAGCATGGAAACACTGCCTATGATATAGTGGTGGAAGATGAGTTCCTCAGGTTGGAAGGCACTCAAAATATAACTGAGAAGAGCTGCCTCCTCAAAGTAGAGTCAACCTTAATGACTTGCATGGAATAAAGCTGTTGGGACCTTCATTTACTGTTGTGGCAAACTCAAAATGAGAAGAAATAGCTGCAAACATCCATTAATAATAGAAATGTGGAATGTAAGAAGCATAAATCTAGAAAAATTGAAAGTTGTCAAAAATAAAATGGAACACATAAAGATAGACATGCTAGGCATTAGTAAGCTGAAACGGACTGTTACTAGCCCATTAGAAGTGGAAATCATATGGTCTACTGTGTGGAGAATGACAAACTGAAGAGGAATGGCATCTTATTCATCATCAAAAAGAACATCCTGAAGTACAATGTTGGCCGTGATAGGATAATATCCATAAACTTAAAGTCAAATATGAAGAAATTGTAGACTTTTACCAACTTCTGCAGTCTGAAATTGATCAAACATACAATCAAAATATACTGATAACTACTTGTGATTGGAAAGAGAAACTTGGAAAGAAAGATCCAGTATTGGTAGTTGGCAAACATGGCCTTGGTATGAAAACTCAGGCCAGCGATTACAGGACAGAATTTTGTTTTAAGATCAGCAACTTATTCATTGCAAATAACTTTTTTTTTTTTAATTGTCACTTTTTTTTTTTAAACTAACTTTGTGTGTGTGTGTGTGTGTGTGTGATTTGGGTGAAAATTTACAGAGTAAATTCACTTTCCATACAGCAGTTCACATATACTTTGTCTCATGACCTTGACTACAATTCACCAAAACGCAACAGCTCCCCTCCCACTTCCTCCTGACATTGACCTCTTCCCTGTGTCCATCCCTCCATGCACCCTTACCCCCCAGGCTGTCTCCCTGTACCTAAACAGCCCTTCTTTCTCCCATGATTGTTCTCTCCAAGGAGTGTATCTACCTCAGGTAAATGTTCAACTCATATGCCTGTCTTTTGTTTGGCTAGAAGCCACAGGTGTGGGTTCAGTTCTAGACCTAAAGGGCAGCTAGGGTCCACAGTCTCAGTAGTTCCACCAGGCTCTATCAGACCAGTAAACCTGGTCCCTTCCCCCCCACACACCCCCAAATGATAACTGTATTTTGTTCCACATTGTTCTCCATCTCTATCCAGAATCTCCTACAGATTCCCCTCTGAGTGGTTGAGAGTGGTAACCGGGCACCATCTAGTTCTTCTGGTCTCATAGACATATAGACTGGGCACTGGATGCTGTACCAGTCGCTAGGACTAATTCTTTCCAAGAATCATTGGTTTCCTTCATTCTTCTTTGCTCTGGACAAGGAGAGACCCATCGTTGCATCTAGATGGCTGCTTGCAAGCTTTTAAGATCCCAGTCGCTACTCACCAAACTAGGGAGGTGGAACAATGTTTTGTGTAATACATTATGTCAATTGAGAGCTCTGGTAGCGTAGTGCCTAAGGCACTTGACTGCTAACCAGAAGGCTGGAGGTTCAAACCCATCAGCCACTCCTTGGAAGAAAGATGGGGCAATCTACTTCCATAGTGATACTGCCTTGGAAACCCAAGGAGGGGTCGCTATGAGTCGGGGCCAACTCAACGGCACATAACAACAACAACATTATGCCGACTAAACTTGATGTCCCCTGTGACTATGGTCCTGAGCCCACAGGTTCAACTACTCAGTCCCTCTGGGTAGCTGGCTGTGACCCAGAAGTGACTACAACCTTGTCAGCTGTACTACACACCTGGAAATTGAGATCATACAAATACACTTATAGGAACATTGTCTGCCAACCACATGGTCGTGGGAACACTCCCAACTTCATAACATACCTAACAGTTCAGCCTACCCACTCATCTATCCACCTGTATAGCCATATTTGCCTTCACTGACAAAGCAGTACTGTATGTGCAAAAGGGTTCACCTTTGTTGTCTGTACCTCCCATGTACCTCTTTCTGTCTTCTTCTTCTTCAATGCCACCATGTTGATCACTCATATTTGGTACATTGTCCTTCTTTTCACCCAAATCAATACTTATTCCTAACTATCTAACAGAGTTCCCAACCCTCCCACCCCTGGTAACCAACAAAGAAAATTCCCTTCCATGGATAAACCTTTCCTTGACTTTGACAATAACGGACTAATACAGTATTTGTCTTCCTGTCATTGACTTAATGTCCTCCAAGTTCATCCATGTTATGTGGTGTTTTGCAGATTCTAGGTTATTCTTTAGGGTTGCACAGTATTCCATTCTGTGCATGTACTATAGTTTGGTTATCCATTCCTCAGTTGATGGACACCTAGATTGTTTCCATCTTTTGGCTATTGTGAACAGTGCTGTGATGAGCATGGGTGTGCATATGTCTGTTTTCGGCATGGACCTCACTTCTTTAGGATATATACCTACTAATGGAATGACTGCCGTCAAATGGCATTTCTAATTCCAACTTTTTAAGGAATCACTATACTGTGGTTGTACCATTTTACAGTTCCACCAGCAATGTATGAGAGTCCCAATCTCTCCACATCCTCACCAGCATTTGTTATTTTCTGTCTTGTTGAACTTTGCTACTAGTGCTGGAGCAAGATGATATCTCATTATTGTTTTGATTTGACTGCTAACCAGAAGGCTGGAGATGCAAACCCACCAGCCACTCCTCAGAAGGAAGGTTGGGCAATCTACTTCTGTAGTGATACCACCTCAGAAACCCAAGGAGGGGTCACTATGAGTCAGGTCTGACTTAACGGCACATATAACAACAACAATAGCTAATGATCGTGAGCATTTCTTCATATGTTTGTTAGCCGACTGAATATCCTTCTTGGTGAAGTGTCTATTCATATCTTCTGGCTATTTTTAACTGGATTATCTACCTTTTTGTTATTGAGGTTTTGAAGTTTTCTATAAATTCTAGAGATAAGTCCCTTGTCAGATACGTCATTGCCAAATATTTTTTCTCAATCTGTAGTCTCTCTTTTGACTCTTTTGGAGAAGTCTTTGGAAGTACATGAAAATTTAATTTTTAGGTCTCATTCACCTAGTTTCTCATCTGCTGTTTGTGCATTTTGGGTTATTTGTGCCATATATTAAGGCCCCTAAATTTGCCCCTAATTTTTCGTTGAGGAACTCTATACTTTTAGGTTTCACATTTAAGTCTTTGATCCATCTGGAGTTTTTCTGTGTGCATGGTATGAGGTACAGATCTTGTTTTATTTTTGTGCAAATGGATATCCAATTTTGCCAGCATCATTTATTAAACAAACATTCTCTTCGCCATTTAAAGGACTTTTGGCCCTTTGTCAAAGATCAGCTGACTATAGGTCAATGGACTATTTCTGGGTTCTTAATTTTATTCCATTGGTCGATGTGTCTGTCATTATACCAATACCAGGCAGTTTTGACTACTGCGGTTGTATAGTAGGTTTTGAGATTGGCACTGTGAGACCTCCTATTTTGTTATTCTTCTTCAATAATGCTTTGCTTATCTGAGGTCTCCTTTCTTTCCATATAAAGTTAGTGATTGGTTTTTCCATATCCTGAAAAAATGTTGATGGGATCTAGATTGGGATTGCACTGAATGTATAGATTGCTGAGTAGAACTGACATTTTCACAATGTTCACTCTTCCTATCAACAAGCATGGGATGTTCTTCCATTTATGTAGATCTCTTATGGTTTCTTGAAGTAGTTTTTTTATAGTTTTCTTTGTACAGGTCTTTTGTGTCCCTGG
>NW_006922087.1:1370422-1376488 GCF_000298275.1 Orycteropus afer afer | reverse complement strand
CTTTGTCTTTGGTTTTGATTAGTTTGATATGTCTTGGTCATTTTCTTTTGGGGTCTATCCTGTTTGGGGTTCGTTGGACTTCCTGAATGACATATTCTCATCTTTCATCATATCAGGAAACTTCTCCAACTAATCTTGGGACAATTTTCTCAGTGATTTTATTTTTCTCTTCCTGGTCTGGAATTCCAATGACACATAGGTTATTTCTTTTTATGGTATCCCACATGAACCTTAGGCTTTCTTCATTTTGTTTTGACCTTTTTTCTGACTGATCCCTTTCCAAAGAATTGTTCAGGTATTTGTCTTCAATCTCATTTATTCTGTCTTCCATTGCATCAATTCTACTCCTTTGCCCTTTCACTTTGTTACCTAGAATCATTTCTAATTTTTCATTTATTTTGTCATTCTGTTCTTGTATTTTCTTTCAAAATTCTTCTAAGATTTTGTCTTTGTTTTCCTTGGTCTGTCTCTCAATCCTCGGAAGATATCTAAATATAATTCTTTTGAATTCCTTATCAGAGTGTTCCAATGCTGCTTCTTCCTCAGGGATTTGTTCTGGGTCTGTATCCTGCTCCCGTTTCTACCACTTTATCTTGCTTCTTTGTGTGGACTGTGATGGTCTGTTGTCTCCGAGACATTGTGGCATTATTGTATTTAGATCTCTGTTAACTGCTTGTGAAGAGCAACCAAGGGTGAGTTAGGCTCTTCTTGGTGGTTGTTTATCATTGGCCCACTGGTGGAGAGGGAAGTGGTGGCTCTCACTCAGTAAGTGAAGCTGCAAGAGGTATGGGTGTAGTTGTGTCCTATGGGGACTTTTGCTGTTTTCCACTCAGACAAAAATAACAACTGAATAACCATCAAAAAAGTAAAAGTAAATGGACAAAAAATACACCATGTTATCACACAAGGACAGTAACCAAAAAAAGAAAAAAAGGAAAAAGAAGGGGGGAAAAAAAAACCTGCAATATCTGGGGAGAGCACATAAAGAGAAAAAAGGTAGAGAAGGAGAATAATGAAGGAAAAAATGGGAAATACTCAAAAAGAGAAACAAGGAACAGGGTTAACCCATGAGAAAGAAAAAAAATGCCACCAGGAACAGAGAAAAGAAAAAACGCTGAAAACTAGAACCTAGGAGGGGATGAATAAAGAATAATCATAAAGATTTCAAAAGTAATAATAATAATAGTAATTTTAAAACAGACAAAAATAAACAAACTAAAAAACCAGAAAAAAAGAAAAAAAAATCGGGACAAGGCAGGGCAGGGCACCCAAGCTTCCTCCGAGTACACAGAACTGGGATGGAATTCCTGCTGACCCAGAAAGTGGGTGGAAGTGAGAGATGGCCGCACCTCCATTCACCAAGAGGGTGTGGGGTATAAGAGTAACAAGGGGAATGTCTCCCCTTTCCAGTCAGCAGGGTCCCGAGTGTCCTTGGGATTTCTGGCAAGTGGAGCCTGTTCTTAAGTCCCTGGAATCTGGGAGAATGCTGTCACTTTAAATATCCAAAATTGTCAAGCTGCTTGCAAACATTCAAAATGACTGCACCCTCTGGACAGACAAAAGTCCACAGCTCAGCCTGCCTTCCTCTTCACTGCTTCCCCCTTTTATTCCCCAGCCACCAGAGAAGTCCTCCATGCAATCCCTGGCTAGCAGGGCCGATTTTTAGGTTAACTCTTAGGTCCCACCATCACTCGGCAATATCCAAGCTGTCTGTGCCACCAGGATCACTGCCAGACCGCAGCTCTGTATGTCTCCTTTTTTTGGTGTTTTCATGCAGATTCTTCTGCTAGTAGGAGTTTAGTCCATTTCTATATCCTTCCCTTCAAGGGACAGGGATCCAGGATTATCTTCTGTGTCTGTGTTAATTGGTTCCCCTTTTCTTTGTTGAAGAAGGTCTGTGCAGGCTTTCTGCCTATTCGGCCATCTTACCAGAATTCTCACAAATACCTTTTTTAACAACATACACAGAGACTATACATGTAGGCCATGCCAGGTAGAATATACAGAAATCAAACAGACTATATCTGTGGAAAGAGACAATGAAGAAGCTCAATATGATCAGTAAGAACTAGGCTGGGAGCCAACTCTGGAATAGACCATCAACTGCTCAGATAGAAGTTTGAGTTGAAGCTGAAGAAAAAAACAAGTCCATGGGAGACAAAATATGTCCTTGAGTATATCCCACACCTGAATTCAGGACTATCTGAAGAACAGATGTGATGCACTGAACATCAATGACCAAAGACCAGATGAGTTATGGGAGGCCATCATACATAAAGAAAGAAAAGGTAATTACTAAGACAGGAAAGGAAAAAAAGACCAAAATGGATGTCAGAAGAGACTCTAAAACTTGCTCTTGAACAGAAAGTAGCTAAAGCAAATGGAAGAAATAATGAAGTAAAGAGTTGAACAGAAGATTTCAAGGGGCATCTCAGGAAGATAAGGTAAAGTTTCATAATAAAATGTGCAAAGACCTGGAGTCAGAAAATCAAAAGGGAAGAACATGATTAGCATTTCTAAAGCTAAAAAAAATGAAAAAATTCCAGCCTTGAATTGCAATACTGATGGATTCTATGGGCAAGATATTGAACAATACAGGAAGCAATAATGGAAGATAAAAGGAATGTACAGACTCACTGCACCAAAAAGAATTGGTCAATGTTCAACCATTTCAGGAGGTAGCATGCGATGACCAGATAGTCTTAAAGAAAAAAATCTAACCTGAACTGAAGGAACTGGCAAAAACAAGGCTCCAGGAATTGACAAAATGTCTACTGAGATGTTTCAACCAACAAATCCATCACTGGAAGCGTTCACTCATCTATGCCTAGAAATTTGGAAAATAGCTACCTGGCCAACCAATTGGAAGAGATCTGTATCTGTGACCATTCCAAAGAAAGGTGATCAATTAGAATGGGGAAATTCTCAAACACCCAGGTAAAATTTTACTGAAAAGAATTCAAAAACAAGTTGCAGCAGTATACTGACAGTAAACCACCAAAAATCCAAGCCAGATTCAAAAGGGGGCATGGAATGAAGGATATCACTGCTTATGTCAGATGGAGCTTGGCTAACTGCAGAGAATACCAGAAAGATGTTTACCTGTAGTTTATTGACTAAGCAAAGACATTTGACTATGCGGATCATAACACATTATGCACAACACTACAAGGAATAGGAATTCCAGAACACATAATTGTGCTCATTAGGAACCTGTACATAAAGTAAGAGGCAGTTGTTCAAATAGAGTTAAGGAAATACTGCATGATTTAAAATCAAGAAAGGTGTGAGTCGGAGTTGTAGCCTTTTATAATACTTATTCCATCTGTTGCTGTTGTTATCTGCTGTCCAGTCGGCTCCGACTCACAGCGACCCCTCCTTGGGTTGCCAAGGCAGTATCACTACAGAAGTAGATTGCCCAACCTTCCTTCCGAGAAGTGGCTGGTGGATTTGAACCACCAGCCTTCTGGTTAGCAGTCAAGTGCCTTAGGCAGTACGCTACCAGAGCTCCACTACACAAAGAATATAACCTCAGGATTGGAGGAAGACTCATTAACAATCCATGACATGCAAATGACACACCCTTCATTGCTGAAAGTGAAGAAGACTTGAAGCACTTGTTGAAGATCAAAGACTATAGCCTTCATTATGAATTATACCTCAACATAAAGAAAACAAAAATTCACAACTGAACCAATAAGGAGAAGTATGATAAATGGAGTTGTTGTAATGGAGAATGGAGATAAATGTAGAAGTTGTCGAAGAATTCATTCTACTTGGATACACAATCAACATCCATGGAACTAGCAGTCAAGAAATCAAAGGACATATTGCATTGGGCAACTCTGCAGCAAAAGAGCTCTTTATAATGTTAAAGAGCAAAGATGTCACTTTGAAGGCTAAGGTGTTACTGACCAAAGCCATGGTATTTTCAATTGTCTCAAAGGCATGAAGAAGTTGAACAATGAATGAGGAATGAATTGCCAGAAGAACCAAACAAATTGGTCTTGGAAGTTCAGCCAGAATGCTCCTTATATGCAAGAATGGACTCACTTTGTCTCTTGTATTTACGTTATGTTATCAGGAGGGACCCAGAGAAGGATATCATGCTTGGCAAAATAGAGGGTCAGCAAAAAAGAGGAAGACCCTCAATAAGATGGATTGACACAGTGGCTGCAACAATGGGCTCAGGCTCAGCAATGATTATGAGGATGGCAGAGGACCAGGCAGAGTTTTCTGTTGTACATAAAGTCTCTAATGAGTCAGATTCGACTCAAAGGCATCTGAAAACAACAATGGTAGTTCTATCTTCAGTTTTTTGAGGATTTGCCACAGTTTTCCACAATGGCTGCACCATTTTGCACTCCCAGGAGCAATGTATAAGGGCTCAGGCTTCCCGACACCCGTACCAACATTTGTTATTTTGAGGTTTGTTTTTTTAATCTTAGCTATCCTACTGGAAGTGAAAAGGTATCTCATTTTGGTTTTGATTTGCATCTCCCTGATGGCTTGATGACATTGAGCATCTTTTCACGTGTTTGGTGGCCATCTGAATGTCCTCTTTTGTGAAATGTCTATTCAAGTCTTTTGTCCATTTTATAATTGGATTATTCATCTTTTTATTGTTGAAGTTTTATTTTGGTTATTGATTCTTACTGGACATATGGTTTCCAAACATATTATCCTAGTCAATAGCTTGTCTTTTCACTTCTGTAAAGTCTTCAGACAGACAAAAGTTTATAATTTTTATGAGCTCCCATTTATTTATTTTGTCTTTTCCTCTTTGTGCTATTGTTATTGTATTAGATAAAAGTTATAGTAAATTATACTTGAAAAGCCATAAATACATACTTTTTAGTTTTAAAAGTATTTAATATGTAAGCTTCACTTAATTTCAGGATAAATGCTAGTTATGAGACATTAATGTACACATTAAACAATATGCAAAGAACATGATCTTAAAGAAAGCAATTTCAAGAAATACTTTTGATACATTTCAAAATTTTGCAATCCAAAGTCTTGTTAAAAAGCCTGATTCTGCAGGGAAAAATAAAACAAGCACTATTTCACAATTAGATTAATCTATTACTAGCTTATCCAAAGGCGCTCTGGTGGCCTAAGGCATTTGACTGCTAATCAGAAGGCTGGTGGTTCAAACCCACCAGCTACTCCGCTGAAGGAAGGTTGAGCAATCTACTTCCATAGTGATACTGCCTTGGAAACCCAAGGAGGGGTCGTGATGAGTCGGGTCCAACTCACCAGCACATAACAACAACAAGAAGTTTATCCAAGACAGAGAGAGTACTGTTTCAAGGATTTATCAATATAATAAAAAATAAATCTTTATAATATTCTCCTTCATTCTTTACTAAGATAGCAAATTTTAAAAACATATATACTTCTCAACTGGGAAACAGACTACTCAGCAATAAAAAGGAACAAACTGCTGATACAAAAACATTATTATGCTAAATGAAGTGTATATGATTCCATTAGGAGCTCTGGTAGCATAGTGCCTAAGGCACTTGACTGCTAGCCAGAAGGCTGGCAGTTCAAACCCATCAGCCACTCCTCGGAAGGAAGGTTGGGCAATCTACTTCCGTAGTGACACTGCCTCGGAAACACAAGGAGGGGTCGCTATGAGACAGGTCTGACTCGACGGCACATAACAACAACAACAACGATTCCATTTGTATAATATTCTTGCAAAGGTAAAACTAAAGGGACAAAATACTATAAAGGCTGGAGGTAGGAGGAGGGATTGACATGGGAGAATTTTTTGGAGTGAAGGAACTACTCTATATCCTGACTGTGGTAGTAGCAGCTATATACATTTGTCAAAGCTTACAGAATTTACACTAAATAAGATTAGGTTTTATTTTTATCTAAGTTATCAAGAATAAAGAAAATGGAAAGTCTGGAATTGAACCCACACCTGTGGTTTCTAGCCAAACAAAATACAGGCATATGAGTTAAACATTTACCTCAAGCAGATACACTCCTTGGAGAGAACAATCATGGGAGAAAGAAGGGCTGCCTGTGCACAGGGAGACAGCTCAGGGGGCA
>NW_006922087.1:1361160-1362732 GCF_000298275.1 Orycteropus afer afer | reverse complement strand
AAAAAAAAAAAAAAGGAAAAAAATTATACACTGCTTTTCATCTCTACTTCAAGGTCAATAACAAAAATATTCTACTCACCTTTGAGAAAGATCATATAAACTAAAGGTAAAAGATCTCCTTGGTTTAACAATTTGGCTTAGTTCTCTCTGGATAGTTAGCTAGCATGTCAATGAACCTAGGATAGGAAACAGATTTGATGCTGTTGGTTAACTAATCTACCATTTTTTCATGATCACATAGCTTCTAAGCCTTATCAAACCCTCCTTAAATATGTATTTCAGATCTTTCTTTTCTACTCTCAACATCTCAAATCATACCACCCAAATTAAAATTCTTTAATGACAGCCCAGCATGGACAATATAAAGTCCATATTCATTAACAGGGCATACCAAAAAACCAAACTCACTGCCATCAAGTCGATTCCGACTCATAGAGACCCCCTTTGGGTTTCTGAAACGGTAAATCTCTACAGAAGTAGATTGGCCAGTCTCCTTCCGCAGAGTGCCTGGTAGGTTTGAATGGCCAACTATCTGGTTAGTGGTCAAACACCCTAGGCCCTAGGCCACCAGAGCGCCTTTAATAGCGCATAAAAGCCCTTTATTGCCTGAACTAACTCACCTTTCTAGACTCCTCTCCCACCACTGTTCTTATTCAGGCAGCTGTACTACTCACTCATACCTTTCAGAAGGTAATTTGGCCATTTGTATTAAGAGCCATATCCTTTGACCTTTTACCCTAGTAATCCCACTTCTATTTATTCTAGAGAAATAATCTGCATAACACTAGTAATCAGACAACCTAAAAAAATAGGAGAATTGCAAAGTAAACTACAATATATCCACAAAATGGTTTCTGATACAGCCATTAAAATTATGTTTATGGAAAGCGTTTGTTTGTTGTTTTGTTTTTCTTTCTCTTTACCAACATGCACTTTGGAATGTGGCCTGCTGGGGCAAGTTATTTTCCTGCCAGGTGACCAGTCGTAGCTCTATACCCCTCCCTGTGCTTTAGAAAACCCATGACTTTTCCTGTTATCCTCCAGTTGATAAATGAGCTAATTTGAAAGATTTGAGAGTTAAGAACTAGGTTTGAGGAAAGTCTTTTTTAAAGACATAGAGAGGTACGTGGGAAGTACAGACAACAAAGATGAATCCTTTTGCGCATATAGTAAGGCATGGTCAGTGAAGGCAAACAAGGGTATATGGGTGGATAGATGGGTGGACAGGCTGAAATATTAGATATGTATATGAAGTGGAGAGCGCACCCAAGAACAGGTATAGAGTTGGCAGAAAGTGGTCCAATAACTTTATGTGTATGATCTGAATTCCCAGGTGTATAACGGGGCTGACAAGGGGCAAGATTGTAGTCACTGCTTGGTCACAGCCAGCTACCCAGAGGGACCGAGTAGTTGAACCTGCGGGCTCGGGACCATAGTCACAGAGGACATCAAGCTCAACTGGCATAACATACTACACAAAACATTGTTCCACCTCCTACTGTGGCAAGTAGCGACTGAGTTCTTAAAAGCTTGCAAGCTCCCATCTAGATGCAATGATGGGTCTCTCCTGGT
>NW_006922087.1:1358617-1360894 GCF_000298275.1 Orycteropus afer afer | reverse complement strand
AGCCTGGTGGAACCACTGAGGCTATGGCCGCTAGCTGCCCTTCAGGTCTGGAATTGAACGCATACCTGTGGCTTCCAGCCAAACAACAGATAGGCATATCAGTTGAGCATTTACCTGAGGCAGATACACTCCTTGGAGAGAATAAGCATGAAAGAAAGAAGGCCTGCTCAGGCACAGGGAGACAGCTCAGGGGGTAGGAGTTCATGGAGAGATGGACACAGGGAAGAGGTAACTATTGGGAGGAAGTGGGAGGGGAGATGTTGCATTGTGCTAAATTGTGGTCAATGTCATGAGACATAGTGTATGTAAACTGCTGTATTGAAAGTGTATTTGCACTGTAAATTTTCACCCAAATCACAATAAAAAAATTAAAGTACTTGTGTTAGAAGCAGTCAAAAAAAGGTAGAAGGTGGGCAACATCACTGGGAAAATCTCTCACCTCCCACCATGGCTATTTTGAAAGAAATTTTCATTGCATATAGGTATTCTGGAATATGTGTTAAACAATATTCTTATCATTAAAATTTTAAATCACAAAAAAAATTGTGTAGTTTTGATACTGGACACCTCAATACTCAAGTCACTATAACAAGATTCTTAAATTCTAATACAACAGTATAAAAGAAAACTGACAAATTTTTCAAGAAAAAAATGTTAATTGCTTCAAAACACACTTTTATAGCTATGTATCTCCAACTCCATCCAGATAAACTACTAAGAATTGTAACTCCAAGACTAAGTTCCATTTCTTCATCAGTGAGAGTGTCAGTAATGTCTAACCTTATTGACCTGATGAGGTCTGGGACTCCATCAAAGGACTTTTGTTTGTTGGTCTGACACCGGTCTATGGAGAAATATAGGGAGAAAGAGAACATGATGGAAGAGAGCAGATGGAGTATAGGCCAGCATAAGGTTTAGAATCTGATTAAAGCCCTCCTGCAATCAAAACTCTATTAATAATAAGTTATATATGGAGACTTCCAGCAGGAGGAGGAGACCAAATCCTTTATCAACATTTATTCTGATCCTCTGGTCATCCAGAAGTCGATATTCTCATTTTTCCCAGATTTGGAATAACTTCATATATGTTACCTACTATTATGGTAAAAAGAAAGAGTCTTTTGGTTACATGGGCATAGTTTTGAGCGATAATCAGTATCCCTGGTAATCAGGGAATGAAACCAAATATACACGAACTGTTGAATGTAAAACAAATTCTGCTCTGTAAATGTGCACCCCAAGCACAATAAAAGAATAAAGATTGGCATAAGGATTATGAGATAGGATAGCAATAGGTAAACAATAAAATATAAGGTAATAGAGGAAGCTATTTTTAATAATGATACTTTTTACTTTGGTTCTTCCTTGCCTAACAACAAGGCACTTCCACTCTTTTTTCTCTGTGTCTTCTGAAAAACTGAGCAATAAAATAACAGGTTATCTTCCACATTCACAGCCCCTAAAGGATGCTTCCTACTTTCC
This sequence comes from Orycteropus afer afer, assembly GCF_000298275.1. NCBI lineage: Eukaryota > Metazoa > Chordata > Mammalia > Tubulidentata > Orycteropodidae > Orycteropus > Orycteropus afer. The sequence goes on along the minus strand of NW_006922087.1, from coordinate 1,359,412 downwards.
GTTTTCTTCTACTCGATACTGCTGGCCAGTTAATATATTCTGAACAGATTGAGCAGCATCTAAACTGTAGGAAATCATCCTACTCTCATGGCCAGTTACTCAAATTGCTTCCTTTTCTCTTCCTATTTCATTCAGTCTAAGCTTCTGGACCACCACCACTCCTGCCTCAAACTCATTCCCATTTATAGAGTGTCATTTAAACAATTTATCAGCACAAACACTAGCATATCTAGAATTCATATTTAAATTATTACTAAGTTTGGGTTTAATTCACCAGAGGAGCTAAAAACACCACTTCCTAGTTTATACCATTAACTAGGCTTTTTCTCTCACAATTCAAATCATATTAATCTCTACATCTCTCCTGGGCACATACACACACATGCATACACACACACACACACACTCTCTCACACACCAAGGCCTCAGCCAGAAAAATAGCCAGATGGGCAATAAGGAACTTCCATATACTGAAAGTTTTTAAATGTGCAAAAAGGGCAAAGAGGCCACATGTTCTGACCTCCTCTAATCCCACAAGGGGAAGGCAGAATCACCATCAATAGCGCAAGGCCTATTACTGCAAGGCCGGACATGCTGCCTCCCTGCAGCCCTTTCACCAACCGTTCCTCCCAAAGCACCCACCACCTCTCTCCTGGGTTCAATAATTCACTTCAGTGGCCACACAGAACTCACAGATTATGGAGTTTATTAGGGAAGCACCAGGCTACAATTCAAGTTCAGGAAAAATGCTCAGTCTCTCTCCCAGCCCACCGTCCCTCAGCCAACAGTCTCTCA
>NW_006922087.1:1356304-1357877 GCF_000298275.1 Orycteropus afer afer | reverse complement strand
TACTGCCTCGGAAACCCAAGGAGGGGTCGCTATGAGTCGGGGCCGACTCGACGGCACATAACAACAACAACAACAAATATATATATTTATAATTGACACAGAACTACTTAGAATAGCGGATTTAAATTATTTACCAGAAAAGAAAAACAAAAAGGGACCTCTGGTGGTGTAGTGCCTAAGGCATTTGACTGCTAACAAGAAGGTTGGCGGTTCAAACCCACCAGGCACTCCTAGAAAGGAAGATTGAGCAATCTAGTTCCATAGAGATATTGCCTCAGAAACCCAAGGAGGGGTCTCTATGATTTAATATTACCACTGTGCATTTACGATATCATTAAACCAATTTTTAAATATCTTTACAGATATAGTACACACACCATAAAATTCACCCATTTGAAGTGTAAGTTCAGTGGCTTTTAGTATATTCAGAATTGTGCAACCATCACCACAACCCAACTTGCAACACTCCAAAAAGAAACCCCATACTCATCAGTAGTTGTTGTTGCTGTTGTTGTTGTTAGGTGTCATTGACTTGGACCTGACGCACAGCGACCCCTCCTTGGGTTTCTGGGGTGGTATTACTACCGAAGTAGATTGCCCAGCCTTCCATCTGAGGAGTGGCTGGTGGGTTTGAACTGCCAGCCTTCTGGTTAGCAGTCAAATGTTTTAGGCACTATGCTACCTGAGCTCCTTACTCATTAGTGGTCTTTCTCTTTTTCCATTTTCACCAACCCCAGACTCTGGCAACTACAAATCTACTTTCTGTCTTGATAGATATGCCTATTCTCAACATTTTATACAAATGGAATCACACAATATGTAGTTTTTTGTGACTTGCTTTTTTCATTTAGTATGTTTTCAAGGTTTACCTATGTTATAAATGTATAAATACAGCATTCCTTTTTATTGCCAAATATATTCCATAGTATAGACATACCACATTTTATTTATCCATTTATCAAACTGATGTAAATTTTGGTTGTTTCCACCTTTTGGCTATTAAGAATAACGCTGTATGAACACTTGTGTGCAAGTTTGTATGCTGTCACATATTTTCATTTCTCTTGGGCATATACCTAGGAGTGATAATGCTAGGACATATCATAACTCTGTATTTAATTTCTTGAGGCACTGCCAAACTGTTTTCAAAAGCAGCTGTACCAGTTCACAAATCAACCAGCAACATATGAGGGTTTCAATTTCTCCAAATCTTCACCAACATTTGTTATTGTTCATCTTCTTGATTCTAGCCAAGATGGAGGAGGTGAAACAGCTCACTGTGGTTTTGAATTGCATTTCCCCAATAGCTAATAATGTTGAACATATATTTTCATGTGTTTATTGACCATTTGTATATCTTCTCTGGAGAAATATCCACTCAAATCCTTTGTCTACTTTCAAATTGGGTTGCTTGTCTTTTTATTGTTGAGTTTTAAGAGTTCTTTATCTGTTCTGGATACAAGTTCCTTGTCCATATGATTTACAATATTTACTCCCATTCTATGGGTTGTCCTTTCACTTTCTTTTTGTTTTTGTTTTTTTTTCATTTTTTTAGTTTCTTTTTTTTTTTTTT
>NW_006922087.1:1327233-1356204 GCF_000298275.1 Orycteropus afer afer | reverse complement strand
AGCAGTTCACATACACTTTGTCTCATGACATTGACTACAATTTACCACAGTGCAACAGCTCTCCTCCCACTTCCTCCCGATAGTCACCTCTTCCCTGTGTCCATCCCTCCATGCACTCCTGACCCTTGAGCTATCTCTCCTTGTACGTAAATAGCCCTTATTTCTCCCATGATTGTTTTCTCTAAAGAACCTCAGGTAAATGTTCAACTCCTATACCTTTCTTTTGTTTGGCTGGAAGCCACAGGTGTGGGTTCAATTCCAGACCTGAAGGGCAGCTATGGGGCATAGTCTCAGTGGTTCCACCAGGCTCTATCAGACCAGCAAACCTGCCCCGCACTTTTTTTTTTCCAAATGATTTTGAATTTTGTTCCACATTGTTCTCCCTCTCTATCCAGGATCTCCTACACAGATCCCCCTCTGAGTGGTTGACAGGGGTAGCCGGGCACCATCTAGTTCTGGTCTCATAGTTGTATAGGCTGAGGATCGCATAGTGTACCAGTCATGAGGACTAATTGTTTCCACGAATCTTTGGTTTTCTTCATTCTTCTTTGCTCTGTACGAGGAGAGACCCACCGTTGCATCTAGATGGCTGCTTGCAAGCTTTTAAGATTCCAGTCACTACTCACCAAAGTAGGAGGTGGAACGATGTTTTGTGTAGTATGTTATGCCAATTGAGCTTGATGTCCCCTGTGACTATGGTCCCAAGCCCACTACTCACTCCCTCTGGGTAGCTGGCTGTGACCAAAAAGTGACTACAACTTTGTCCCTTGTCAGCTCAAGTATACACCTGGGAATTCTTACAGAACACACAAATACACTTGTAGAACCATTGTCTGCCAACCCTGTACATGGTCATGGCTACACTCCCCACTGCATAGACATACCTAATAGTTCAGCCTGTCCACTCATCTATCCACCCGTATACCCATGTTTGCCTTCACTGACAATGTAGTACTGTATGTGCAACAGGGTTCATCTTTGTCATCTGCACCTCCCATGTACATCTCTATGTCTTCCTCTACGTCAATGCCACCATGTTGATCACTCACATTTGGTACACTGACCTTCTCTTCACCCAAATCAATATTATTTCTACCTATCTAACAGTGTTCCCTACCCTCCCCACCCCTGGTAACCAACAAAGAAAATTTCCTTCCATATATAAACCTTTCCTTGCCTTTTACAATAATGGACTAATACAATATTTGTCCTTCTGTGATTGACTTATTCCATTCAGCATAATGTCCTCCAAGTTCATCTACATTATGCAGTGTTTTGCAGATTCTATGTTATTCTTTAGGGTTGCATAGTACATGGTGTGTATGTACCATAGTTTGGTTATCCATTCCTCAGTTGATGGACACTTAGGTTGTTTCCATCTTTTGGCTACTGTAAATAGTGCTGCGATGAGCATGGGTGTGCGTATGTCTGTTCTTGTCATGGCTCTCACTTCTTTAGTATATACCTAGTAACAGAATGGCTGGGCCAAATGGTATTTCTAATTCCAACTTTTTAAGGAATCACCATACTGCTTTCCACAGTGGTTGTACCAGTTTACATTCCCACCAGCAGTGTATCAGAGTCCCAATCTCTCCGCATCCTCACCAGCATTTGTTACTTTCTGTCTTGTTGAACTTTGCTACTAGTGCTGGGGCAAGATGGTATCTCATTGTTGTTTTGATTTGCATCTCTCTTTAATGGCTAATGATTGTGAGCATTTCTTCATATGTTTGTCGGCCACCTGAATATCCTCCTTGGTGAAGTATCTATCTATTCATGTCTTCTGCCCATTTTTTAACTGGATTATTTGTCTTTTTTGTTATTAAGGTGTGGGAGTTTTCTATAAATTCTAGAAATAAGTCCCTTGTCAGATATGTCATTGCCAAATATTTTTTCCCAATCTGTAGATTCTCTTTTGACTCTTTTGGAGAAGTCTTTGGAAGCACATAAAAATTTAATTTTAAAAGACCCCATCCATCTAGTTTCTCTTCTGCTGTCTGTACATTTTGGGTTATGCTTGATAGTTTATTTATGTCACATATTGTTGTTGTTGCTGTTATGTGCCGTCGAGTTGGACCCAACTCATAGCAACCCCTCCTCAGGTTTTCGAGGCATTATTACTATGGAAGTAGACTGCCCCTAAATTTGCCCCTAGTTTTTCATCTTTTCACTTTCTTGATGGTCTCTGATGAACAAAAGTTTTAAATTTTGATAAAGTCTAATTTATTTTTTCTTTTATCATTTGTGTTTTTGGTGTCATCTCTAAGAAACCTTGCCTAACCTAAGGTCATGAATATTTACTACTATGTTTTCTTTCAGCAGTTTTATAGTTTTAGCTTTTACATTTGGGTGTATGATCCATTCTGAGTCAATCTTTGTGTATGGTGTGAGGTAGGGATCCAGATTCATTCTTTCACTCGAGATCTCTAGCTGTCCCAGTACCATTTGTTCAAAACACTGTTCTCCTAATGAATTATCTTGGCATTTTTGTCACATTAAGCAATATTTAATGATATGGAAATGAAAGATATGAAACTGTTATAGATGAACTCAAGTGTACGAGAAAAATCTATACTAGCAGTCTCAAGATACTCTCTCAATCTTTATTCCCATTACACTACTTAAAATAATCTGTAAATTATTTTGTTTTCTTAATTTTCACCTGTCTCGCCCATTAGAATATATACTTCTTAGATACAGGAACTTTGTCTTGTATACCGCTGCACCCCCAGAGTCTATAACAGTACCTAGTCCCTAGAAGCACCCAACAGTTAGTTATTAGAAGCACATATATGTACAGAAAATGGCCTGGAAAAATGTTAATACTTTAGTTGGGACTGTCATTACAACTGAATTTTTCTTAATGTTCTAAAATGAACATACATTACTCTTAGATATGAAGTAAAAGTATTTTTAAAGATTTATAATACTTCTAGACCAATTTTTTATTCCTCAAATTTCTAAAAACTTTAATTTTTGCCAAACTATTTTAGCTTCCTTCACCTGTCTCCAAGAACAATGACACCATCATCTATTAGTAGCTCAGGTCTAACTTTCAAGGAGCCTTGATTTCTTTCTTCTCTTTGCTATACTCTATCAGACAATGCTCAGTTGCTTTTCATAAGGTTTTCAATAGCCAATTTTTTCAATAGATCACTACCTCCTCCTTCCTACTCTGAATCAATCAGAGGGTTGGCCATTCAAACTACCAACTACTCTGCAGAAAGAGACTAGGCAATCTACTTCCATGAAGATTTACCACCTCAGAAACCCAAAGGGGTATGAGTCAGAATCAACTCAATAGCAATGAGTTTGTTTGTTTGTTTGAATGTATATACATATAGATATCTATGTATATCATATACAAGTATATGTGGGTATACATACATATTCATATATTTAACAAACCACATAGGGGGCAGTTACGGATACTTCTCAAACATAACGAAACTCCTTTCAAATTTGGTTCTCTGGATTTGAAGGCTTAGGACAATAGTCTTGCAGGACAACTTTGTCAACTGACATAATACAGTTCATAAAGTTTATGTTCTACAACCTAGTTTGGCGAGTAGTATATATGGGCTCTTATAAGCTTGACAGTGGCCATCTAAGACACAACTATTGGTCCATCCTCATCCAACGCAAAAGAGAGAGAAGGAAACTAAAGACTCAGAAGAAACTAGTCTATAGTACTAATGACCATGATCTGAACTACCCTGAGACCAGAAGAATTAAATGGTACCTGGCCACCACTACCAACCATTCTGATGAGGGTCACAATAGATGGATGTTGACAGAATGGGAGAAAAATGTGGACTGGAACTCAAATTCTTAGTAAGTCCAGACTTAACTATACCAGTTGAGACTAGAGGACTCTCTAAGACTATAGCCCTGAGATACTCTTTAAACCTTGAACTGAAACTATGTCCTAAGGTTACTTTTTAGCTAAATAACAGAGTGGCTTATTAAAAAAAAAAAAAGAATATAATCCATTAGTACTGCACTCCTTTAAAAGATCATCTATATGAGACTAAATGGTCAGTATTATCCTAAAGCAAAGATGAAAATTAAGGGGGGCAGAGAAACTAGATTTCTGGAAATGGAATAATCAGAATGGAATTAATGAGAATGCTGACACACTGAAAAAATGTAACTAACATTATGGAATAATTTGTGTAAAGTTTTAAATGGAACCTAATTTGCTGTGTAAATGCTCACCAAAAGCACAATAAGACATTATTTAAAATAAATAAATAAATCATATACCACTCCACTGCTTTACACCACCCTACCACCACAGGTCCAATAGCCTCCTGATATAACTAAATAAAATTCAAGTTCCTCACCTTGGCCCTACAATTCTTTCTTCCTCTTAATTCACTGAATTTCAGCCACACAGACTTTTTATTTTTTTGTTTTTTGGTCCCTGGCATATGTCAAGTTAATTCCCTTCTCCCGGTCACTCTTCTTGAAATGCTTTTCACATGGCTGTTGCTGTTATTGTTGTTATGTGTTAGCAGTCAAGTGCCTTAGGCACTAGGCTACCAGAGCTCCCTTCACATGGCTAGCTCTTTCTTAATTTCTAGCCTTAGTTCAAACACGACCTCCTAAGAAGTCTTCCTTAACAATCATAGTTTAAATAGCCAACTTATTCTAATTATTTTATGGAATTACCCATTTTCTCTTCTTCATACCACTTAGCACAATTAGACAAGATCTTGTCCTTTTTGTTTTGTTTTGATCTATCTCTCCCACCATACTAAATTGTAATACCCATGGAAACAAGATTTTATTCTTCAGGATGGTGGCATAGGGCCTAAGGCATCTGACTGCTAACCAGAAGGCTGGCGGTTCAAACTCACCAACCATTCCTCAGAAGGAAAACTGAGGAATCTACTTCCATATAGATACTTCCTCAGAAACCCACGAAGGGGTAGCTACGAGTCGAAACCAACTCGATAGCGGTGAGTTTAGTTCTGGTTTTTGTTTTTGTTTTGTTTTTTACTATATCTCCAGTGACTGGATCAGGTCTTAGCATAAAACAATCTCTCAAATATTTGTTAAATAAATTATCACTGTCCTAAAACTTAAGGAGCACTGGTGGCATACTGGGTAAGGCATTTGGCTGCTAACCAGAAGGTCGGCAGCTCAAGCTCACTAGCTGCTTTGCAAGAGGAAGATGAGGTAATCCACTTCCACAAAGATTTATAGCCTTGGAAACGCAATAGGGATCGCTATGAGTCAAAAGGCAATGGGTGGTTTTTGTTTTTGTTTTCCAGTCCTAAAACTCTGAGGGCAATGAAGAACTGTCTGTGATTCTTCATTAATTTACCTCAGGAAAAATATAACTAAGAATGCAACACAAGCAATTTTTACATCATCTAAAAAAAGTCATTTAAAAAAATCAAATTAAAAAGTTCGTCATATATAATGATTCTAAGTAAAAATAACATTAAAGGAAGAATAAAACAAATGCCCTCCTCCCACCTTTTTCACTTTATCTAGAATTACTGAAGCAAGCACTGGTACAATCAGAAAAGAAAGGTGAATATGGGATAAAAAGACTAATAAGGACATCAGTCTATTGTTGTTGTTATGTGCCTTCGAGTCGGACCCAACTCATAGCGACCCCTCCTTGGGTTTCCGAGGCAGTATCACTACGGAAGTAGATTGCCCCATCTTCCTTCCGAGGAGTGGTTGGTGGGTTTGAACCACCAGCCTTCTGGTTAGCAGTCAAATGTCTTAGCCACTATGCTACCAGAGCTCCTATCAGTCTATTAAGACTATTCAATTAGGAAGAGATGACATATATGAAAAGAATTCTATATAAGTGCTGTATCAGCAGCAACACAACGGTTAAGTGCTCAGCTACTAACCAAATGGCTGGCGGTTGGAATCCATTCAGCAGCTCTGTGGGAAAAAGACTTGGTCATCTGCCTTTATACAGATTAGACCCTAGAAGACCCTATGGAGCAGTTCTATTCTGTCAGCTGGGGTGACTGCATCAAAATCAACTCAATGACACCTAGTAACAACATGTCAGAAGTAAGAAATTGATGAGGGGAAGTGACTGGAGGGATCTGTCAAAATCAAGGGTCTCCCCAGAACTACTCCTTTACAAGGAATTGTTGTTATTGTTGTTGTTGTTATGTGCCATCGAGTCAGCTCCAACTCATAGCTACCCCTCCTTGGGTTTCCAAGGCAGTATCACTTCAGAAGTAGATTGCCCAACCTTCCTTCCGAGGAGTGGCTGATGGATTTGAACCGCCAACCTTCTATTAAGGAAGCTGATTTTGTCTTTCTCCATTCAGATTAGCAAGTGGCGTGGGGCGGGGGGCGGGGGGGGGGCACGACTGTTAATCTAATTGGGATCTAAGTTTGTTGTCATTTAATATTATTATTTTACCCAACACCAATAAGCACTTTATTATTTGCCAGGCACTTCTTTAAACTAGTGCTATGCATTGCCCATTCAGGATTATTGCGGTGGTAGGTACTATTATCATTTCCATTTGGAGGAGCAATGAAATTGAGCCACAAAATTGTTAACTTACTCAAGGTCACACAGTTAGTAAGAGACAGAGCCAGGATTCAGAAAACAAACAAACAAACAAACAAACAAAACGCAGACAACCAGACTCCTGAGCCCCTGCCTTAACTACATCTCAGTATAGTTTAACAGGAATGATAATAATACTCACCCTCATCGGGCTGCTATAAGGATTGAATGAGATGAGGTAACACAATGCCTGACACATAGTAAATACCTGTAAGTTAACTAAGATAGCATTACTTCTTGTTCTTTCATTTGCTAGACCTTCAAGTGCTTTTTCCATGGCACAGGATGCCTTAATCAACGTTAGTTTCATTCTTAAGGAAAGAAAAGAAACTGGCATTTATTGAGAAGTTTCTACATGCCAGAATTATTTTAAAGGTATTACTCTAACAGTACTTGCCCTATCTATCTCAAAGGATTTTCACTATAGAACTCAAATTAAATTGTAATGCAATATACAAAGGAAAAGGAGCTCTGCTGGTATGGTGGATAAGGCATTTGGCTGCTAACCAGAAAGGTGAGTGGTTCAAACCTACCAGCAGCTCTGCGGGAAAAAAAACGGGGCGATCTACTTCCATAAGATTTACAGCTTTGAAAACCCAAAGAGGGTCACTATGAGTCAGAATCAACTCAATGGCAGTGAATTTGGTTTTCGTATACACAGGGGAAGTGTTGTTCAATTAGTGTAGTACCATACTTAAAATTCAACTTCCTTTGCATTTAAAAAAAAAAAAGTGTACATGGGAATGTTGTTGTCAGTTGCAGTCAGTCCATTTCCACTTAGGGCAACCTCCTATGTGCAGAGTAGAACAGCTCCATAGAGTTTTCAAAGCTGTGCTCTTTCGGAAGCAGATCACCAGGCCTGTCTTCCAAAGTCCTCTGAGTAGACTAAACCACTAAGCTTTCAGCTAATCGTTGAGCACTTAACCATTTGCACCATCCAGGGGTATAAAATTAAATCCATCTCCATAGGGGATCTCTGGTGGTGCAGTGGTTAAAGCATTTGGCTGCTAATCAAAAGGTCAGCATTTCGAACTCACCCACCAGGGGCTCCACGGGAGAAAGATGAGGCAGTCTGCTTCTGTAAAGCTGTACAGCCCTGGAAACCCTATGGAGCAGTTCTACTCTGTCCTATAGGGTTGTTATGTGTTGAAATCAACTCCATGACAGTGGGTTTATTTCCTTCCTCTCCATGGGAACCTGTCCCTTGCCATAATTAAGAATGTTCTCTCATTCACTAACATCTGCTGTAAGAAGCATTCTTGCTACTGAAATGTACAAAACCCATCTCAAATGAGCTCAAAGATTTAGTTTCACAAAACATTTTAATGAGTGTTTAGAAAGGAATTCATATGCTAGTCATATGCACAGTTTCTTAGATGTGTGGAAAAATGTAGGTAATTAACAAAATGTTAGTACCTAGACCAACTCTGTGTCACAAATTAAGCCAAGCCACAAAAGTCTAAGGCTGGTCCATTAAGGTATCAAAAAAGCAAAACCAAACTCACTGCCATCGAGTCGGATCCAACTCAGAGACCCCTCCTTGGGTTTCCAAGGCAGTATCACTACGGAAGTAGATTGCCCAATCTTCCTTCTGAGAAGTGGCTGGTGCGTTTGAACACCCAACCTTCTGGTTAGCAGTCAAATGCCTTAGGCACTAGGACACCAGAGCTCCCGCTATTAAGGTGTAAAAGATATAAAAAGTAGAGGATGTTAATCTCCATCATCCTTGGCAAAGAAGAAACTCTATCCTGGATCACTCCTCATTCTACCACTAGTGGAGCCAGACAATGGTGGTGGCTAGAATTGAGAGTACTGAACTTCAGTTACTCATCAGAATAAGAGCCAAAGCATGAAAAGTGCCCAAGAAGAGGAGTATTAGTCATCAGTAGGAGACTCTGATATTAACAATCACATTCTTGTTGATAGATTTTTTTATGCTGATTCAATTTATGGCTCCAAAAAAAGCACAGATGAAGACATGATGAGTATTTACATAATGTCAGGTTCATAGGATGTAACATATGCATGTAAACATATGATGCAATAAACATATGAAAAAAAAAAAGTTGACTCACTACTAATCAGAGAGATGCAAATTAAAATGATGAGAAATCATTTCATAACTACCAGATTGGCAATTGTTTATAGTCTCGTAATACCAAGTGATAAAAGGAAATGAAGAAACAGGCTCATAGATGTAGCTGATTGGATGCTGTATCACATGTTGTTTGTTGTTGTTGTTGTTTGCCGTCGAGTCAGCCCTGACTCATAGCGACCCCTCCTTGGGTTTTCGAGGCAGTGTCACTACAGAAGTAGGATTGCCCAACCTTCCTTCCAAGGAGTGGCTGGTGGGTTTGAACCGCCAGCCTTCTAGTTAGCAGTCAAGTAGCCTTAGGCACTATGCTACCAGAGCTCCTTATATCACATAGGTGAGTAGAAAAAATTCATGCCATCCAACTTAGGACGTCTACTTCTAGATAAATACTCAGAGAGACACACATACAGGCCAGAGAAGTGAAATATAGAAACCATTACAAAGCCATTTACAATAAACAAAAAGATAAAATAGCAAAAAAAAAAAAAAAAAAGGAGAAATGTCATCAATGAGGGAATGAATAAACCACCTGTATAGCTAGATAATGGAATACTACTATTCAGCAGTTAAACTAAAGAATGAGAGAACTAGAGCAAAAATGAAAACTCAAGAAAATTTTATTTTAAAAAATTTCTCCATCCTTCCCCAAGACTCCCTTGTCTTCCTGCCTCCATAAAACCCCAAGCTCCTTTACTTTTCTTTGAGATAGTCCTCATTAATGACTGTTATTCCTATACCAATAACCTGAATAAAATCATCTCCTTAACTGTCTGGCACATTATACATTTAGCACAGAAGGGGTTGTCCCTGGGGAGCCAGGGAAATCAGTTGAGGAAAAGGATGTGTACTTAGTTGTAATGATAACATAAAAAGCTAAAATATGACAAAAGGTTAACCTTTTTTTTTGTACAAAGGGGTCAATTATTTTTTTCCTTTTCTGCTTAAAATGTTTCATAATTAATTTTTAAAATTATTTTATGCTTGATGTGCAGTTAGAAAGGTGATTTGTCACAAGTCAATTAATCTTTTACAGTCTGTTTACTAATATGTTAAATAGGCATATCAACGTATGCCCAATCTATTTCACTGGGTTGTTATAAGAAAAAGTGCTCTGGCGAATCACTAGTTGTTGTTGTTATGTGCCGTGGAGTAGGACCCGACTCACAGCGACCCCTCCTTGGGTTTCCGAGGCAGTATCACTAAGGAAGTAGATTGCCCAACTTTCCTTCTGAGGAGTGGCTAGTGGGTTTGAACCACCAGCCTTCTGGTCAGCAGTCAAGTGCCTTAGGCACTACGCTACCAGAGCTCCTGGCTATTCAGTAAGTGATATATTATTTGTAACTCAGTCTGAGCCAATTAGTTCAGTTTGTTAGAGCACAGTTCTGATTAGGGTAAGGATAAGGGTTAGATCTGGAGTGCCAGGATGGTGAAAAAAAAGCCCTGTAGTTAAGTGCTCAACTGCTACCAAGGTCAGCAGTTCAAACTCACCAAATACTACATGGGAGAAAGACATGACAGCCTGCTTCCGTGAAGATTTATAGCCTTAGAAACTATGGGGCAGTTCCAGTTCTATTCTGTCCCACAGCATCACTATGAGTTGAAATCAACAGTAGGTTTGGTTTTTGATTGGGTGGTGCAAACTATTAACATGCCTGGTTGCTAACAAAGTTAGAGGTTCAAATCTACCCAGTGGCACCTGAAAAGAAAAATGTGGCATTCAGATCTGCTTCTGAGAAATCAGCTAAAGAAAACCTATGCAGACAGTACTATATGGGGTTACCGTGAGTCAGAATCAACAGGACAGCAACTGGTTAGATTATTATGTAGACCTTTACGGTCACTGTGAGTCAGAATCAATTCAATAGCAGTGGGTTTTTGGTTTTACTGTGTTTCAAGGATCCCTGGTGGCACAGTGCTTAAGTGTTGCATGCTAACCAAAACGTTAGCAGTTTGAATCCATCCACCAGCAGCTCTGTGGGAGAAAGATGTGGCAGTTGCTTCAGTAGAGATTATAGCCTTGGAAACCCTATGAGGCAGTTTACTCTGTCCTAAAGGGTCACTGTGAGCTGGAATTGACTACTTGAAGATAATTGGTTTGGGTTTCTTTTTTTTTTTTAACTGTGTTTCCACTGTGTTTCAGTGGCAAGACTGCATTCATACTTCCCAGCAAGCCACATAGCTAGGCTGCAAATGTATACCATTGGTCATAATAGGAGCTAGGCAAGTCTACCTGTGAGGTCTCAATTAATACTCTTAGAACTACTGGGTAAATAACTCTAAGAACCTGCTGGTGAGCTGATAAACAACCTTTGTATAAGAAAGCTGGCAGACCCAGTACAAAAAAATTTTGTTTGGGATACGTAGATGTGGTTTGTGTGCAGGATTGGCTTTTTTTTTTTGGGCACTGTAAAATGAGACGTATGAAATCTCATCTTAAAGTGCTCAGAAAGTGATCTTTTGAGTTGGTTTCAAATTGCTTTAGTCCCAAGTGCATCTAGGAGACATGGTGAGTACGAGGAAGTGATTTTGCTAATTTACGATAAAAATCTAATCTTGAAAAACGAAAAAAAATCTTAGATATTTGGTACTCAGTAATCAACAGAACTAAACAGTTTCAAATACTGAGGGAAAGTGCTAAAATGTGGATAATAAAGGAGCCCTCCATCTTCACAATATTCTCCAATAGCTGGGCTGAATGGAACGACTCTGTGCTCATAAAGCTAAAAACAAGAACAACCTGCAAAAACGGTCAGCGTAAATTCAGAACTCTCTGAACAAGAAGCATCCAGTTAGTTTTAAGTTTTTTGACCTTCTAAGGCCAACAAGTTTGAAATGTATTTGAAATTTACCCACCTTGATTAGATTTTATTTCTTCTCCTCCCCCAAAGAACTACTAAATAAGACCTTCATTTTATTTGAATGGATACAAACATGAAAGCTGCATGAATAAATAAAGTTAAAATGCTTGATCCTATTTTTAAACAGAAAATAAAATCTGTACTCTCACTGCCCTTGAGTCAGTTCATACTCATAGCTACCCCTCCTTGGGTTTCCGAGGCGGTATCTCTACAGAAGTAGATTGCCCAATCTTCCTTCCGAGGAGTGGCTGGTGGCTGGTGGGTTTGAACCGCCAGGCTTGTGGTTAGCAGTCAAATGCCTTAGGCACTATGCTACCAGAGCTCCCAAAATCTGTACTATTGTTGTTGTTATGCGTCGCCAAGTAGGACCCAACTTACAGCGACCCCCCTCCTTGGGTTTCCGAGGCAGTATCACTAGGGAAGTAGATTGCCCAACCTTCCTTCCGAGAAGTGGCTGGTGGGTTTGAACCGCAAGCCTTCTGGTTAGCAGTCAAGTGCCTTAGGCACTACGCTACTAGAGCTCCTTAAAATCTGTACTAGGAACTAAAAATATATATATCAAATCAGAAGACTCAAAACAGGTTCCAGCTCACTTCAAAGTATTTTCATCAGAATGAATGGCCTTAAAAATGTATCAGAACTCAAAGCACTTAGGCTAAAAAATAAATCTTTTAGTATAAAACACTATATACAACCACAATCTTATGTTAAAAAAGCCTCAATACGTTGATCCTTCTTAAAGCTTATGGAACTAAAACCAAAGAGCCAAATACTAAATGTATCAAATTCTTTCTACATATTCCCATTCAAGAAATTACTGGTTAATCTTTTTCTTCCACTAATGAAACAGCCTACATATTCATGAGAATTGCAATACCTTAAGAACAACAAAATTGTTATTTGGTTGAAGGCATTTTGTATGCAAATAAGCTGCTATCAACTGCTTCAAGGCAGACAGATGCAATAACAGTGTAATATTTCTAGCAAAGCCTGGTAAGCCTGTGCCTGCAAATCATTGACCAAAAATGGTAATGGTGTGTGCAGACTAAAGAAAATGACAAAATGTTCCACCTAATCGTCCAGTTAATAATTATGTTTTACAATAAAATAGAGTAACAGTTTAGAGAGGAAAATATGTCAGTAAAGCGTCCATCACCTAGAATATTCTGAGCATCTGCTTACTTTTTAATGACTCGGATAACTTAATGGACTTTTGAAAAAAGCTTTGCCACTTGCTTTTATTGACATCCCAGCATCATGCGCACACCTGGCACTGTAAGTTCTGGCAGAGCCAAACTGTTCACAGGTAAAAAGAAAATATTTAACTATGCTTGGACAGACAGGGCAGGGGAAGGGTTAAGTGAGACACCACCAAGCTTGACAAGCACAACCAGAGTGCTACGGGAAGTTGATTGCCAGATAGGACAAACAAAGCGGCTGCAAGGCCGTACAGTTTTTAATCATGCGAGGGTCATGTTCATTAGTGATTATTCCGCCCTCTAGAGCTGTTCAATAAAGGCCTTGTTTTCCTTTATTGAGATGGTCACACTGCCAAACCAGTCCTCGAGGGCTGAAACGCGCACGAGTCACTGACAGCCTAGGCGCTGGGATATGAGGAAGCCTTCGCCAACAAGGACCGCCGCCCGATTCCGATGCTCCCCACCTCGGTGTGCTGACTCCTACGGATCTGTTTAACGAAGGGGCTGAGGATGCTCGGCCTTGGCTAGTCGCACTAAGACCCTGTCAGGAGACACCGCGGAAGCGACGCTCCAGTACAACAGCTGGGGACCCGCTCCGAGAGCAGAGGTCTCAGCTAGGACGGCGGACGACCGAAGTACGGGGATGCCTCTGCCAGGTGCCCACACCCGGCCCGGTCCTCCTAGGTCGGGGGGCGCGGCTGGTTTTGGCTCTCTCCCCTTAGCCAAGACCCCTGTGGTACTCAGAGAGCCATCGTCCCTGCCACACCTCCAGACCCCTTCCCACTCACCATCTTCGCTGCGGGGGTCGCAGAGACACGCAGGAGGGAGCTGGCTGGCACCGAATCGGCAGAGCGTCCTCTCCACCGCAGCAGGACCAGGCGACCGAGCGAGATAGCGACGCTACGGCGCAAGCCTACCAAAGGGCGGGAGGGCGCGCGCCCCGGCCCGGAACGCGGCTGCGCACGTCACGCACCGCCCGCTGTTGCTACGCAACCGGCCGGCCTGCAACGCCCCGCCCAGGCAGCCCTCCAGACGCCCCGCTTGCAGGGATCCTCCCTCTCAAGGTCCAGGCAGGGGGAAGGGTACGGAGAGGGGGAGGGGGGGAGAAAGGAGTCGCCCCCACCAGTTCCGGACTGAAGGGCGTGGATCCTTCCTTGGGTCCTCGCCCCACTCCGCAGGCGGGGTCACGTGACGCCCCGCCCACCACCCCGCCGTTGGCCTTACAAGGAAGTAGCTACCTGGCCAGGTATACATCGCCCCTGGGGGCGGGGCCTGGAGGGGGCGGGAGAGAGGGAATGGGTGGAGCCTGCAGAGGACGCATACCCGAGGGAGGATCGTTGGGAGCTGTGGGGAGAGCGGTGGTTGAGGGTTTTCATTCCGCATTTTTTACCTACTTTGGTGCGATTCCCGCAACTCTCCCCTGATTGGCCCAGGCTAGCATGTCGAGCCCTCGGGTGAGGGAAAAAATCTGCACATTTTTCCTTCTTCCCTAGGAGACTTTGACCGTTTCGAGTACTCTGTGAGTCACCGCTAATTTCAAGTCTGCAAAACAAGGAGTGATTTATTTATCTTTGGAAACAGCCCGGGGAAGGAGGCCGGCAGCCCGCAGGGGTGTGGCTGGGAAACGGCAAAATTGTCTTGGAATGGTGGCGCCAGCCCCGCTGCTAGGTTTTGGGGGTTTTTAATTTGGGATTGTGATCTTTTTAATAGGTGGTTGCATCAGAAACACAGTTTTCAGAGAGCCAGAAGGAATCCCAGCGTTTTCCTGAGGGTGTTTTGACGGGGGAAGTAAAGGGAATGGCAGTAGATTCTACTGGAATTATTTAAATTTTATTTAATTTATGCTACCGAGAACATCCAGGCCTCTACCAAATCTATTTTAATTTCCCAAATGTGGGGCTTTTGGACAAAAGGTCAGTATGTTGGGTTTTGTTTTTTCTTTCTTTCCTTCTTTCTGGGTAATATGAAAAATCTAGGTTGTATGTGGCTTTTTTCCTGCCCACTCAACAAAGAAGCATTTCCCATTACTCTTGTCCTGGGTTTTGTTTTTTAAGAAAGTAAGCAACTTGTGGCATTTCTTAGCCTGTACTACCAGCCTCCCAAACGTGGAGATTTGGGGCAGGCTGGTGCAGTGGTTATCAAACTTTAGTAGGTGTCAGAATCACTTGTCCTGTCTGTCCTATCCTCACCTCCTCCCCGCCTAGCCTCCTCAAGTTAGAATATCTCTAGTGAGACCTGAAAATTTGCATTTCTGACAATTCCTGGGTGATGTTAATGCTGCTGCTTTGAGACAGAAAGTTAAGAACTCCTAGGCTAAGGGAACCTACCTGTATCCAACTGCAGCTGGAACCCTTTTTTTTCTGTCATAGAGCATTCAGTGCCCCCAACACCTCGAAGTTTTTAAAGACCTCCTTTCTAGTCCAAAATCAAATCATGTTCATTTAAGAGCACATGCCAGCTTGCTCCAGCCTCTCTGCTGCATTTCATTCTCCACTGTGCCACCAGTGTTATGTCCAAACATAAGAATCTGATCATGTCACTTTCCTACTTCAAATTATCGATTTATCAGCCGGTCAGCCGGGCCCTTTTTCTCTGGCCTTAACCTCCCTTTTCTGCCGTGTCTCCCACATCTTCCAAAGTGTCCACTTCTCCACTCAGACTAAACTTCTCATTCCAGAATCCTTCATGTTCTAAATACTGCCATCATTGGCCTGGTCTCAACCTGGAAGTTCTTATCACCCTCCAGACTGTGAAGACTTCTCTGACCACTTCCTGAGGGATCAGTAGTGCTCCCTTCTATAACTGCAGGTCCTTACTTCTCAAATTTCAATAAGCACACCACTTGGAATGCTTGTTAAAATGCAGATTCTGATTCAGGAGGTTAGGGATGGGGACTGAAAATCTCCCAGGTGATGTGGATGCTGCTGGTCCTTGGAGCTTTGAGTAGAAAGGTCTTAAGGTTTTTCTGTACTGTTCGTGTAACTTGGTAGTTGTTTATTTATACATATTTGCAACCAACACTGATTAGAGGCATCTCCATGAGGAGCAGGGTTGTTTAGAATGCATCGTATATGAGCTGGCATAGCTCCTGACACATAGTCAAACCAGTGACTATGGAGCAGACTCTGACTTATGGTGACTCCATGTGTATCAAGGTAGAACTGTGCTCCATAGGGTTTTCAATGGCTGATTTTTCAGAAGTAAATTGCCAGCTTATTCTTTGAGGTACCTCTGGATGGACTTGAACCTCCAACCTTTTAGTTAGCAGCTGAGCATGTTAACTGTTTGTACCACCCAGGGACTCCTGACACATAGTAAATGCTCAAAAAATATTTGTTCACTTAAAAAAAAAAGCCACTGCCATCGAGCTGATTCCGACTCATAGTGAACCCCATTGTGTTTCCAAGGAGGTAAACCTTTATGGAAGTAAATTGGCCCAGTCTTGCTTCTGCAGAGTTCTGGTGGGTTTGAACCACCAACCTCCTGGTGAGCAGTCAGACGCCTTAGGCTACAAGAGTTCCTTATGAGTTCACTTAAATAACCAATATCTAAAGATGTATTAGGGTTTGTCAGGCAAACTTATTTTTCTGGTTACCTACTGCTACTCTGAGGAGCTCTGGTAGCATAGTGGCTAAGACACTTGCCTGCTAACCAGACGGCTGGCGGTTCAAACCCACCAGCCACTCCTCGGAAGGAAGGTTGGGCAATCCTACTTCCGTAGTGATACTGCCTCGGAAACCCAAGGAGGGGTCGCTATGAGTCGGGGCCGACTCGACGGCACATAACAACAACAACAACTGCTACTCTGACAGGAAATACACCACAAATGGGTTGGCCTTAACAAACAGGAGTTTATTCCTACAATCTGGAGGCTTTAAGTCCAAGTTCAAAGTGCCAACCTCTAGGGGCTGGGTGAAAGCCCCTCAACCTTGGGGTCCAGCTCTGCCTCCAGCTCCTGGCCCACTGGAGCTAGAGGCATGTTTCTTCACTCAGACAGCTGCTGGCTGTTGAGGCTGAGAACCCCCAAGGTTGACAAGTAAAAAGGCACCATCCCGATGTTATCAAACCACATGGCAGGCCATTAATTTAAGTCCATTGTAAGTCTCAAGGTCGGCAGAGCGTAGCAGGCTGCTGAGCAACGACACAGCTACATGCAGGGTCCAAGCCTGCCGTAAACTAGAGACCATTCCCAAGGTTTCTCCTTATATACAGGAAGCAGACCACATCCCAAAGGCAGCTCAGCTGCTTGTGGTGGATCCCACCATGGAGTTGATTGTCAGACTCATCATGGGGAATAACTACCACCAGCTGCCCAGCCACTCAACCAGGCCCAGTCAAGTTGACACACAAACATAACCACCACAATTATATATCAGTTCATTGTAATCTAAGATGAGCCCCGGTTTTTCTTACAGTCCCACTGAACTTTAGTGTTCACATTTATACCTGAAGTTTCTGGGATATTTTCATTCCTTGTCACCCCACACAGGGGAAAGCTTTTAGCATAAGGTTTCTCCTTAAATACTAGATGACTATATTCTATTTCTCATTTAGAAAACCATTTTGCATGCTTAATAATCTGTGAACATACAAGCACTTTCTTTTAAACCCATTATATATGAGTGGCAAGGAAGAACAAACTATACATTAATGAAGAGTTTGGAGAAAGGTGTGTGTTAATAGATATTTTGGGGAAAGCTCCTTTGCAAGGGGATATAACTCCATGGGTATTCAACATACCAAAAAGTATTTTTAATCCCTTCCTTGCCTCCCCACAAATTTACTTCTTCCCTATCTAGTGTTCTTATTTATGTCTGCAGACTTTAAAAAGAAAAAGTTATCACATAAGTAAGACATAAATATATTATAAAATATTCAAACAATAGAAGTAAGAGAAATCCCCTTGAGGACCCTTACTCTCCTGTTTCATAATCTCAGTCCCCTCCCTAGAAGTAACCACTGATATCAGTTTGGTATATGGCCGTATAGACTCTGTGCCTTTACAGATACATAGGCACTCAAAGCAAGATTCTTTGTGCATGTGTTTTGTATTTGTTTTGCTTCTGTTGATGTTTTGTGTAATAGTTTTATGCCAGGTGTTGCAATGTACTGCAGTTGTTTTTGTGCACTTAAAGAGACATCTTGGTGATCTTGCCATATCAATAAATCATTCGTTGTAATTGCTGCAGAGCACAAGTGTCCATTTCTTTAAATATTCTCCTATTAATTATCATTTAGTTTAAAATTCTTAGCTTTTACAAACAACACTGCAGTGAACAGCCTTATGCCCAGTCTCTTTATCTATCTATCTATAGATCTATCATTGGGATTTCAGTCATTGGTGTTGAATGCATCAAAACTATTCTTTAGGTGGTCTTCAAATTCAGGAGGAATATAATCAAGGTCATATTTTGGCTCTTGTGGCCTTGTTTCAATTGTCTTCAGCTTCAACTTGAACTTGCATATGAATAGTTGATGGTCTGTTTCACAGTCCGATCCTGGCCTTGTTTTGGCTGAAGATACGGAGCTTCTCCATCGCCTCTTGCCACAGATGTAGCCAATATGATTCCTGTGTACTCCATCTGGCGAAGTCCACGTGTATAGCTGTCATTTGTGTTGTTGAAAAAAGTGTATTTACTATGAGTAAGTTACTGGTCTTGCAAAATTCTATCATGTGATCTCCAGCATTATTTCTATCACCAAGGCCATATTTTCCAACTAACGGTAATTCTTCTTTGTTTCTAACTTTTACATTCCCATCACTAATGATAATCAACACATCTTGATTGCATGTTTGGTCAATTTCAGACTGTACAAGTTGGTAAAAATCTTCAATTTCTTCATCTTTGGCTTTGACGGTTGGTTCATAAATTTAAATAATAGTTGTATTAACTGATCTTCCTTGTAGGCAAGAACATCATCCATGAAGAAAGCAAAAGGTAATTAAAAAGACAGGAAAGAAAGAAAAGGCCACAATGGATGTCAGAAGAGACTCTGAAACTTGCCCTTGAATGGAGAGTAGCTAAAGCAAATGGAAGAAATGACAAGATAAAAGAGTTGAAAAGAAGATTTCAAAGAGCATCTCAAGAAGACAAAGTCAATTATTATAATGAAATGTGCAAAGACCTGGAGTTAGAAAAACAAAAAGGAAGAACACAGTCAGCATTTCTCAAGCTGAGAGAACTGAAGAAAAAAATTCAAGCCTCGAGTTGCAATATTGAAAGATTCTATGAGCAAAATATTGAATGATGCAGGAAACATCAAAAGAAGATGGAAGGAATACACAGAGTCACTGCGCCAAAAAGAATAGGTCGATATTCATCCATTTTAGGAGGTGGCATATCATCAAGAACCAATGGTATTGAAGGACAAAATTGAAGCTGCACTGAAGGAATGGCAAAGAACAAGGCTCCAGGCATTGACAGAAGGCACATTGAGATGTTTCAACAAACAGATGCCACAGTGGAGACACTCACTTGGCTATGCCAAGAAATTTGGAAGACAGCTACCTGGCCAACTGACTGGAAGAGATCCATATTTGTACCCATTCCAAAAAAAAGTGATCCTACAGAATGTGGTAATATCAAACAATATCATTACTATCACACACAAGTAAAATCTTGTGAAGATAATTCAAAAACGGTTGCAGCAATATATTGACAGAGAAGTTCCAGAAATGCAAGCTGGATTCAGAAGAGGACGTGGAACAAGGGATATCATTGCTGATGTCAGATGGATCTTGGCTGAAAGCTAAGATTACTAGAAAGATGTTTAGTTATGTTTTATTGACTATGCAAAAGCATTCGATTGTGTGGATCATAACAAATTATGGATAACATTGAGAAGAATGGGAATTCCAAAACACTTGATTGTGCTCATCAGGAACCTGTACATAACATAGAGCAGGAGGCTGTCATTTGAACAGAATAAGGGGATAGTGCATAGTTTAAAATCAAGAAGGCAGTGTGTCAGGGTTGTATCCTTTCACAATACTTACTCAATCTGTATGCTGAACAAATAATCCAAGAAACTGGATTATATGAAGAAGCACATGACATCAGGATTGGAGGAAGACTCATTAACAACCTGTGATACACAGATAGCACAATGTCTTGGGAATTTCCAGGGGGATTTGAAATTTCCCTTTGGATGGATTCAGAGAAACCAAAAAAATCTGCCAGGGTGTGTCATTACTGGCACGAGCTTTATTAAGAAAGGGAGAAAACAGAAGAGAGAGAGTTTACAAGGTAATGGATGAAAGAGAAAAGTAGGTACAGGCTTACACAACTTGCTAGCGGTTTGATCCAGCAGGCGGTGGGGCTGGAATGGATCCGAAAATGTGCAGTAAATTAGTTAATTTCTTGAAGAAATATATATATACCTGAGTATGGGGAATTGGGGACGGGTTCTATGTGACCAGGATTGGAAGGCTACGTGACGATTTTCAGATTCAGGGGCTCCGGGCCATTTGGGAGAGGGTCCCGGGCAGTGGTTTCAGAACCACCTGTGTTTGCTCTGATAAAAACACTGCTGGTTAGGGCACTTAAATGCCTGGGCCTAGCTTAAGGACAGGTTAATCTCTAACAAGAAGGAGGTGATCAAAATGTGACAGGGAGGGAGAGGGGAATGGCTAGTGGTTTCATACAAGCATGGCTAAACAAGATGGGGTATGATACCATTTTTGAGGTGTTGCAGTCACTGAGGGAGCTCTGGTAGCATAGTGCCTAAGGCACTTGACTGCTAACCAGAAGGCTGGAGGTTCAAACCCACCAGCCAATCCTTGGAAGAGAGGTTGGGAAATCTACTTCTGTAGTGATACCGCCTCGGAAACCCAAGGAGGGGTTGCTATGAGATGGGTCCAACTTGATGGCAAACAACAACAACAGCAGTCACTGACTATACACACAACTTTGCTTACTGAAGGTGAAGATGACTTGAAGCACTTACTGTTGAAGATTAAGGACCTCAGTCTGAAGTATGGATTATATCTCAACATAAAGAAAATGGAAATCCTCACAAGTGGACCAATAAGCAGCATCACAATAAATGGAGAAAAGATTGAACTTGTTTAAGATTTCATATTACTTACTTCCACAATCAACACCCATGGAAGCAGCAGTCTAGACATCAGATGACGTATTGCTCTGGGAAAATCTGCTGCAAAAGACCTCTTTAAAGTGCTGACGGGCAAAGATGTCTTCTTGAAGACTAAGGTCTGCCTAACCCAAGCCATGGTATTTTCATTCACCTCATATGTATGTGAGAGCTGAACAGTGAACAAGAAAGACCAATGAAGAGTTGATGCTTTTGAGTTGTGACATTGGCAAAGAATGCTGAAAGTACCATGGACTGTCAAAAGAACAAACAAATCTGTCCTGGAAGAAGTGCGACTGGAATACTCCTTGGAAGCGAGAATGGCCAGACTTCATCTCGCCTACTTTGGTCATGTTGTCAAAAGGGACCATTCCCTGGAGAAGCATATCATGCTTGGTAAAATGGAACAAAAAAACCCCCCACAAAATCACTGTCGTTGAGTCAGATCTGACTGATAGTGACCCCTCCTTGGGTTTCTGAGGCAGTAGCACTATGGAAGTAGATTGCTCAACCTTCCTTCTGAGGAGTGGCTGGTGGGTTTGAACCGCCAGCCTTCTGGTTAGCAGTCAAATGCCTTAGGCACTTTAATCATAGCACATGGGGGGAAAAAAATAAACCACCAAACTCATTGCCATCAAGTCAAATCTTACTCATAGCGACCCCTCCTTGATTTTCTGAGATGGTATCTCTACGAAAGTAGATTGCCCAGTCTTCCCTCTGAGGAGTGGCTGGTGGGTTTGAACTGCCAGCCTTCTGGTTAGCACTACATCACTAGTGTTCCTATCATAGCATGTAGTGGTACTAAAAGATGTCCGAAGGAATATCCTGTATTCCAGACATAGTCTTCTTTACCTCTATTATGTAATATCAACCAATTTCAATCACACCAGCCAATGTGGTTCTTTGCCTGTTGATCAAGAGGCAGAAGGGGCCAAAAGTAGCTAAGTGACATTCTTAACTTCCAGTTCAATGTAATCAGCATTGTCTCTCCAGGTAGGAGTATTCCTCCCTTCGGAACTAAGAACTCTAAACTGGTAGTACATAGAGTTGCAGGGATAGAAAGCAAAAATTTTGAGAGTCACTAGAGGTAATAGTGAGTGGTGCTACTCCCATTTCCACCCCTTGGTTCCTAGACCTGTGAATCCTGGCTATTGTAGAAACAGCACCATGTATTGGATGCTGATTTAGAGCATATTCAGCTTCTTGGGGAACATTGCCCCTATCCTGCAAGGTATTGCCATCTAACTAGTGCCATAACTGTGTCTTTAGAAGGCCATTCCCTAGTTCTATCAAGCCAGCTCCTTCACAATGATAGAGAACATGGTAAGACCAGTTAAATCTATAAGCATGAGCTCATTGCTGCACTTCATTTGCTGTAAAGTGAGTCACTTGATGCAAGATGATGCTGTGTGGAATACTATGATGGTAGATAAGGAATTCTGTAAGACCATGGGTGGTGGATTTGGCAGGAACATCGCATGCAGGGTATGCAAATCCATATGTAGTGAAAGTGTCTATTCCAGTAAGAACAAAACACAGCCCTTTCCATGATGGAAGTGGTCCAATAAAATCAACTTGCCACCAGATTGCTAGCTGATTGCCCCCCAAAATAAGTGCATATCAAGGACTCAATGTTCATCCCCTCTGCTGACAGATTGAGCACTCAGCAGTGGCTGTAGCCAAGTTGAACTTGGTGAGTGGAAGTCCATGTTGCTAAGCCCATGCATAACCTCCATCCCTGCCACCATGGCCACTTTTTCATGAACCCATTGGGAAATGATAGTGAGTGGGGAAAGAGGATGACCGATTTCCACAAAACACGTCATCCTATCCACCTGATTTTTAAAGTCTTTCTCACCCTTTGGTGAGTATTTACATGAGACACAAATATCATTTGGCCCATTCAGAGAGGTCTATCTGCATACCTCTTCTCCATATGTCATTGTCATGAATTTTCCAATTATGTTCCTTCAGCTGAACTACTGGGCACAGCCCATGAATCAATATACAATCACACATCTGGCCATTTTGCATCCCAAGCAAAGTGAACAACCAGGTGTACTGCTCAAAGTTCTGCCCATTGAGAGGATTTCTCTTTACCACTGTCCTTCAGGGAGGTTCCAGAAAGGGGCTTCAGTGTTACCATTGTCCACTTTCAAGTATACCTACATACTGCACAGAACCATCTGTAAAACAGGCATGGGTTTTCTCTTCCTTAGTCAACTGATCATAAGGAACTCATAAGGTGCAGACTGGAGGTAATGTAACTGGAGTGGAAATGTGGTAGTTAAAGTTATGCATCAACTTGGCTGGGCCTAGTTTTGAGTAGCTAGGCAGCTGGATGTAGTTATTTCCCATGATGAGATTGGTAATCAACTCCATGGTGGAATCTACTGGAGCAGCTGAGTAGCTGCCTTAGGGATGTGGTCTGCTTCTAGTATATAAGAGACAACTTTGAGAAAGGTCTCTAATTTTTGGCACACTTGGATCCTGCATGTAGCTGAGTCTTCATTTACCAGCCTGCCATGTTTCTTGCTGATCTTGGAACTGTCACTGGACTTGAACTAGTGGCCTGCTGTGTTGTTTGGTAATATGAGGACTATGCCATTTTATTTGTCAGCCTTCAGCTTGTTAGCCTAAGCAGCCAGCAGCTGCCTGAGTGAACAGATACCTCTACCTCCAGTGGGCTGGAAGCAAGAGGCAGAGCTGAAGCCCAAGTTTGAGGGGTTTTCACCCAGCCCCTAGAGCTTGGTACTTTGAACTTGGACTTCTAACCTCTTGAATTGTGAGAAAATAAACTCCTGCTTTTTAAAACCACCCATTTGTGGTATAGTTCTCAGAATGGCACAGAGGTAACCAAAATAGGAAGCCATAGGTATTTGGGCCACTTCCTCATGCAACTTACTTGTGTCTTCAGGCCCTGCTCATGGCTGAGCTTGTATATACCATTTCCACTTTATGATGAAGTGCTGTTTGCATGTCTGACTTTATGAGTCTGTGGGTCAGACAACAACCAGTTCATGATGGGCAGCTCAGGCCACATGGTTACTTGGTGGCCCATGAATGGGTGTTCAGTCTCTACTAAACCAAGTAATGAGCCAAAAATTGTTTCTAAAAAGGAGAGTCATTCTCAGCAGAGGATGGCAGAGCTTTGCTCCAAAATCCTAAGGGTCTACACTGTGATTAACTAATAGGGGCCTGCCAAAGACCCCCAAACAGCATCTGTATCTGCTACTGACACTTCAAGCACCATTAGATCAAATAGATTATATGGTACAAGTGGCAAAGCAGCTTGCATGGCAGCCTGAACCTGTTGTAGAGACTTCTTTTGTTCTGGGACCCATTCAAAACTAGCAGCTTTTTAAGTCACTTGATAAATAGGCTGGTGGAGTACACCCAAATGGGGCATATATTGCCTCCAAAGTCAAAAGACAACCACGATGTTCTTCTTTTTTAGTTGTGGGAAGGATCAGATGTAATAACTTATCCTTCATTTTAGAAGGAATAACTTGGAATTCCCCACATCACTGGACCCCTAGAAATTTCACTGAGGTGGGAGGCACCTTAATTTTTGTTGGGTTAATTTCCCACCCCCTAGCATTCAAACCCACCAGCCACTCCTCGGAAGGAAGGTTGGGCAATCTACTTCCATAGTGATAACGCCTCAGAAACCCAAGGAGGGGTCGCTATGAGTTGGGCCTGACTCGATGGCAAATAACAACAACAACAGCATTTAAACATCTTACCAGTAAGTCTAGAGTCATTGATACTTGATGGCAAATAACAACAACAACAGCATTTAAACATCTTACCAGTAAGTCTAGAGTCATTGATACTTGATGGCAAATAACAACAACAACAGCATTTAAACATCTTACCAGTAAGTCTAGAGTCATTGATACTTGATGGCAAATAACAACAACAACAGCATTTAAACATCTTACCAGTAAGTCTAGAGTAACTGATACTTCTTCCTTAGTTGGTCCAGTCACCACTACTCATCTCTCAGTTTGTTGTACAATAGTGGCTTGCATTTTACTGTGAGGCTGGAGGTTATGCCACCAGTATTTCAAATACCAGCAGGGTAACCCATGGTGAAAAGATTCCATTGGAAATTTCAGACCAAGACAGACTGGGAAGAAGGATGGAGTCATCTACTTCTGAAAATAATGGCCACTGAAAACCATATGAATAGCAGTAAAACACTATCTGATATATTACTGGAAACCTTTATGAATAGCCATGAAACATTGTTTGATATAGAGCCAGAGAAGTTGAGCCCTTCAGGTTGGAAGGCACTCAAAATATGACTGGGGAAGAGGTATCTCCTCAAAGTAGAGATGATCTTAATGATGTGGATGGAGTAAAATGTCTGGGATCTCCATTTCCTGATGTGGCATGACACAAAATGAGAAGAAACATCTGCAAAATCCATTATTAATGGTAATTTGCAGTATATGAAGCACGAATCTAGGAAAATTGGAAGTTCTCAAAAATGAAATGGAACACATAAAGATTGATATCCTACGCACTAGTGAACTGAAATGGGTTAATATTGACCATTTCAAATCAGACAATCATATAGTGTACTATGCTGGGAATGATAAATTGAAAAGGAATGGCATCACATTCATCGTCAAAAAGAACACTTCAAAATCTATCCTGACACTACATTCTGTCAGTGATAGTATAATATCCATACACCTACAAGGAAGACCAGTTGATACTACTATTACTCAAATTTATACATCAATCACTAAAGCCACAGATGAAGAAATTGAACATATTTACAACTTCTGCATTCTGAAATTGAGCAAACATGCAATCAAGATGTATTGATTTTTACTGGTGATTGGAATGCAAAACCTGGAGACAAAGAAGATGCATCAACAGTTGGAAAATATGTCCCTGATGATAGAAATGGCACTGGAGATCACATGATATAATTTTGCAAGACCAACAACTTATTCATCGCAAATACTATTTTTCAACAACATAAATGGTGGCTGCACATGTGGACCTCACCAGTTGGAATAAAAGGAATCAAATAGACTACATCTGTGGTCAACAGAAAAGCTCAAAATCACCAGTCAAAGCAAGGCCAGAAACTGACTGTAGAACAGACCATAAATTGCTCCTATGCAAGTTCAAGCTGAAGCTGAAAAAAATTAAAACAAGTCCATGAGAGCCAACACATAACCTTGAGTATATCCCACCTGAATTTACAGACTATGAAGAATAGATTTGGCACACTGAACATCAATGACCGAACTCCAGACAACTTGTGGGATGACATCAAGAACATGATACATGAAGAAAGCGAAAGGTCATTAAAAAGAAAGGAAAGGAAGAAAAGACCAAAATGGATGTCAGAAGAGACTCTGAAACTTGCTCTTGAACATAGAGTAGCCAAAGCAAATGGAAGGAATGATGAAAGAAAAGAGCTGAACAGATTTCAAAGGGTGGCTTGAGAAGACAAGTAAAGTGTTATAATGAAATGTGCAAAGGTCTGGAGTTAGAAAACCAAAAGGGAAGAACAGATTTGGCATTACCCAAGCTGAAAGAACAGAAGAAAAAATTCATGCTTCAAGTTGCAATATTGAAGGATTCTTTAGGCAAAATATTGAATGATGCAGAAAGCATGAAATGAAGATAGAAAGAATACACAAAGTCACTGTACCAAAAAGAATTGGTCAATGTTCAACTGTTTTAGGAGGTAGCATATGATCAGTAACCAATGGTATTGAAGGAAGAAGTCCAAGCTGTACTGTAGAAACTAGTGAAAAACAAGTCTCCAGGAATTGACAAAATACCCATTGAGATGTTTCAACAAATGGATGCAGTGCTGGAGGCACTTACATGTTTGTGCTAAGAAATTTGGAAGACAGCTACCTGGCTAACAAAATGGAAGAATTCCATATTTTTGCCTATTCTAAAGAAAGGCGATCCAACAGAATGTGGAAATTACTGAACAATATCATTAATAACACACACAAGTAAAATTTTGCTCAAGATAATTGAAAAACAGTTGCAGCAGTATATTAATAGGTAACTGCCAGAAATGCAAGCTGGGTTCAGAAGAGGACATAGAATGAGGGATATCCTTGCTGATGCCAGATGGATCTTGGTTGAAAGCAAAGAATACCAGAAAGATGTTTACTTGTGTTTCATTGATATGGAAAAGCATTAGACTGTGTGGATCATAACAAATTATGGATAACATTGAGAAGAATGAGAATTCCAGAACACTTAATTGTGCTCATGAGGAACCTGTACATAGACCAAGACTGTTGTTCAAACAGAACAAGGGAATACTGTACGCTTTTAAATCAAGAACACTGTGCATCAGGTGTGTAGCTTTCACAGTACTTATTCAATCTGTGTGCTGAGTAAATAATCCAAGCTGGACTATATGCACTATGCAGATGACACAACCTTGCTTGCTGAAAGTGAAGATGACTTGAAGTACTTATTGATGAAGATCAAAGACTACATTCTTCAGTATGGGTTATAGCTCAACATAGAGAAAACAAAAATCCTTACAACTGGACCAATAAGCAATATCAGGATAAATGGAAGAAAAATGAAAGCTGTCACTGATTTCAATTTACTTGAATCCACAATCAACATCCATGGAAGCAGAAGTCAAGAAATCAGATGTTATTGCACTGCGCAAATCTGCTGCAAAAGACCTCTTTAAAGTGTTACGAAGAGAAGATGTCACTTTGAAGTCTAAGGTGTACCTAATGTAAGCCATAGTATTTTCAATAGCCTCATATACATGTGAAAGGTGGACAATGAACAAGGAAGACCAATGAATTGATGCTGTTGAGTTGTGGTGTTGCCAAAGAATACTGAAAATACCATGGACTGTCAGAAGAATGATGAAATCTGTCCTGGTAGAAGTGCAGCTGGAATGCTCCTTAGCAGCGAGAATGGCCAGACATTGTCTCACCTATGTTGTTCATGTTGTCAGAAGGGACCATTCCCTGGAGAAGGATATCATGCTTAGTAAAGTAGTGGGTCAGTGAAAAGGGGAAGACCCTCAACAAGATGGATTGACACACTGGCTGCAGTAATTGGCTCCACTATAGCAAGGATTGTGAGGATGGCACAGGACTGGGCAGTTTTTTCATTCTGCTGTACATTGGGTTGTTATGAGTTGGAGCTAACTCAACAGCACCTAACAACAACAATAGGTCCAATCAATATAATGTCATTGATGTAATGGGACGGTGTGATGTCTTATGGAAGAGAAATGCAATCAAGGTCCTTGTGGACTAAATTAGGACACAGAACTGGAGCATTAATATACCTCTGAGGTAGCACAGTGACATTATATTGCTGCCCTTGCTATGTGAAGACAAACTGCTTCTGAGATTTTTTTGAAACTGGAATTGAGAAAAAGACATTGGGCTTATCAATAGCTGCATCGCAGATATCAGAGATGCATTAATTTACTCAAGCAATGAAACCACATTTGGAACAGGAGCTGCAACTTGAGTCACTACCTGGTTAAATTTACAATAATCCACTGTAATTCTCCATGATCCATCCATTTTTTGCATAGGGCAAATAGGTGATTTAAATGAAGATGTGGTGCAAATCACCACCCCTGCATCCTTTAAGTCCCTGATGGTGGCACTGATCTCTGCAGTCCCTCCAGGAATACAGTATTGCTTTTGGTTTACTATTTTCCTAGGTAGAGGCAATTCTAATGGCTTCCACTTGGTTTTTCCTAGTGTAATAGCCCTAACTGCACATGTCATTGATCCAAGTAGGGGCTCTGCCTGTTACTGAGTATATGTATTCCAGTTATACATCCTGGAACTGGACAAATCACTACAGGATAGGTTTGGGTACCCACTGGAACCACTATGAGATGAAACTGAGCTAAGACTCCATTAATAACTTGACTTGCATGCACCCCTACTCAAAATAGTGGGCCACAGTGATGTTTTGGATCTCATGGAGTTAGTGTCAATTCAGAGCCAGTGTCACTCTCATAAAACGCCATAGATCACTTTGGGGAAGGCTGAGAGAAAAATTAACAGTATAAATTTTTGGCAACTTAGTAGGGTACTTGTGTCAGGTGCACCTTAGTCCTCAAGGAGATATCCTTGCTCCTCAGCACTTGAAACAGTTCCTTCACAGTTGACTTTCCCA
>NW_006922087.1:1321797-1323825 GCF_000298275.1 Orycteropus afer afer | reverse complement strand
GGTGGCTGCGATGATGGGCTCAAGTATAGCAGGGATTGTGGGGCTGGTGCAAGATTGGGCAGTGTTTCGTTCTGCTGTGCATGGGGTTGCTATGAGTCGGAAACGACTCGACGTCACTTAACAACAACACAACAAGTAGGGTACTTCCTCAAGGGGACCTGGCCTTCCCTTCATTCAAAGGGTTGTGGATCTGAAAACTGGCTCAATTCTGGGAATTAATTGAGACACTGTAATTCTCTATTCTGATGACTCAAGTTAGATTCATTCACTTGACCTAGAATTCTTCTGCTTGTACAGATAAAGTAAATATATAGTATGAAGTAGATTTCATAAAAATCTATTTCACTCCTAGAGACACCAGGCCTAAGCAGCCAACACCCTAAGTCCATATGAGTCAGACTATTCTGATTACAGCTTCAACTCTGCTGTCCATTACAGTAACCATGCCCACCTAGTGTTTGTCAGTTAAGTGCTGCCAATTGGCATGTGTTCCAATAAGCCCCATTGCAGTTAGGTTTTAGGTTCCATAGGGCATTTCCCACTGTCAAATCTGACTTACATAAAATAGCAATCACAGACATCTTCAAGGATTCTGGGGCTCCATTCAAAAACATTACCTTGCTGTTATAGTAAAAGATGTGTCCTCTGGGCACTCTATGTACGGGCCTATGGGTCTAACCTGACAAATCTACTCTAAAGTGCCAATTTCCCTAAGCCTTTTGATACATTCTTCTATAGTATACCAAGGCAGGTTTGGTATCTCATCCTGATTTAGCATAGGTACCATGTAATCCATGCTTCAATGAAACCAACCAAATAAACTACTAGATCCTTTCCTAACCTCTTGAGCTGAAACACTGAATGAAGAATCTGTCCTTAGTGGGCTCATATCAATAAACTCAGACTGATCCAACTTTCTTGGAAGGAAGGTTGGGAAATCTACTTCCGTAGAGATACCACCTTTAAAACCCAAGGAGAGGTCCCTATGAGTTGGAACTGACTTGATGGCAGTGAGTTCAGTTTTAGTTTTTTTGTTTTTGTTTTTTTAATCCAACTTTATGTTCCTTGTACTATTACCTCACACACTTAATAGCCATTCCTACACATACACTCCAGGTTTCCTGTTTGTGCAAGAAGTTCTTTTCAAGTATAGCATAACTCTTCCTAGGTCACCCTTTGTACTTAACCTTTTGAGGCTCACTGGGACTTAAGGCTAGTTATAGGTTTAGAAGCAAAATGAGTGGTGGTGATGGGTCTTGGAAACATTCAACAATGTCTTGTAAAGCATCTTCCTCAGGTGATACCCCAGGCATCATCTCAGCAGACATAGCTGGATTAATCTCATCAAACGGGGGTGGGAGAAATAATGATTTTCACTGAGGAGGATGGGTTGGAAGAAAAAGATGGAGTAATCTCTTCAGATGGGAGAGGTAGTGCTGTTGGCAGAAGTGATTCAATAGAATTTAGGAGCTCAATGTCATCTTACTGATTATCTGCCCCTATGTCCCCATCCCAAGTTTCAAGATCCTGTTTCTTGCCAATCAATGCCCTCACTTTAACATCGGACATAATTAGAGGTTTGGAATTCAATTGGCCTTGTAATTCAGCCACTCTTGTGATAAGAGTCTGGGTTTGGTTTTTGGCAATATCAGCTGTTAGTACAAAAAACAAGATTTTATTTTAGGGCAGAAGTGGCAACTTTCAGATCTTTTATGGGGTACTTGAGCTGTGCCTCTGAAGCCCTGATCTCATCTCCTTCTTTCACCCTTAGTCCAGTGAAAGTAAGACCAACCAACCAGCTTCCTTATACTTTTCATTCTGACAAAATTGTAGAAAGGTATCCAATATGCAATAACCTGAAGTCTTGTTTCTTATAAATATTGCATCTATTGATGTTGTTGTTGTTGTTGTTATGTGCCGTCGAGTCAGCCCCGACTCATAGTGACCCCTCCTTGGGTTTCCAAGGCAGTATCACTACGGAAGTAGGATTGCCCAACCTTCCTTCCGAGGAGTGGCTGGTGGGTTTGA
>NW_006922087.1:1313897-1320907 GCF_000298275.1 Orycteropus afer afer | reverse complement strand
GGGTTTGAACCACCAGCCGTCTGGTTAGCAGGCAAGTGTCTTAGCCACTATGCTACCAGAGCTCCTAACCAACCATTAGAGTGGGTAAAAATGATGGGAAGATGACAGATGGTGGAGAAGACAAGCATGCCACAGATAGTGACAAGCCAGAGTGGCAAGCTTCCTGCTTGAGGCCCATCTTTCTCCACTTCCATCCCATTACTCTGCAGACATCTGCCTCTCCCATGGCTACTGTAGGATCAGAAAACCTCAGAATCTGTAATATGCTGGAGCCCTGCTGGTGTGTAGGAATGATACCAATACATACAAGTGGACTGCTCAGGCCCTGAGCTTTCCTTCCCCTGCCCCATTCACATCCTGGAACACAGAGGGGGAGGGATACTGGGAAGTTATCTGTAGGGGTCAGGGCCTGCTGTTTGGGTTGTGGTGACAGTTGAGCTCAGATTGCAATATCAGAGGTCCCTGGCTGTTGTATCCCCATCTGTCCCCTTAAAACCTCTGGGAACAGCACCATATAGGACCTTCTCTAAGCCAAGGTGCATGAAAATCTTAAGAAAATCCGAGCCCACTGGTAAACATCATGAGACATAGGAGGAATTCAAGCATTATGAAAGAGACAGCAAGGTGAATATACTCAACCAAAAGAAGAAGCAGCAGTATATGAAATTAAAAGAGCATAGTAAATGTTCTCAGAGAGATAAGGAAAGATATTGGGAAAGTAGAAATAGGAACAAGTAGTTACGGAAAAGTTGGCAATGTTAGGAATATAAAATAATATTTTGTACCAGAAGACTCAATGGATGGGATGGGAAACAGGGTGTATCAAAAAAACAGTATGCAAGTTGGAAGAAGAGATAAAGGAACTAATTCTCAGAAAGTATGAAGAAGACATAAAGAGATTCAGAGTGTTCACTTCAGCAGCACATATACTAAAATTGGAACAATACAAAGAAGATTGGCATGGCCCCTGTAAAGGATGATTTGCAAATTTGTAAAGCATTCCATATTTTGAGGGAAATATGGTGACACAATGTAAATGTAAATGTATCCTTCTGCAGGGGATGGTCGCTTCTGACAACATAACCAAAGTAGGTCAGATGAAGTCTGGCCATTCTCGCTTCCAAGGAGCATTCCAGCTGCACTCTGCCAGGACAGATTTGTTCATTCTTCTGGCAGTCCAGGGTATTTTCAGTATTCTTTGCCAACACCACAACTCAAAACATCATATGAGGCTATTGAAAACACTGTCTTGGGTTAGGTGCACCTTAGTCTTCAAAGAGAGATCTTTGCTCTTCAGCACTTTAAAGAGGTCTTATGCAGCAGATTTGCCCAGTGCAATACATTGTCTGATTTCTCAACTGCTGCTTTCATGGTTGTTGATTGTGGAACAAGTAATATGAAATCTTTAACAACTTCAATCTTTTCTCCATTTATCATGATGCTGTTTTTTGGTCCAGTTGTGAGGATTTTCATTTTCTTTATGTTGAGGTGTAATCTATACTGCAGATTATAGTCTTTAATCTTTATCAGTGATGCTGTCCACCATGGGTGACCCTGCTGGTATTTGAAATACTGGTGGCATAGCCTCCAGCCTCACAGCAACACACAAGCCACCACTGTATGACAACCTGATGGATAAGTGGTGGCAATATGCTATGTTGTTGTTGTTGTTATGTGCCGTCATGTCAGACCCTACTCATAGCAACCCCTTCTTGGTTTTCCAAGGTGGTATCACTGTGGAAGTAGATTGCCCAACTTTCTTTCCAAGGAGTGGCTGGTGGGTTTGAACTGCCAGCCTTTTGGTT
This sequence comes from Orycteropus afer afer, assembly GCF_000298275.1. Lineage (NCBI taxonomy): Eukaryota > Metazoa > Chordata > Mammalia > Tubulidentata > Orycteropodidae > Orycteropus > Orycteropus afer. Next base: position 1,319,102 of record NW_006922087.1, on the reverse strand, counting down.
AGCAGTCAAGTGCCTTAGGTGCTATGCTACCAATATGCTATAGACTATACAAATGAAGTGACTATGGTCACCTGAGGAGATTGGTCAGTTCATGGCCCTGCTGGGAGGGCCATGCCTTAAAACTGACAAGTTTGCTTATATATAAGGAGCTCTGATGGTGTAGTGGGTAAGATATTTGGTCGTTAACCAGAAGGTCAGAGGTTGAAATCCACCAGCTGCTCCTTGGGAGGAAGAGGAGGCACTCTACTTCCGTAAAGATTTATAACCTTGGGAACTCAAGGGGGTCAGTATAAGTCGGAATTGACTTGATGGCAGTAAGTTTGTTTTTTGGGGTTTTGCTTATACATGCAGCCAACCCCACAGAGTTTTCAGAAAGAAGGAAAGTAGAAAAGGCAAAAGAGGCAAGAAGAGAGAAAAAGCAGAGAGAAAGAGAATGTGAGAAACCTCCTAAAAGTACTATAACATAGTTCAAGGCCTGTAACACTGAAGATAGCAAGAGGCTTGAAAGTGGCTCTGCAGCAGAGCCAGAAGCAATGACAGAAACCTGCTGGTAGGAATGCAGCCAAGAGAGCTGAACAAAGCTGTTATACTGGCTATGAGCTGGGTTGTTTAGCCGTGGAAAGGCCAACCAAATTGAAGCTGAAGATAGAGAAGCCTGAATGGCTGAGAAGGGGTTTGAGAGGAGGCCTGCGTGGCTGAGAGGGGGCATGCAGAGCCAAGATACCTGTCCTGAGGGACCAAGAGGAAGCCTGTCCTGAGGAGGCTGGAGGAGGCCTGCAAGGCTGAGAGGGGGCATGCATGGCAGAGAGTAGTGCCTACTTGCTTGCACAACTGAGGGGAGCTGAGAGATCTGTCCTGCACTGAAGAAGGGAGAGATGTTTTCTCCATTTGGGGGACGCCTTCTAGACTTTGCCTACATGTTTCCTGATCCTGATCCTGACTTGTAGCCTGTTGGTCCCAATCCTAGATTGTACCTTGTTACTTCTATAATAAACCACTTAATGTAAATATGGTCTGTGAGTTCTGTGTGTCCATTGCAATGAATTATTGAAGCCAGAAGAGAAGTAAAAAGTGCCACGGGGAGAACAGTTGGTGTCAGAATTGGTTAAATTTTTTTAAAAAAAGTTGGAGAATAAATGTATGTTTGACCTCTACCTCATGGGAACCACTTTATACTGATCCTAGTTCTTGTGCCTAAGGAATCTAGACAAATCTGGTACTGCTAGAACATTATACTTGATTACATTCAAAATGTGATGTGCCACTTTGACATTTTTTCAATGAGATTTGAAAAATATTACTGAGGTTCTACTGCATGCCAGTTGTGGCTGTTTTAGGTACCAGGCACCAGGAATACAAAAATGAATAAGTCATGGTCTCACAAGTGAAAGCAAATAAGCACCAAGATAAACTTGGCTCAAGTTCCCTTAAGAATTCTCAGGATCCTAAATGGTAGGGGCAGATGTTGCCAGATCTTAATGATGTGAGAAGCAGCCACAGAGGAAGGAAGTGAGCATTTGTTACCTCCATTTTTCACTTATGTTGGTGAGTATGAGTATGAAAACCCACCAGCCACTCCTTGGAAGGAAAGCTGGGCAATTTACTTCCGTAGTAATACCGCCTTGGAAACGCAAGGAGGGGTAGCTATGAGTCGGGGCCGACTCAATGGCACACAACAACAACAACATGAGTATGAAAGAAATGGCTAGAGGGTTCACTCAGAGTTTGATATTTAAAGGAAGATAACACCAAATGTTCCTACCAAAACATAGATGCCAGGGAGCTAGATATATGGCTGTAGCTGTATAGTTTTATAGGAGCTCTGGTGGGGTAGTACCTAAGGCATTTGACTGTTAACCAGAAGGTTGGTGGCTCAAACCTACTAGCTGCTCCACGGAAGGAAGATGGGGCAGTCTACTTCCCTAAAGATCTACCACCTCAGAAACCCAATGGGGGTCACTATGAGTTGGAATTAACTCAATGGCAGTGAGTTTGTTTTGCTTTTTTAATATAGTTATATGGTCAGGCAATCTACTTCTGTAGTGATACTGCCTTGGAAACCCAAGGAGTGGTCACTATGAGTCTGACCTGACTTGACAGCAGTGAGTTTGGTTTTTTTATATATGTATATCTTTAAATTGGGAGCTCTGGTGGCATAGTGCCTAAGGCATTTGACTGCTAACCAGAAGGCTAGTGGTTCAAACCCACCAGCCACTCCTTGGAAGGAAGACTGGGCAATCTATTTCCCAGAAGTACTTAGAGATACCACCTCAGAAACCCAAGGAGGGGTCGCTTTGAGTTGGAATTGACTCAATGGCAGTGAGTTTGGGTTTGTTTGTTTTTTTTCAGTTTTTTTTATATATATACACACACACACATATATATATACATATATGTGTGTGTGTGTGTGTGTATTTTTTTCCTTTGCTTTTAGTGAGCTTTGCTAGCTTGCTTCCTAGTTTTCCCTTTTTCTAGGAGTAGAGGGAGAGATGCCAAGTGATGATGCAACCAAAGAAACCCAGCTATGTCAATTTCAGCTAAGGACAATTTCATCAGAAATAGTCAAAGGATAATGGTCATTATATTAAATATGAGTGCCTTTTAGGAAAACAGTTTTGCTTTTATCACTAACACTTCAATATTTCTATTACCAGTCCATCAATGAAGTGTTTGATGCTGGATGTCACTAGTTCTAGTCTTGCCTGGCCCTACTGTTGCCTGGCTGTGACCCTTTCTAGACCTCCTTTTCCTCACCTGTAAACTGAAGATATTGACAAGTTTAACCTTTTTAGCTATAATATTTGATGTTATACAGAAGATTTATTGTATACCTACCACAAAGTTGTCCCTGAATGGTGCAGAGGGTTAATGCCCTTGACTGTTTACCAAAAGGTTAGCAGTTTAAGCCCACACAGAGGCGCCTCAGAAAAAAGCCTGGCAATCTATTTCCAAAAAAAAAAAAACAGCCATTGAAAACCCTATGGAGCACAGTTACACTCTTGACACACATGAAGTCACCATGAATTGGACTCAAAAGCAACTGGTTACTAATAGTACAACATTAGCAATTTAGAGAGTATCCTATTCTAGTAACACCAATGCAGACCCTTAAGTTTTGATTTATAAGCTCTAGGCCTTAGGTTTTCTAGGCCTTAGAAGCTGCTTTTACAGAAAAATCAATAAATTGCTCTAATTGTCCTGGTTGTAGACTAATGGAGTTCTCTCAGCTATCCACACCTGGGGAAAAGTAGCTGATGGCACAAAACAAGCAAATAGCATTAGCTTCACACACTCTTACATATAAGTGTAAGGCTAACATCTTGCAACATTCATTTCTTCTCTCTCTCTCTCTCTCTCTTTTTTTTTCAGTCAATAAATTCAGGCCAGTCATTAAGAGGTGGTCCTCTCGCAAAATTTTCCATGCCTGAGGTGGAAGGAATCACTTGTTCTTTTATGTTCCTCTCTTGTGGAAAACCTTTCCTCCCACCCCTTGAGCCAGTGAGTCACTTCCTCCCCTTAAGCCCAGAATGCTTCCTTTCCATTCCAGCTCAGGTCTGGTGCTCTGGAGAAGATTCTGGGCTGCTGGGTATGAAGGCTGCTTCAGGAGACAGACAGCATACCTTGAATTGCCTTTGAAAAATTGAGCAAGAAAAGAGATATATACATGGTTCCATAAATGCTCAGTGCTGGATTCTAGGTTCAGCATTTTCCCTGATGCTTTAAATTACTCTGGGAAAGTAACACCCATAGAAGGTACCGTATATTGTGAGTTTACTTTATGAGTCATGGAAATTTCTGAAATGATAAATATTGGCTTAGCAGAAGCCTGGTATACGAAACACTTGACTGAACCAGACACTATGGTTACAAGAAACAAGAAGAGTGAGTTCCACAAATAAACCATGACTCTACTTCTAAGCTTCTTGAGAAAAAAGAGCAGAAAGCCAGGCTTCCTGGCGGTTCCCATCTTGGCCTCACTAAGGTTTCCTTTGCTTTTCCTGCAGCCAGAAACTTTCCTGAGATGGTTACAATATCTTTCTGGCCCAGAAGACATTTTAAATGACTTTGGTTTTATACTTTTTTTACTCAGGAATCTTTTTGGCTAATATGATGAAAGTACTTTGCCAATCGTAAAATTTAATGAGGGTGAAGATGAAAATATTTTCCCCTCACGAAAATAAATATAGCACAAAATTGCCCCTAGATGGTGAAAAAAGTTAATGTCCTTGTCTGCTAACCAAATTGTTGGAGGCTTGAGCCCACCAATAGATGCCTCAGAAGAAAGACCTGGTGGTCTGCTTATGAAAAATCAGCCATTGAAGTGTAGTGCCTAAGGCACTAGACTGCTAACCAGAAGGCTGATGGTTCAAACCCACCAGTCACTCCTTGGAAGGAAGGTTGGGCAATCTACTTCTGTAGTGATACTGCCTCAGAAACCTAAGGAGGGGTCGCTATGAGTCGGGTCTGACACAGCGGCACATAGCAACAACAACAACAACATGGAGCAATTATACTCTGACACACATACTTCCTGAGTAAAAATCCCTCCCTCTGTGTGTAAAAGAAACTGAAAATCCTGGAGAGATATCAGGATTCAGGAATATCGATGTATTTCAGAGGCAATTTAGAAAGTATGAGCTGTAAGTAATGATTTGGCACCTCTGAGTAGAGTTTTGACTTCTTATGAAACAAAGCCAGTCTGAGGTTTTTATTTTCTAAAGAAAATGTAACATACTAATCTTCAGCCCCAGGGTTACAGGTGAGGAGAGACAAGTCAGGGACACCCGAAGTAGCAAGCAGAAAGAGCAGGAGAAAGGGGATTAAAAGCCAGGAAGCCAGAGAGAAGAGCAGTCAACCGAAGGGATTAGGGGAGGAGAGGAAACTCAGGCCCTCCCGGAGTAGCAGGCCGGAAGAGCAGGAGAAAGGGGATAAAAAGCCAGGAACCCAGACAGAGGAGCAGTCAGCCCCAGGGACAACTCAGGGACACACAAAACAGCAGGCCAGAAGAGCAGGGAAAAGGGGATTAAAAGCCAGGAAGCCAGACACAGGTACAGTCAGCCACAGGGACCCAGTTGGGGTGATACGCGAGGTCTCCAACAGCAAGACAAACTTGTCTGTCGATTTGTCCTACTGTGGTGACATGTAGACTTGAGTTGTGAGGCTGAGCCTCTGGTGTTTAAAACCCAGCGAGATGCACCTGGTGCA
>NW_006922087.1:1310954-1312104 GCF_000298275.1 Orycteropus afer afer | reverse complement strand
CACACAAATACAGACATGCATACACAGACATATTATGTATAGTCTGAGGTCATGATAAACACATGGTCAGGAGAATTAATAAATAAAATGATAAAAGACTCGGGTTAAAATTTTGTACTTGAACTAAAATGGCTAAAAGGATGGCTAAGCTTTTGAGGATTCCCAGGAAGGGATTAGGAGGAGGTATCAAATCTGAAAAGGCATTTTGGTAAGTCTACCAGACCATCTGCAAGACCTTCCTACAACCAGTTGTGGGCATAGAAACTTTCCTTGGAAAAGAGGGAGGTCCTGTTGAGACAGATGTAGACACCCAAGACTAAGACTCCACAGCACATTGAGAAGTAATATCAAAGCCCTTTCCACCAGCTTTTGCAGAGAATTCATCTTGAGGGAGGAGAGAAGTAAGGAGCCTGACATGGTCTGGAACATGAGTATGGTGGGAAGGGCATGCAACAAGACTCTGTAAGTCAACTGCCCTTTGACCCATCTATTAGGAAAGTTGTCTCATGTTTCTTGAGAGAGAGAAACTGTGAGAGCCAGATTAATCAGAGAGATGTGTAGCATGGGCCTGGTGCCTATATTGAGAAAATAGGACTTATTCTCCTTTTGAAGACCTGGCCCTCTATATTTTCTTGTTCCATCTCTGCTCATCTTATATTAATAAGCACTGCAACCTGATGGGGAGGGAGCTCTGCCACGTGAAAGACAATGTCAGGCATGCCTTTCAGGTAGCCAAGGTGATGCTGGCAACCACAGAGGCAGCAGTTGTGGAGATAGAGGCTCTGGCAAGAATGCTCTGATGGCTGCGAGGAGAAGAGGATGTCACATGTGGTCTGGCCAGGAGATGTCGTACTCTGGGTCATTGTGTTGGCTAAGCCAAAGAGCATTAACAATAATTTCAGAATAGAAATCACATTGTTGCTTTTTTGTTACTAAAAAATTCAGAATTTATTGCAAAAAATAGAAACATGAAAATGAACAATGAAGAAAATAAAAGTCCACTATTCATTGTTCTGTCACCATTTTATCCAGTGATAACAAAGATTTAATTTTTTTTTAATTATCCAAACTATCTGGTAATACCTTCTCCTTATATTACCAAAAAAAAAAAGTAGAAAATTTCATCTTCATTCCCCTGCAATTTTTTTTT
>NW_006922087.1:1300641-1305313 GCF_000298275.1 Orycteropus afer afer | reverse complement strand
TTCACCCAACCTCTCAGTCAGACATAGACAAATTACAAGAAAACCAATTCAAACCGTTTGGTAGTAGGCACTGGTTCATCGCCCAGAGCCAAAAAATTAAAATGGCCCACAGGATGGAGGACAACAGAATACAAAATGTATGTCCTCCGTTGGGCATTGAGTAAAGGGTAAGATGTGACTTACCGGTGGTGGATGCAGGGGGCCGGAATTCCCTGGTCCGGAGGGAAGAGGGAGAAGGGGAGTCAGAACTCCCTCAAATTCCACTCCTCGTCCCGGGTTTCGGCACCAAAATGTAAAGCTGAGTTACCAAGACACCAAGACACGGAGTTGTTTTAGAGCAGCAGTTTATTGGCGCTCCCAGGCGAGGTTCTCATGCCCTAACAGCAGGGCTAGAGAAGTCGCACCCCCGGGCAGGGGGCATGTATTTTTATAGACACAGAGAGGACCCGTTTGGGGACAGCAGGGGAGTGACAGGGTCCTTTAAGGAAATGGCAGTGTTCAATGAGCTGTTAGCAGGGGTCTGCACTTAATTAGCATGAGGGTGCTTCAGAAGAGGAAGTCTGTCACTGCATGGGACTTTACAGTCTGGGCGGGTTCTGCTACTGCGGTTGTCTTATCAGGTTGTCTCATCAGGGCCTGACATCTAGAGGAAGCTGCCAACTGACATTTTGGGGCCTGGGTTTTGCTTCAGCCTAACAATTCCATGTGTTACAAAGTAGCACTGTTCCACAGGGTTTTCTTGGCTGGAATCTTAACAGAGGTAAATTGCCAGACTTTTTAATTACACAGTGCTGCTGGGTGGGTTTGAACTGCTAACCTTTAGGTTAGCAGTCAAATGCAAATGGTTTGCACCACCTCTGGACCTCATTGATAAAAAACCTCATTGTCATCAAGTCAATTCGAACTCATGGCAACTCTGTAGGACAGAGTAGAACTGCCCCATATGGTTTCTGAGGTTGTAATCTTCATGGAAGCAGAAGTCATATCTTTTTCCTGTGGAGCGGCTGAAGGGTTCAAACTGCTGACCTTTGGGTTAGCAGCTGAGCACTTTAACCATTGCACTATTAGGGCTCCTTGATAAATAGATAGGTTACTAGCTGCTGTCAAGTTGACTCTGACTCATGGTGACCCCATGTTGGAAAAGAACCTTGTTAGATCCACTATATTAGCCCTGAAATGATGATTTCTGGATTCCCTATTATGAGAGAAAAGGAATCCTTATCTGGTTAACCCATTGTTGTTGGGTGCTTGTTAGATGAATGTGAACACAATCCTAAGTGATAACAATTTATGGCTCAGAAAAAATCCAGAACTACTCTAAGGGTGAAAAAAGAAGAAGGCTTGGGACAGAACTAGGAACCCCAATAATTAAAAAAAAAAAAAAAAAAAAAAGTGCATTTGAAGAGGATGCATTAAGAAGTCTTGAAGGAGTAAGAAATGGGAGAAAACCCCAGAAGCAAGTGAAATCATAGAGCTCAGAAAAGAGAGTGCTTCAAGGAGAATGTGGTCAGCATACTCCAGTGCTGATGAGAGGTCCCCAGATGAATATTGGGCTGAAAACACAGAGGACAAGAAGTTGATATAGTGTCTTTGATGTCTTTTATTTTCTCTTCAAGCAGATGTGACTATTCATTTTGAATATGGAAGCTTCAGACATTTGTCTCATTATTTCCTTAGGCTAAATTTCTAGAAAAAGAATTCCTAGGACAGTTCATGAGCTATTTAAAGAAACATGATGCATACTGTCTATTTGATTCCTAGAATTTTTACATCACTGTATACTCTCAGGAGTAGTGTATTATATGCATGCCCAGGTCCTCAGACTCACATCAATATTGGGTAAGTATTTATGATGTTTTTCATCTTTATTAGTTTGTTGGGAGGTACCGCCTTCTCATTTTATACTTGCAATATTTCTTTTAAAAATTTTTATTGTGGTAAATATATGTGTGACATAACATTAGCCAATTCAACATTCTTCATAGGTACAATCCAGTGGTAGTAGTTATATTCATCATACTGTTTAACCATCACCATTATCTGGTTCTAAATTTTTCTATCACCCTTAACAGAAGCTCATTTTCCTCTATGCAATGAGTCCCTCTTTTTCCCCACCTCCTGCCCACCCCTAGTGGCCACTAATATACTTTGGTCTCTGTACCCTGCATATTCTAGTTATTTTCTGTAATGGGATCATATAATATTTATCCTTTTGTGACTTACTTCTTTCTCTCAGAATACTGGAGTTTGTTTTTTTTTTAACTGGTTGAACTACTGAATTCAAGTTATTTTGACTTGCGAGTTCCTAGTGTTGTGACTTGAGGCTTTGTCCATGGCCCTGTCCAGTTAAACTTATCATTGACTTGGATGGCAAGCTTATCAAATTTATGACTGACACAAAGAAGGAAGCTAACAATTGGTATATTACAGAATCAAGATCTGACACAATTTTTGCCTTGATTTAAAGTCCAGCTGCACAAATGGAGGATGAGAGTTGTAGACCTGTAATTAATAGCAACTGAAAACACCATGGAGCACAGTTCTATTTTAACACACCTGGAGGGGGGAGGTCTCCATAATTCTGAGTTGAAGGCAGTTGAGACTTTATTTCCTGAATTACTTGGCTAATATTCTTCAAATGGACTATATACCAATTAAGTTGAAGAAAATGAAAAATTTGAGAGCCAATCCTTTCATTGAAAACTATTATTTTTTCTATGTACATAAAATTGATATATACAATTTTGCAAACCTTTCTCTATAATAAAATGATCTATAGATATATTCAGTAAATTAAAATAAATTGATATAAGTCCCAAGGGCACACATTTAAATTTAAAATAGCTATAAATTCAAAGTATTATTACTTAGAAGATGTATTAAGAACAAAAACCTTTAAATTTGTTTCAATTTAATTGGAAACTTTGAATTAAAGTGTTCATCAGTCTTTTTATCAGTCTTCTTATTTTAGTCCAAATGGAGTATATTTTAATTTTGTAGTCTCACAACACCTCAATAATAAAAGTGATTTTTCTGCTGTGAAGAGTGCAAAGCTAGATCAAAAGCATAGAATAAGTCTGGAACTACATCATCCCGTAGATAGTTTAATCAAAATAAATGGTCTTTTTTGGTGTTATTTTTATTCTACCCATTTTACTTTTACTATTTAGTCAGTGGTATTTTCTAGCCACTTTTGTTTTCTTTTTGACTTTTTATTGTGACTTCAGGAGCTCTGGTTGCATAGTGGTTAAAGCATTTGAGTGCTAACCAAAAGATCAGTGGTTCGAATCCACCAGCTAGTCCACAGAAGAAAGATGAGGCAATCTGCTTCTGTAAAGATTTACAGCTTTGGAAACCCAATGGCGGTCATTAACAGTTAGAATCATCTCTATGGCAGTGAGTTTGCGTTTGGTTTTGGTCGCATAGTGGATAAAGCATTTGTCTGGTAACCAGAAGGTCAGTGGTTCAAACCCACCAGCTTCTCCTTGGGAGGAAGGTAAGGCAATCTACTTCTAAAAAGATTTACAGCCTTGGAAACCCAATGGGAGTCCCTATGAGTCACAATCAACTTGATGGCATTGGGTTTGATTTTTTGGTGTTGTGGTTTGGGTGAGATTTTACAAAGCAGGTTTGTTTTACATTCAATAGTTCATACACCTTTTGTTTTGTGACACTAGTTACATTCCTCATGGAATAACAGCTTTTCTCCCATTTCCACCCTATGTTTATCCTTTCCCTGTGTCCTTCTTGCCTTTTGTGTTCCTATCTGCCTGCCTTTCTCCTTATGAAGTGCTGCCCTTCTGATCTCCCATGACTGATTTTTTCTAAAGAGTAAATCTCCCTGATGTAGGTGTTCTGCTCCTAGGCCTGTCTATTGTTTGGCTGAGACTTAAGCTATGGGAGTGAGTTCAATTCTAGGTCCGAAAGCTGACTTGGGGTCATAGTCTTGGGCATTTCTCCAGTCACTATCAGACCAGTAAACCTGGTTTTTTTTTTTTTTTTTTAATGACTTTGAGTTTTGTTCCACATTTTTCTTCTACTGTAGCCAAAAAAACCAAACTCACTGCCATCGAGTTGGATCTGACTCATAGCGACCCTTCCTTGGATTTCCAAGGCAATATCACTACAGAAGTAGATTGCCCAACCTTCCTTCTGAGGAGTGGCTGGTGGGTTTGAACCTCCAGCCTTCTGGATAGCAGTCAAATGCCTTAGGCATTCTGCCACTGGAGCTCCCCTACCCCTACTCTATGCAGGATCTCTAATTTTGATCCCTTTCTGAGGGGTTGGCATTGGTAGCTCGTCACCATCTAGTTCTTGTGTCAGTGTCATACAGACTGGGGTTCTTATGGTTCATAAGTCATTTGGACTAATCCGTTTCCATGCATCTTTGAATTTCTTCACACATCTTTGATCTTCTTCACTCTTCTTTGCTCCAGATGAGGAGAGACTAATCTTAGATGGCCTCTCATAAGCTTTTAAGGTTATAAAAATAAGATGTGGAACAATATTTTTGTATACTATGTTGTGCCATTTGAGTTTGAGGTTCCCCACAACCATGGTGTCCAGCCCACAAGCCTAGCAACTCACTCCCACGAGGTGATTGGTTGTGGTTAAGAAATTTTTCTAACTTTGCCCCTGTTGGTTTTAAACTATGTATGAATACTGTTTTTAA
>NW_006922087.1:1298964-1300317 GCF_000298275.1 Orycteropus afer afer | reverse complement strand
TCTACTTCCGTAGTGATACTGCCTCAGAAACCCAAGGAGGGGTTGCTATGAGTCGGGTCTGACTTGACAGCACATAACAACAACAACATGCACATGACACAACTTTGCTTGCTGAAAGTGAAGATGACATGAAGCACTTACTAATGAAGATTAAAGACTACAGTCTGCAGTATGGATTACACCTCAACATAAAGAAAGCAAAACCCTCACTATTGGACCAATTAGCAGCAGCATGATAAATGGAGAGAAGATTGAAGTTGTCAAAGATTTCTTATTACTTTGATCCACAATCAGCACCCGTGGAAGCAGAAGTCAAGAAATCAGACACTGTATTGCAAAAGACCTTCTCTCCACCCCATAATGTTTTATTTTAAATTATTATTAATTTTATTTATTTATTTTTATTTTTGCCGTGTTTCCTCCCCTCCCCACCCACCTCTGGTAACCAACAAAGAAAATTTCCTTCCATATAAATGCTTTCCTTGACTTTTCACAATAATGAATAATTTTTTACAATATTTGTCCTTCTGTGATTGACTTATTTCATTCAGCTTAATGTCCTCCAAATTCATCCACGTTATACAGTGTTATGCAGACTCTACATTGTTCTTTAGGTTGCGTAGTGTTCCATTGTGTGTATGTACCATAGTTTGGTTCCATTCTTCTGTTGATGGGCACCTAGATTGTTTCTATCTTCTTGCTGTTGTGAATAGTGCTGTGAAGAAATGGCTGTGCATATATCTGTTGGTATCCTGTCTCTCACTTCTTTAGGATATATACCTAGTAATGGGATTGCTGGGTCCAATGGTATTTCTAATTCTAACTTTTTAAGGAATCACCATACTGCTTTCCACAGTGGTTGTATCATTTTACAGTCCCACCAGCAGTGTATGAGTGTCCCAATCTCTCCACATCCTAGCCAGTATTTGTTATTTTCTGTCTTGTTGAACTTTGCAATGCGTGCTGGGGCCAGGTGGTATCTCATTGAAGTTTTGATTTGCATCTCTCTAATGGCTAATGATCATCAACATTTCTTCATGAGTTTGTTGACTGCCTGAATATCCTCTTTGGTGAAGTGTCTATTCATGTCTTCTGCCCATTCTTCAATTGTATTGTCTTTTTGTTGTTGAGGTGTTGGAGATTTCTATAAATTTTAGAGATAAATCAATCCCTTGTCAGATATGTCATTGCCAAATATTTCTTCCCAATCTGTAGGGGTTTTTGTACTCTTTTGGAGAAGTTTTTTTTTTTTTTTTTTTTTTCCTTAAAAGATTTATTGTTTTACCTTCCAAATTTGGATATATAATCTAGTTGAAATTTATTTCTGGTTATGATTTACTGAGAGTAGAGGTT